>NC_045615.1:75362121-75665151 GCF_009829155.1 Mustela erminea
GTAGTGTAGTTTGAAATCAGGAGGCATGATGCCTCTAGCTGTGTTCTTCCTTCTCAAGATTACTTGGCTATTTGGGTACTTTTGTGGTTCTGTACAAATTTTAGGTTTATTTTTACTTCTGTGAAAAATGTCATTGCTATTTTGATGAGCATTGCATTGAATCTATAGATTGCTTTGGGTAGTATGGATATTTTAACAGTATTAATTCTTCCAGTCCATGAACATGGACTATCTTTCCATTTGTATTTTTTTTTATTTCTTTCAACAATGTCTTACAGTTTTCAGAGTATAGTCAGAGCTTATTTTATTGTGCTTTACCTTATTACACTTTGTAGATACTGCATTTTTTACCAATTAAAGGTTTTTAACAACCCTACATCAAACATGTCAGTGGACACCATTTTTCCAATAGCATTTGCTCACTTGGGGGCTTTGTCATATTTTTATAATTCTTGCAGTATTTCAAACATTATACCCATCCTGCAGCTCATGGATCAAGGAGTAATTTTCACTTTGAAGTCTTGTTATTTAAGAAATTACGTACAGCTGTAGTTTTCATAAGACTGTAGCTTCCATAAGTAGTGATATCTCTGATGGATCTGGACAGAGTAAATTGAAAACGTTCTTGAAGACTGAATCTAGATGTTACTAGAAACACTCAATGACTCATGGGAAGAGGTCAAAATATCAACATTGATAGGAGTTTGGAATAAGTCAATTCCAAACTTCATGGATGACTTTGAGGGGTTTAAGACTTAACTAGAGGAAGTAACTGCAGATATGGTAGAAAAAGTATGAAAACTGGAATTAGAAGTAGAGCCTGAAGATGTGACTGAATTGCTGCAATCTCATGATGAAACTTTAATGGGTAAAAACATCTTAATGGATGAGCCAAGAAAGTGGTTTCTTGAGATGTAATATACCCTTGTGAAGATGCTGTGTGCATTGTTGAAATGACAACAAAGCATTTAGAATATTACAAAAACTTAATTGATAATGCAGCTGCAGAGTTGAGAGGATTGAGTCCAATTTTGAAAGTTCTGTGGGTAAAATTCTATCAAACAGCATTGCATGCTATGTAAAAGTAGTTGGAGAAAGGAAGAATGAATTGCTATGGCAAACTTCATTATTGTCTTATTTCAAGAAATTATGATAGCCACTCCAGTTTCCCACAACCACCACCCTGATCAGTCAGCAAGCTATCATATCAAGGCAGGACTTTCTGCCAACAGAATGATTACAACTCTCTGAAAGCTCAGGTGATGGTTAACATTTTTAGCAATAAAATATTTTTAAATTAAGGTATGTACATTGTTTTCTAGACACAATGCTATTGCACGGTTAATAGACAACAGTATAGTGTAAACATAACTTTATATGCACTGGGAAACTAAAAAGTTTATGTGACTGACTTATTGCAATATTAGCTTTATTAGAATGGCCTGGAGTTAAACATGCAGTATCTCAGAGGTATGCCTGTACAGGTCTTTCACCTCCTTTGTTGAGTTTATTCCTAGATATTTTATTCTTTTTGATCTAATTGTAAATGGGATTATTTTCTTAATTTCTCTTTCTGATACCTCATTATTAGTATAAAACACAACTGATTTCTGTGTGTTAATTTTGTATTCTGCAACTACAGAATTCATCCTGATAGCTTTTTGGTGGAGTCTTTAGGGTTTTCTATATACAGTTATCATGTTATCTGCAAATAGTGATAGTTTTACTTTTTCCCACTTAGATACCTTTTATTTCTTTTTCTTGCCTAATTGCTGTGGCTAGCACTTCTTGAATAACAGGAGAGTGAGTACTTTTGTTTCTGATTTTAGAGGAAAAGTTTTCAGCCTTTCACTGTTGAGTATAATATTAGCTGTGGGTTTATTGTGACCTTTATTATGTTGAGGATGTTTCTTTTATAATCACTTTATTGAGAGTTTTTCTCATAAATGATGTTGAATTTTTGTCAAATCCTGATTCTGTATAAAGATCAATAAAGATCATTATGTGATTTTTTTTCTTTGTTTTGTAATGTGGTGTAATATGGTAATTGATTTACAGATGTTGAGCTACCTTGCATCCCTGGAACAAATCTCAGTTGATAATGGCATCTGATCCTCTTCATGTACTATTGAATTTCATTTGCTAATATTTTGTTGAGGATTTTTATATCTATGTTCATTGGGGATATTGGTCTGTTATATTTTCTCTTTCTTTCTCTCTCCCTCCCTCCTTCCCTCTCCCTCCTCTCTTCTCTCCTCTCTTCTGTTCTCTTTTCTTTTCCTTTTTCCTTTTCTTTTCCCTTTCCTTTCCTGTTTTTGATATCAGGGTAATGTTGGCCCTGTAAAATGAGTTTGAAAGTGCTTCTTCCTCTTTAATTTTTTTGGAGTAATTTGAGAAGGATAATTACCAACTCTTTAAATGATTAGTAGAATTCATCTGTGAAACTGTCTGATCCTGGACTTTTGTTTGGGGGAAGTTTTTAAATTACTGATTCAATTTCATTACTTGTAATCATTCTGTTCAGATTTCCCATTTCTTTGTGATTTTGTCTTAGAAAGTTGTGTTTTTTTCTAGGAATTTATCCATTTTTTTCTAGGTTTTTCAGTTTGTTGGCCTATCATTTATAGTAGTCTCTTAAGATTCTTAGTATTTATTGGGGAGGGTATGTGCTTTGGTGAGTGCTGTGAAGTGTGTAAACCTGGTGATTCACAGACCTGTACCCCTGGGGATAAAAATATATGTTTATAAAAAATAAAAAATTTAATTAAAAAAAAAGATTCTTAGTATTTATATGGTGTCAGTTGTAACATCTCCTGCATTTCTGGTTTTGTCTATTTGGACTCTCTTTTTTTCCTGATGAATCTGGTGAGATAGTTTATTGGTGAGAAGTTTATTGATTTTATCTTTTAAACGAACCAACTTTTAGTTTCACTATTATTTCTAATTTTCTTTTTTTTAAGTCTGTCATTTATTTTTACTCTGACCTTTATTATTTCCTTCCTTCTACTAACTTTGGGCTTTGTTCTTCTTTTCTAGAGTCTTTACATGTAAAGTTAGTTTGTTTATTTGGACTTTTTTTGTTTCTTGAGGTAGGCCTATATTGCCATGAACTTCCTTCTCAGAGCTGCTTTTGCTGCATCCTACAGATTTTGGAAAGTTGTATTTCCATTTTCATTTATCCCACCTACCTACCTACCCTTCTTTCTTTCTTTCTTTCTTTCTTTCTTTCTTTCTTTCTTTCTTTCTAAATTTATTTATTTAACAGACGGAGACCACAAGTAGGCAGAGAGGCAGATGGAGGAAGCAGGCTCCCCGCTGAGCAGAGAGCCCCATGTAGGGCTCAATCCCAGGACTCTGGGATCATGACCAGAGCCGAAGGCAGCGGCTCAACCCACTGAGCCACCCAGGCGCCCCCACCTTCACATTTCTAAGCACTTTTTACCCCTTGTCTTTTTATTATTCAAGTCCATAACATGCAGTGTTATATTAGTTTCAGGTGTACAATATAGTGATTCACCGGTTCTGCACAGTTCTCAGTGTTCATCAGGATAAGAGGACTCTTCCCCTTTATCTATTTCACCCATCCTCCAGACTATTTAAGAGTCCTTTTTTTTTTTTTTTTTTTAAATTTTTTTAGTTTGGCTCTTTTTTTCTTTGTGCATTTTTGTTTCCTAAATTCCATATATAAGTAAAATCATATGATATTTGTCTTTCTTTGACTGACTTATTTCACTTGGCATTATGTCCTCTAGTCCATCCATGTTGGTGCAAATGGCAAGATTTTACTTAACTTTTTTTTTTCAATTTGTTTGTCTACCCATTGGTTGTTTATAATCAATATTTTAAAATGAAGTAGGATGAAAATTAACAATTAGAATAACTTTTGATATGGATTTGTTAAAAGAGAGGATAAACTATTATACTAAATAATGTATAGAAAAGTTACATAAATATTATTTTTTCTGTAGTTTGAATCCAGTATAACTTAAACATTTTGCAATTCAGAAAACATTCCAGTTACATTTGAAGAGATACTTCACTGGCCTTATAAACAGATTATGGGGGTATTCTCTTTTAAATATTAATTTTAAAATATTCTGAATATTTCAGAATTTTATCTGACATAAGTATAATTAAGTCGTTATGACACTTGATGTGGTTTTAAATTCTCTAAGTTAAAAGCAAAGCTATAATCTTTAATAACTAGCATTTATTGTGTTTTTACTTGTGTTGGTACTTACCTGAACACTGTATGTTCTCTCTAATCTAATTCTTACAGCAATCCAAAGGGGTAAGTACTGCTTTAATATTCGTTTTACTGATGAGAAAATTGAGTTTTAGAAAATATCTTGCTCAAGTCAACCCAAGAGCTGATAAGCAATAAATCCAGAATTAATACCCAGGCAGTTGGCCTTTAAATGTTGTATTACTAAGCACAGTGCTATGCTACTTCCCAAGGTTGTGCTGTCCTGGTCTTCATCTTAACAGATGAATGAATTCCAGTGTCACATATTTTATGGTATGATCAGTTATGTATGATATGCAAGAGAATTATTAGACATTTTCAAGTGTTTTGCAAAAACACTGAATTATTTTTAATAGATAAATTGATCCTGTTAGTTTTCTTTAAGGAAAAGCAACTCTCAAAGGGAAATTCTGAAATGGCCATTAGTTATTGAGTAATTGAAAATATAGGGTATCTGTTAAAATCATTTGTTTTTCTTAGTCTTTGTTTCTAGTTGGGAGAAATGAGAGATCATGAATAGATTTTCTAAGTTATATTATTTCCCGAAATGACTGAAAGATATAGGGAGACTTGGAAGTCTGTTTGTTGTAATAGTAATTACGGCAACAAATAGCAGCTGGTGTTCATTGCATTCCAGCCTCTAAGCATTTTACATAGTAGTACATATTGTTTAATCCCTATAAGAACACCATGAGGCAGGCAGAGCTATCCTCACTTTATAGTTTTCAGATTTTTTTAGATTTTAAATACTGGACGGATTTTCTTTTAGTAGCAAATGATGAATGGATAATTGCAGCAAATTATATTCATATTATTCCTTAACTGATGCATTTTACTGTACTGTCCCCCTGTTACCACACAGCTGGCCGCCTTGTCATTCAATACACAAGGCCACAAGCCTCTGTTCACCTTTTTTTCTGGCTGTTCCTTACTGACCCTTATTTGATACACCCTGGCTTTCAACTCCAATTATATTTCCTTCCTAAAGTTCAGTCTGTTCCAAGTATTATAATCACTTCCTCTTTCATGTCACTGCCAAGACCTCCATTCAGTGTCCCATGTTTCCTGTTCATATAAAATCCTTAACTGAGGAATTAGTTTTTTCTTAACTCTCTGCCTGTCAGTTTTGACATGTGAATCAATAGAAATACCTTCTAAATCCCTCTTTTATGTATTCATTGCATGTGTATAGCAGTTTCATCGTTGCTGTTTCAGTGCTTATATATGTCTGATTGTGCACAAGAGATTAAAATAAGTTGTTAGCCTTCTGCAGTCTAAGTCAAATCTGTCTTTTATCACAGGGAAAAAAAATCTTACTGTATTTCTTTCTTCACTGTTTCTTTCTTATAATTTTTTAGGTTTTGTGGCAATTGGATATATTCCGAAGAAGCTTGCGGGTTCTAACTGGACATGTTTGTCAGGGAGATGCCTGCATATTTTGTGCATTGAAGGTAACCTTTTAATATTATGGAAAATTACTGTTAAATGTTTTGCCAAAAATTTAATTTTATTTGATAGTTAATTTGGTCAGTTTACTTGAAATTAAAGTTCATTGTCAAGTGACTTAGAGCTTTGAAGGTGAATTCTTAAAGTTGATTTATTCAAGTGTATGGATTTTTTTTTCCACTCTTATGTAAAGAAAGTTAAAATTAATATTCTAAGTAGTATAAAAACATTAAGAATATTACATTTTTCATTTTGGAACAATTCTTTTTTCATTTTATGAAATGGATTTTGAACTACTACTGAATTTTGTGCACTACTTTAGTTACTGATGATATAGCAGTGAACAAGGTGATAAAAACTGTTCTCATGGATCTGATATTCTTATAGGGGAGGAGAAAACAAGTAAACAAAATATAAAGTGTGTTAGATGGTAGTAACTACAAAGGGGGAAAAATAAATCAGGGAAAGGGAATAATAGAGTATGTTGAATAGTCAGGAAAGCCTCACTGGGAAAGTTTAAACCATTACTTGGAAAAGATGATAGAGTGAAGCATTCCAGGCAAGCAGGGAAACAGTAATTGCAAAGACCCTGAGGTGGGTATACGTGACACATTCAGGGAACCTGGGTGTCAGAAGCTTTATGAGTAAGGGGAAGACTGATAAGAGGTGAGCTCAGAAGTAAGGTGAGTTGTGGTTATTTAAAACCTGTCTGCAGGGGTGTGTGGGTGATTCAGTTGGGTAAGTGTCAGACTCTTACTTTTGGCTGGGGTCATGATCTCAGTGTCTTGACATCGAGGAGCTTCACCTTGGGCTCCGTGCTCAGCAGGCTGCTGCTTAAGGTTTTTTTCTCTTCCATTCTCCCTTCCCCCAACTCCCGTGAGTTCAAAATAAATAAATAAATAAATAAATAGATAAAAGCTTTAAAAATAAAATAAAACATGTCTGCACATTCTTTGCAGTTTTGTTTTGTTTTGCTTTGTTTTTTTAAGAAAGAGAGAGCATGAGGAGGAAAGGGGCAGAGAGAGAGAGAGAGAGAGAATCCTAGACAGGTTTTCATGCCCAAGACAGAGCCCGATATGGGGCTTGATTTCAGAGCCCTGAGCTCATGACCTGAGCTGAAATCTAGAGTTGGACACCTAACCAACTGAGCAACCCATGTGCCTCTCTTCTGTACCCTTTTTATCAAAAAGTGGAGTCTATTCTTTGAATATGGACTGGCCTTAAGGATTCATTCTCACCAAATAGAATGGCAGAAATGACACTGCAGACATTTGAAAAGGTGATAAAATTTCCATCTGGCTTTGTCTTTGGGGCTGTCATTCTTGGGAGTGAGGTGTCATGAAGTGAGGAAGCCAAGTTAGCCGCAACTAAACCAGAAGTCTAAGTGGACAGGCAGCGTTAACAACCAGCATCAGTGTAAGTGATGTTCAGTGTAAGTGAGCAACCTTCTGATTGTTCTAGGTCCCAGTATCGAGTTGTATTTACCAAAATTAATGGAGCAGAGTTGAGTTGTCCTTACCAAAATTAATGATTTGTAATCATAGTAAATGTTATTTTTAGTAACGTAGTTTTACAATGGTTTGTTATGGAGCAATAAATAACTGGAACAGGAGTCCATATTGTGTAGTTCCTTCTAGACCTTTGTTAGGAACTTGGCTTTTTCTCCTGAGTAATTTAGGAAGTCTCTGGATTGTTTGGAGTGGAAGAGTGATATAATCTGTTTTAACTAGATAGAATGTTTGGACTAGATCTCTTTGGCTTCTTGGATGGGAATAAGTAGAAGAGAGGCAAAGGCAGAAACAGGGAGTCATGTATCGATTAGCATCTCATTTATGTCGTTGAAATTTGCCCAAGAATTTAAAATTTTATTGACATGTTTCAGAGATAAATATTTCATTCTTTTACATTCTTGAATACTCTTACACACACATATACATGCAAGAAAATAAAGTGCCATTTTCCTGCTTTATTTTGATTTATACTCCTGAATATAAATCACCAAAGAAGGCAATTTTATATTCTCTTTTTTAGAAACTGGCAAAATAGGGTTATTGTTAGGGGATGAAGAATGAACTTAGATCAGATTACAGTATCACATTTTATTTACACGACAGTCAATTTTGAATATTTTGTCCAGTTGTAAAATGAGTATAGTTAAAATTTCTAGCCTGAATCTTTCATAGCCTTACACAATCACCTGCCTGCCTCCCCACTAGCCCAAAACATTATCTCTCTCTCTCTCTCTCTCTCTCACTGTCTCAGATATGGCACTTTAGCCAGACTGGCTGCCTCTTGCAGTTTCTCAGAGCTGGCTTCCATCTCTGACTATTTTCATTATTATTCCTTTTGTCTACAGTGCTTTTCTTCTAGATGTTTTTGTGGCTAACACCCTGTTTCCTTTATGCCAATCTTCAAATGAGGACATCAGTAAGGCCTTCCCTGACTACCCTAGGTAATAGTTAACCTCTCCTTACTCTCAGTATCTCTATTTCTATTTATAATACTTTATTTTTCTCTCTTGTATTTTATTTCTTTCTTTTTCTCTATTTTGTCACAGACTGACATACTATATAATTACTTACTTTCTCCTTACTATAACTAGAATGTGTGCCCCATGAGGGCAGGGTTTTTCTGTTTTCTAGTGAAGGTGCCTCACATATACTAAACAGAAAACAGATAACAAATGAGTGACATTCAGGCGTAGGATTAATATTTCAAGCATTATCTTGAAAAGTTAATTACCTGAATAACCAATGACATCTGAAAATATTTTTTTATTTTTTCATTTTGTAATTATAATTAGAAAATTATAGATCTGGATATCTAATATCATTTAGCATCATTATTCTTCAATCCTCCTCCCCCTCCCCACTTTCCCCCACCTAAGATGATTGTCATAAAACTGGAACTTATTAAAAAGTTTATCTTATTTGAATTCAATAAGGAAAATGAAAAACCAGATTAACACCTATAATCACATATTCTTGAGTGTTTCCAGTATTTCTTAGGCTTGGGTTAGAAATAATGCTCTAAGTGAGGAAAACTGATAATCTGAAAAAAATTTTTTCTTCAAAAATTAAAAGTCAGGGATGCCTGGGTGGCTCATCTTTTCTGACTTCATGCAAATTGTAGAGTGTCAGTTTTTAGAGGCAAATTTAAGTAGTGGGAAATTTTAATTGTATTGAAGTTATTTGATGTTTATTTTTAAACCAGGGTTTTTCATTTTCTGGGGTTTATTTAGGAAGAAAAAAAATTATTAAAGTTTATTTAAGCTATGTTTTTTGTTTTTAAGATTTTATTTATTTATTTGAGAGAGAGAGAGAGAAGGAATCAGGGAGGGGCAGTGGGAGAGGAAGAAGCAGACTCCTGCCTGATGCCAGGTTCAATCCTAGAACCATGAGATCATGACCTGAGCTGAAGGCAGATGGGCAGATGCTTAACCAACTGAGCCATCCAGGTGCCCCAAGCTACTTTTTTTTAAAAGACTAGTGAGTTCCCACTAATTTTTATGTGATTATGTATTTATTTTTGGTTAAAATAATTTTAATTCCTTATAGCATACTTTTAGACTTATAGCAACTTATGTCAGAACTCTTCCTTAAACAGTTTAGATCAGAATAAGCTGGGGAACGGTTAAAAATTGTCCTCACTTCAGCATACTCAATTAGAAACCTCGAGGATGGGAACTGAGAATTCTGTGCACACTAACATTTGATTTCAAGGCTGGGGCAACCATTTCTGTACATTACTGAGACAGATAATCTTTATATGGAATTTTAGAGCAAAATACTACTAGTTTCTGGGTATAGCTGTAAGTTTCACTGTGTTATAATGAAGTTACTGACATGTTTCTTTAGTGGTTGGCTTTACACTTACTGATGTACTTGTTGGTCCCCAGAATATATTTGCACAGTTTCAACACAGTCGAGAAAAAGCACTTCCCTCGGATAACATAAGGCACGCTCTAGCAGAGAGCTTTAAAGATGAGCAGCGATTTCAGTTGGGCCTTATGGATGATGCTGCAGAGTGCTTTGTAAGTATTTTGGATAATCCTTAAATCAGGACAGTAGCTTGTTTTCCTTAAATGATACGAATTTCAAGGTTAATGAAACATAAATTTTTAACAATGGAAACAAGGCATAACTGTTCACTGGATCCATGTCTTACCTGCCCTTCAGAGCTCAGTTTAAATCTCATGACTTTTGATTTTGGTTATTTGTGCTGCTGTCATTTTTATTGGCTATTAGACTCCTGAAATATTTTAAAATTTATTTATTAGAAAAAAAATTTATTAAACATGAATTATGTCACTTAAGTCAGTATTCTGCCTCCGCAGTGTTGATATGTGCAATAATGCATTCCCAGAAGTAGCATTTCTCGTTACATACAATGATTCTCTTTGGGAGAGAAGAGGAGCTTGGTGGGCAGCTATCAGGGGCAGCTGTTCTGTTATACACCTCACTCTGGATTCAGAATCATTAACTGGGGTTGATGTTCCAAGTCTCTGTTTTACCACCATATTGATAAGTAGAGCATTCCTTTGAATAGTAACTAAACCACACATACCTTCTAAAATATGTGTTGATTATTAAATGTGTCAGTGTTGCAGATGTTACATATATTTAAAGAGGTAAACTTTTTTTTTCATAGTCTTATATCTATTTAAAAATTCTATTTATTTCATCAGTAAATCTTTTAAGGTTTTCCTTGACACGTTGTTTTCCTGACACCACTTCTTAATAGTTTGGGCCCCTACTCTCAGCATTATTTAAGCCTCTTTTCTTGTATCTTTCAGCCTATCCCCTTACAGTGTTTTTTAGTGGCCAACAGATTAATAAAATTTTCTTTAGATTAATCTTTGCCCTTCAGATATTCTTGTGACTTCAGTCTGGACTCTTCTGACATTTAAGGCCGTTTACAGTTAAACTCCAGTTTACCTCTTTATTTCCTCCTGTAATTTTTCCTCCTAATGTAGGTTGTTCTATTTCTAAAGTATGTCTTTTAAATTCACTGGATTTTGGGGTGCCTGAGTGGCTCAGTGGGTTAAAGCCTCTGCCTTCGGCTCAGGTCATGATCTCAGGGTCATGGGATCGAGCCCTGCATCGCGCTCTCTGCTCAGCGGGGAGCCTGCTTCCTCCTCTCTCTCTGCCTGCCTCTCTGCCTACTTGTGATCTCTGAGTGTCAAATAAATAAATAAAATCTTTGAAAAAAAATTCACTGGATTTCTGTAGAATTTACTATCTGTAGAATTCAATTGGCATTTATAGGTTATTCTCATTTTTTTAAAGATTTATTTATTTGAGAGAGAGAATGTGTGCATGTATGTGCTCACACTTGCACACACACACAAGTGGGAGGAGAGGCTGAGGCGGGGGTGAGGGGGAGAGAATCCCTAAGCAGACTCCCCGCTAAGTGTGGAGCTCAAAACAGGGATTGATACCAGGACCCTGAGATCATAACCTGAGTTGATACCAAGAATCGGCCACTTAACTGATTAGCTACTCAAGTGCCCCTGTTGTTATTTCCTTAATGATCATCTTTACTGTTTCCTTGGATAGATGCAAAGCTCTTTGACTAATTCATTGCTTAGCATACTTTTCATGTTGATTAAAATGTTTCAAAAACAGCACACATAGTCATAAAATATGTTTTTCATATTTCTCATGTTTCTAATTGATCCATCACTTAAAATATAAATATATTTTGTACAATACCAAACTTTGTAGTTTATTTTCATTTAAATGAAATGTACTAGTAAGTGATATGATAATTTGTGGACTGTCTAGAAATTTAGGCTTAAATAATTGAATGCTTTTAAATTTCCTAGGGCAGAAGACGGGTAAGTTAGCTAATTAAAAGAATCCATTGGAGGGGTGCCTGGGTGACTCAGTCTTTAAGGCTTTGCCTTCAGCTCAGGTTGTGATCCCAGAGTTCTGGGATCGAGCCTGCTGTTGGGTTCTCTGATCTGTGAAAAGTCTGCTTCTCCTCCTCCTCCCTCTCCCACTCCCCCTGCTTGTGTTCCCTATCTTGCTGTCTTTCTCTCTGTCAAATAAATAAAAGAAATCTTTAAAAAAAAAAATCCATTGGATAAGCTTTGCAATCCAAAAAGAAGGATTACTTGTTAAAGAAATAAATACTCCTTATTGATCTGTATTACAAATTTGAAATTTCCTATGAAATTTGTTTGCCGGACAGATTCCTTGCATTAGGATGTTAGTGTAGGTATTGTAAACCTTTATGATTGCTATTTAATGTGAGTTATAGAGACTATAAAAATGTTCCAAGTAGGATTTTTGAAAGAATAACTGCTTTTCTTAATGTGAGAATGCTGAAAACATAGGAAACTTATGTTTTCTAATATTAAATTCTAGATGTCAGCCACCATGAATTGATTTTAAAAATATTTATTAAAATGATGTTATATTATAATGTTTTTTTCATTAAATTTTTTTAAGAGCGAATACTACAAAAGGTGAGTAATTGCACAGCATTTGAAGGGTTGATTAAAGAGGAAAGCTGAAAAGCTGACAGTATGTATGACACTGTTAAACACACTGAAAAAATCTTAAAAAGATTCTTTTTTTTTTTTTTTAAAGATTTTATTTATTTATTTGACAGAGAGGGAACACAAGCAGGGGGAGTGGGAGAGGGAGAAGCAGACCTCCTTCCGAGCAGGGAGCAGGACCCTGAGCAGGGTCCCAGGACCCTGGGATCATGACCTGAGCCAGAGGCATACGCTTAACAACTGAGCCACTCAGGCAGCCCCTTAAAAAGATTCTTAAATTTGTAAAGTTTAAAAGAGCTATACTGTATGTGTCATCTGTAAGTTTCACAACCCATTTGTCATTTAATTTTTTAAATTAGGAAAATATATTGGAGAGGATTCATTTCCATATAGTGCCAAGCAGAGATGCAGACATGTGTACCTCTAAATCTTGTATCACTCACCAGAAGTTTGCTATGACCCTGTATGAACAGGTGAGATGGCTCAACCACTTCATTAGTTACTCTGTTTGCATACACTTATATATGTATAATATGTAACATAGTATTATATTTATGTTTTATGGTTGATCAATCAAACATATGTTCTTCCCTGTAGTGTGTGTGTCGCAGCTGTGGAGCATCATCAGATCCTCTACCTTTTACAGAATTTGTGCGGTACATTTCTACAACAGCCCTATGGTGAGAGCCTGTTAAAACATGTTTACCACATTGAGCATTTATTTTATAGAACAATAATGTATGTGAATATCAGCTATCTTAGACCTGAAAATACTCAACCATCAGAGGTGCTGAGTGATGTCCAGCTCAGCTAGCTGTTTCTGATTTGGTTAAAAACATATACTTGATGAAATTTCCAAATATTAGTCAAAATTTGTATCTCTTTATGTTTATAGCAAGTTTTGGGAATTGCAAAGGAGACCTTAAAATGACAACAAGTTCAGTGTAAAATGGAGCTGCATGTGATTTCTTCATTTTTGCTAAGGTGTTATCTTTGTAGTAACAGTGTTTCCCTTTAGCTCCATGTCCCTTCATGGTGATGGAAGCCAGGGTAAGGAGAAAAGAAAGAAAAGGTGAAATTAATTCTCCATTAGATTTATTGCATTTAGGGCCTCAACATTCACCTGAAATAAAAATTTGACAGCTTGCCTGTCCCCTCCTTCCCTGCTCATGAAACAGTAGTGAGTTAGGGATCCAAAAAGAACCCTAGACTTTACATAATAAGAGTAGTTTAAACACTTTTGAATAGATATTTGAAAATATAAATATTTAATAGGAACATTGAATAAAATCATAAATATTTATAGGTATTTTGATATAAAAAACAACACATGGATCAATAATTATCAGTACATTAGTATAACAGTTACTAAATGGTAATTTAGTAACCAATATTTTTATCATTGTGCAAAATAAATATCAGATGCTTATTTGTTTCATTATATTATTAAAATTCTTGGGTTTTTGGATATGACACAATATTTCTTGAAGATTATTGAATAATAGCAATTTGATTATTTGAGTGTGTTTAGTGTCTTAATATATCCAGAGTTAGGGAGCATAGTTTTAGGGAACCATTCCCTAAAATTCAGTCAATTATAGATTCATTTTTTTTCACTTTGTATGAAAAGTAGGATGGCATTTGAACAAGGATAGGCCACACATTAAAAACCGCAAAATTTTAACTCTACTCTGAAACTCTTATATAAAATGACAGTGCTCTGATTCAGTATCTTATGTAACAAGAGTTGGAGCCCCATCAGTCTCTCCCTGGTCCACACCATCAATTGCAAGAAACCAGACTTTGAATTCTAATTATGGTTGACCCTTCAATAACACAGGTTTGAACTGCACAGGTCCACTTAGATGCAGATTTTTCTCAATAATAAATGTACAGTACTGTAAATGTATTGTCTTTTCCTTAGATGTTCTTCTTTTTTTTTTTTTTTAAGATTGATTTATTTATTTTAGAGAGAGCGCATGCATGTGCAAGCAGAAGGAGGGCCAGAGGGAGAGGGAGAAGGAGAGAATCTCAGGCAGACTCCCTACTGTTTGTGGAGACCAATGTAGGGCTTGATCTCATAACCCTGAGTTCAAAACCTGTGCTGAGATCAAGTAGACACTCAATTGACCGAGCCATCCAGGTGCCCCCTTTATAATTTTCTTAATGACATTTCCTTTTCTCCAGCATTTTTGGTAAGAATATAGTATATAATACATATAACAGGACGTGTGTGTTAATTGATTATTATTGGTAAGGCTTCCAGTTAATAGTAGGCTATTAGTAGTTAACTTTGAGGGGAGTGTCAGAAGTTATATGCGGATTTTGGATTGTGTGAGGGTTGGCACCCCTTACCCCATGTTGTTTAAGTGACAACTATAATCACCTTTGTATTGGTAATAAGTATTGAATACCAATTACAGAATTCCAGGCTTCACATAAATCATTACTTGTAATGTTAACAAAAACATCATTTTAAATGTACAGTTTGAACAAGCTTATCAGATTTAGTGCTTTCTAATATACTTGTGAAGTGTTTTAGAAGAATAGGTGCTTTTAGTTGTTATCGAATACTGTATATTAAACCATGGAACTGTTAAATATATCTAGCTCTAAGATAGTTAATATTACCACCAAGCAGAACCAGAGCATCTAGAATGGAAAGTAGTAAGGATATTTGAACTTATATGACATACCTTTTTGGAAGTCTTTAAATAGTTGTTTAAAGATACTTAATACCTTGCTATATAAAAATTTGATTCTAAAATGGACTAAACAAAAAGTGGCACAGATATCCTGCCTAGGCTGTAATGAAATGGTTAGCATAAGGCATAAGCCTGACCTAAATAGTTTTGGTTTTGACTTCTGCATTAATCAGCAAAGGAGCCTTCTGTTAGCTGAAAATGGTAACTTTGTTTCTGAGAACTTTAGGCCAGAGGGGAAGCCTTTCCAACAATTTGTTGTTCTTGTTAGGCCAAAATTTAAACTCAAATCCCTTTTTGTTAAATAATAATGTAAAAGAAACATTTGACTTAGAACTACCTCCAGACAGAGCTAGGATCGTCTTACTACCTCGTTCATGTAGTTCCAAACAATGGTAAAATTTAGTGTTATTTTGTTCTTGACCTAATTTTTTTCATCATAAGTTAACCTGCCGAATTTCATAATTTTTCACTCTACGAAAATTTACTTTATGGTTAATTTTTCAAACAGAACCTGTTTTAACATATAAAATACCCATATTGATAACTTAATATTCTTCATGCATAATTTGTTAGATCTTTCTAAAGTTCAAAGGACACGTTTGACACTGTTCCTTTGTTTTGTAGCAACGAGGTAGAAAGAATGATGGAAAGGCATGAACGTTTTAAGCCTGAAATGTTTGCAGAATTGCTGCAAGCAGCAAATACAACTGATGACTATAGGAAATGCCCTGTAAGTATAATTTGGAGAATATTAATGTGCTTTTATGTTTATAAATTTGAAAATAGATATTCAGAAATTACCATGTAAATAGTAACTATACATGGGCTTGATTCTAAGAATTTATTTTTTCAGTGTTATTTTAGGCAACTCTTTATACCATGTGAGCTGTTTGAGCACTATTTCTTTTTTTTTGAATTTATTTTTATTTTATTTTCAGCATAACAGTATTCATTATTTTTGCACCACACCCAGTGCTCCATTCAATCCGTGCCCTCTATAATACCCACCACCTGGTTCCCCCAACACTATTTCTTTATTTTTATTTATTTATTTATTTATTTATTTATTTGACAGAGAGAGCTCACAAGTAGGCAGAGAGGCAGGCAGAGAGAGAGGAGGAAGCAGGCTCCCTGCTGAGCAGAGAGCCCGATGCGGGACTCGATCCCAGGACCCTGAGATCATGACCTGAGCCGAAGGCAGCGGCTTAACCCACTGAGCCACCCAGGCGCCCAACACTATTTCTTTAAAAACTCTTCGTGAAGGATTTAAGTTAGTGTATGCTGATTTTTTTTTTTTTTTCTTTTTGAGAGAAAGAGGGCACACGTGTGCATGCAAGCAGGGCTGGAGGAGAGGGGTAGAAGGAGAGGGAGAGAGAGAATGTTAAGCAGACTCCCTGCTGAGCTTGGAGCCCTAGGTGAGGCTTGATCTCAACCACCCTGAGATCATGACCTGAGTTGAAATCAAGAGTCAGGCACTTAACTGATTGAGTCACCCAGGTGCCTCCTGATTATTTTTTTTAAGTTCTGAAATCTATCATTTGACTAAAGAGAAAGTTTTGTATTTTCATATAAGCACTACAAATGGTACCATTCTTTTCTAATGTAATATTATTAATGACCTCAGTGTTCTATTTCTCATTTTTTAGATTGAATTCTTATTGTAGCAGGTTTAAAAAATACTGAAGGAAAGTACTTTGATTTAAAACAAACTTACTATTTAATCAATAATTAAGCAAATAGTTGGATAAAAGTGAATTTTAGTATTCTGAACAAAGAATTTTCTGATATATGTGAAGGTTGTTACTGTTTAATACAAACTGTGAGGTATTACTTATGGTATACCTATTTCAGTAATTTCAAAATGTGCCTTTTGTGTTTTTCTTTAGAGTAACTGTGGCCAAAAAATAAAAATTCGCCGTGTTTTAATGAATTGCCCAGAGATTGTTACAATTGGTTTAGTATGGGATTCTGAACATTCTGACTTGACCGAAGATGTTGTTCGGAATCTAGCAACACATCTTTATCTTCCTGGGGTATCTCAGCTGTTTTCATTCTCTTCCTTTCTGTTTTTAAATTATTATAAAACGTATTCATATATTATAACACACTTTGTTTTTAAAACTAAATTTTCTTAAAGGAAATAATATTCAGATATAATCCTGATAAAATTCATCAAATTGAGCTAACTGGAATGCCTTTCTTGCATAGACTGGGAATGACTTTCAGTTATAAACTGTCTCATGCTCTAGTTTTGTATCACTCTAGAATGATGATAATGATGTGTGTGTGTGTGAGTGTGGTAATGACAAAATATAAATATTAACTAGAAAAGTAAAGAGTCAAAAATCATCTACAGTTGGGGCACCTGGGGGCATCTACAGCACTGATCTCTATATGTTTATAACATCTTAATATTTGATTGGTTTATATTATAATTAAACTTTTAGACAATTTCAGAAAATATGTTTAATGTATGTTCAAATATGTGATTCAATGAAAAATTATTGGGAATTGTGTAATATACCTCCCATTTCCAGTTTTATGTATATAAAGTGTCAAGATACTGGGTTACTGAACTAAATTGTAGTGAATTCATTTTATTGGAGGAATGCTAATAGCTATAGTTAATAGTAAGTAATAGTTAATAATAATTCTGTTCAGTCCAATCTTAGTGGTACCTTCTGTACTAATATAATATTGGATTAAGGAAGCTTGCATAAGAAATTTTTTCATAGATAGTCAAATACCTGGCTTACCAAATTATTATTCCTTGTTTTTAAAAAGATATAGTATTAAATATACATATTTATTTTTTTGAACAGCTTTTTTATAGAGTTACTGATGAAAATGCCAAAAATAGTGAACTTCATCTAGTTGGTATGATCTGCTACACCAGCCGACATTATTGTGCCTTTGCTTTTCATACCAAGAGTTCCAAATGGGTATTTTTTGATGATGCAAATGTGAAAGAGGTAAGTTGACACTTTCACTAACCAGGATAATTATTGTGACTTCTTACTTTTTAGGAATAAATGAAATAATAATATAAAATGTAAATTATGTAGTATTATTATGTAAAGTAATGATTGTATGTAAATATTTCTTATATAAAATAATAAATGACCTTAATGATAATAGCATTGTTAAGTTCATACTTCCTTTTATTAATTTTTGAAATCTGGTTTATTTTATTTTATTTATTTTAAAAGATTTTATTTATTTATTTGACAGACAGAGATCACAGGCAGGCAGAGGGATGGGAGGGGAAGCAGGCTCCCTGCCGAGCAGAGAGCCTGATGCGGGCCTCGATGCCAGGACCCTGGGATCATGACCCGAGCTGAAGGCAGAGGCTCTAACCCATTGAACCACCCAAGCGCCCATGAAATCTGGTTTATTTTAAAGCCAATTTTTAAACCAGTCCCTTTCCAGAATAATAAAAAAGTTGTTTTGTGAATGATTCACAATTGCTTTATATAATTAGTGATGAAAATCTGCTTAATTTTTAAATTATTATGATTGCTTTTTTAGATTTTGTATATGCTATTCAGAATTAGGTATGGTTACTTTTTCTTTTGGTCAGTAACTTATTCAAACATTATAATATCTAGAAAACTAGTGAATAATAGTTTGTAATAAGGACTATTTATCAGAATCACCTTTGGAACTTTTGAAAAAATGTGTATCTGCCTGGACTCTTAAATTCTCAATTCAGAAGTGTAGAGGCCAATACCTGATTTTTTTTTTTTTTAAGTTCTATAGGAGTTTAAGATTTTGCCACATATGAAAACTCTTGATCTTGTCAATACTATGCCTACCTAGGCTTATTGGCTTTGAGAATCCTATTATTAAGCAGTAAATGGATTTAGAAGTACAAGTTATTTCATTGTGCTAAGCAAATGATGTACAATTCCATTTCCTTTCATTTTAATGTCTAAGAAAGGGCCATTTATCATCATTATGAATTACTAAGTCGGAAGTTCAAATATTCAGTATTTAGTGGATTTCTAATTATTTCTTTGAAGGATGAACTGCTATGGAAATAGCCCTTCCAGTATTAAAAATTAGAAAACCAAATAGACAAAATAACTTTTTTAGACATTGGCCAGCAGGCAGTTGAACAGAAAAAAGGAAACAAGATGAGCCCTAGGGTTATTCCTGTTTACCACCTACAGGTAGTTTTTACAGTGCAGGGAGGTGGGATTCAGATAAAGCAGTCTCACTGAGTTGAGGAAACCGAAATTGGAGTTCAGGGAGGCTAAGATAGCTAAATTTCACTGGACAGATTATCAGAAAGAACACTGCACAGAGGGAAAGTTCTGGAGATTGGTAGAGGGATCACATTTAATCTTTGGCTGAATAGGGATCCGACATTGTGTTGCCAAACCTGCACAAGGTTGAGGAAAGAATTACTAGAAAACAGAAAGTCAGGCAATTTTTAAAATTCATATAGGGCTAAGAATCGTTTGCATCCACACCAGCAAGAATAGAAAGATGTTGCAATGCAAAGAGCAACAGATAGAATCCTCAGAAAATTATCACCTTAATTTTGGGGCTAAATTATACCTAGACTGAATACTACTCTGTACCTGACATAAAAAGCTTAAAATGAAGCCTTTAAAGCACGAGGATGGTTCTACATAATTTAGCAAATGCCAAAATGAAGTACAATACATTTTAAAGCAACACAACAAAATTTACCCAAAAATATAAATTTAAATATGCCATTTGCTGGTGAGGATAAGGGAGAGAAACAGACTTGTCACACCGGGAAGACAAATCGCTTTAACATTTGGCTTTGAAAACCAGAAGGGCCAAATTTTGCAAGTTCTAACAACCAGTAGGACTTAATAATAGCAAACTGAATCCAACAATACATTAAAAAGAAAATCAATCACCACAGTCAAGTGGAATTTATTCCTGGGTTTGCAAGGGTGATTCAATATTCACAAATCAATCAACATAATACACCACATTAATATAAAAGAAAGGATAAGAACCCTTTGATCTTTTCAGTAGATGCAAAAAAAGCATTTAACAAAGTACAGTATCCATTAATGGTAAAAGCCCTCAAAAATCGGTTTAGAGGGAACATACCTCAACGTAGGAAAGGCCGTATATAAAAACCCCATAACTAACATCATAATGGGAAAAAAACAGAATTTTTCCTGTATAGTCAGGAACTTAACAGGGATGTCCACTCTCACTGCTGTTAATTTAACATAGTACTGGAAGTCCAAGCAATCAGACAATGAAAAGAAATAAAGGCATCCAAATTGGTAAGGAAAAAGAAAACTTTATTTGCAGATAACATGATATTCTATATAGAAAACCTGAAAGACTACCAAAAATTGCCTGAACTGATACACAAATTCAGTAAAGTCACAGGATACAAAATATACAGAAATCTGTAGCATTTCTATATACCAATAACAAAGCATCAGAAAAAGAAGTCAAGAAATCAATCCCGTTTACAATTGCATTCAAAACCATAAGATACATCAGAGTAAAAGTAAGCAAAGAGCTGAAAGACCTGTACTCCGAAGACTATAAAACACACATGAAAGAAATTAAAGATGACAGAAATGGAAAAACATCCATGCTCATGGAAGGACAAATATTGTTAAAATGTCCTTACTACCCAAAGCAATCTACACATTTAATGTAATCCCTATCAAAATACCACAGGCATTTTTCACAGAGCTGGAAGAAACCATCCTAAAATTTGTATGGAACCACAAAAGACCCCAGATTGCCAAAACAACTTTGAAAAAGATAAGCAAAGCTGGATGCATCACAATTCTGGACTTCAAGTTATATTACAAAGCTGTGGTAATCAAACAATATGGTACTGGCACAAAAACAGACATAGATCAATGCAACAGGATAGAAACTAGGAAGGGAACTTAGAACTATATGGTCAATTAATCTTGATAGCAAGAAAGAAAATGCAATGGGAAAAAGTCTCTTCAACAAATGGTGTTGGGAAAACTGGACAGCAACATGCAGAAGAATGAAACTGGACTACTTTCTTA
The DNA here is from genome assembly GCF_009829155.1 of Mustela erminea. Lineage (NCBI taxonomy): Eukaryota > Metazoa > Chordata > Mammalia > Carnivora > Mustelidae > Mustela > Mustela erminea. Next base: position 75,383,056 of record NC_045615.1, read on the forward strand.
CACCATACAAAAAATAAATTAAAAATGGATTAAAGACATAAATATGAGACTTGAAAGCATAAAAATCCTAAGGGAAAACACAAGCAGTAACCTCTTTGACATTAGCCATAGCAACTTCCTTCTGCATATGTCTCCTGAGGTAAGGGAAACAAAAGCAAAACTCTTGGGACTTCATCAAAATAAAAAGCTTCTGTACAGCAAAGGAAACAGTTAACAAAACTAAAAGGCAGCCTACAGAATGGGAGAAGATATTTGCAAATGACATATCTGATAATGGGTAGTATCCAAAATGTTTCCTAGCAAATTCTCTTTCTCTCTCTCGTTCCCTCTCTCTGCCCCATCTCTCTGGCCCCAACACACAGTCCTAATTATGATACAATCTGAGGTTTTTTTATTTGGCTACTTTTTTGTGCCCTTATCTGTTTCCTTTCCTTTTTCTTTTTAACCTGGTCTAACAAGGGGTTATCTGCACTAAAAAAAAAAAATAAATAAAAGATTTTTAAAGACATAGTTTTAGTTAAATTCCTTGATGAGAGTCTTTTTATACTAATAGTAGGCAGGGGAGAATTTTGTCTCAAATCCCTACCTCTCTGTACCCAATCCTTCACCATAACCACCATCATTCTCCACACTACTTTGCATAAAGTAGGAATTGGAGAAAAATTTAATTAATCTCACTTGAATTTGTGGTAAACTCCATTATCTATCATGTTCTATAAGTATAGTAGTTAATATATGAAAGCATATTACCAGTATCCAAATAATTTGAGTACAGTAAAATACACAGAACTGAAGCTTTAGTAAATATGAGTTCCTTCTATTTGCTTCATTGCTTTGGGTTAATTGAGAAAGACTGGCTACCTCCAAATGTTCATGATCAGGAATGTCAACATATAAAGTTCTGATTAATATAACACAGATAATGACTTACACTGTGAAATTTTGATGTAAATGTGTTAAAGATTACTACTTTAACTATGTTAATGAAATTGGTAGCTGCTGCTGACAATAAGAACTTCAAAAAATATCAAAAGATGTTATTGCTTTATAGAAACAACTATACCTTTAAAGATATTTCACTTAATATAGATAATACAAGCTTTGTGCACTGACACTACATCAAATACAACCAGTTTTTAGTATCTACGTGTATTCCAATTGAAAGATGCTCTGTAATATTCATTATAATGTATTCAAAAAGCCTTTTAATTATTTTTTTAAGTCACAGCCACAAATAAAGCAAAAACAAAATTTTAAAAGTAAAAAAAGAATTTATAAAACTTACCACCTGAAAAAATGAATAATCCAATTAAAAAAAATGGGGCAGAAGACATGAGCATTTCTCCAAAGAAGACATACAGATGGTCAATAGACACATGAAGAGCTGCTCAACATCACTGATAATCAGGGAAATGCAAATCAAAACTACAATGGAGTATCACCTCACACCTGTCAGAATGGCTAAAATCAACAACATAGGAAACAACAGATGTTGGTAAGGATGTGGAAAAAGGGGAACCCTCTTGCACTGTTGGTGGTAATGTAAACTGATGTACCCATTCTGAAAAACAGTGTGGATATTCCTCAAAAAGTTAAAAATTGAACTACCCTATGATCCAGCAATTGCACTATTAGGTATTTATCCAACGAACACAGAAAAACTAATTCAAAGGGATATGCACATGGCAGTGTTATCAATAATAGCCAAATTTTGGAAAGAGTCCAGATGTTATCGACTGATGAATGGATAAAAGAAGTGGGGTGGATATATGCATGCATGCAATGGAATATTACTCAGCTATAAAAAATGGAATCTTGCCATTTGCAATGAGATGGATGGAGCTAGAGAGCTACCAAGGTCACACCATATTGTAGTTGTTCACCTTACTTACCTTTAGAGAAAGTCATGAGAAAAGTAATCTGACTCAGGTGTCTTAACATTAGCAAAGAAACTCAATAGTATTGTCACAAGGACTATGTAGGATGAGGACTTCTCAGGGCTCATTTAGCTGTGAATGACTCCACAACCCAGAGTAACTCCTGGGTTTTGGGGTGTATCCACTACTTCATAGTACCCTGGTGCCTTCTGGGAATACATTAAGGGCAGTCTGGAAAGCTGGCATGACAAGGTGAGATGAGTATTGACAGTATCTTCTTGCCTCACAGGAGAATCCCCTCATGGTCTTCTCTTCTCTCCTGTGACATGAAGCGCATTTTGTTTTGCCACATCAAGACCTGAACCTTTATAATACACATCAGGACTTGAGTGGCCAGAGAACCTAGCTGAAGGCATACAGCTACTGATCAATAGGAAGAGAAAGAGCAGGCATGGAAAGAAGAGAAGGGTGAGAGGCAGCATAGCCTTCCATGTCTGAGTCTGTAAAACAAGGTCTTTTTGGAGTTTGGGATGAAAGAGAATTTGGGGTCCAGTCATAGGTATGAAAGAAGGAAAGAGATCAAAATGAAAAAAAAGAATTGCAAGATTTTTGCATGCATGCATTATTAGTTGTAATTGCCTTTTTTTTTTTTTTTTTGCGTAACTAAAATAAAGGTTTAGTTTTCTATTAAATAAAAATCCTGCAATTTAAAAAATCTGTGGGCTCAGTGTGAGAGAGGCCAAGAGTGAAGAACCATAGGAAGCTGGGTCCCTACCCTTAAAAAATGATATTCAGTAAATTATTAGGTGTAAAGTAATACAAATTCAACTCACAGTGAGATTCTATATCTCATGTGTAAGAATAGCTAAAACTAAAAAGACTGACCATACCAAGAGTTGGTGAAGATATGAAATAGCTAGATCTCTCACAGAAGAGTGATGGAAATATAAAATGAACAGTCACTTTAGAAAACTTTATGAATTTCTTATAACTTAAACATTATTTACCATAGATACTAGTGATTCCACTCCTGTAAAAACACACAAAACTTGTACTTGAATGTTTATAGTAGTTTTGTTTATAATAACCCAAACGGGAAGCAACTCAAATGTCCATCAACAGGTAAATGGATAAACAAAGTGTGGTATAACTATTCAATGGAATATAATACTCAGCAGTAAAAAGTAATGAACTATTGATACATGCAACATTGTGGATAAATCTGAAAAGCAATATGGTAAATGAAAGAAATGAAACATAAGAAACTATGATTCTGCTTATTAAAACTCATGAAAAGGAAAAAAACAAAGTGACAGAAAGTAAATCATTGGTCCAGTCACTGCAGAAGGGGAGCTACTTGATTGTATGTATATATTTGGCAGAATTCATTGACTGGTATACTATAACTGAGTAGTTTTATTCCATGTAAATTCTACTCAATAAAGCTAATGAAAAAATTTGGGTATTCTAAAATAAACACTTTGCTCAAATTATAGTACTTTTGTATGACAGTTTATCAGCAAGTTCCACCTTGAATCAGTGTTTAGTAATATTTTGGCACTCCTTTCTATCTACATAGTTTAAATGGTCAAAATTTGAAGGAAGAGTTGGATGTATAGTCACTCTGAGGTTTAGGTTTGTTTTGTTTTCAAATTACTCTTGTTCCTCAAGTATCTTAGATTCCAAGGTAAGAAGGTTAAATAGCTAAATATGTGTGGTTTGAGAAAACTCCTTAGGACTTTTAAAGATTTTTTTTTTTTTATTTATTTGTCAGAGAGAGAGAGAGGGAGAGAGAGCAAACACAGGCAGACAGAATGGCAGGCAGAGGCAGAGGGAGAAGCAGACTCCCTGCCGAGCAAGGAGCCCGATGTGGGACTCGATCGCTGGGATCATGACCTGAGCCGAAGGCAGCTGCTTAACCAACTGAGCCACCCAGGCGTCCCTCCTTAGGACTTTTAAAGGTCCCTCCTTTATACCAAAGCCAGTATTCTAGAATGCTTTGTTTTATATTTGGTTGGTTTTTGTTTTATTTTGTTTTGAATCAGTTTTTTAGAGGGATAGTTTACAAACATTAAAATGCACCTGTACATAGGTATGGACAAATGTGTACACACCTGTGTAACCTACACAGTTATCCCCCAGAAAATTCTGTCATGTCCTTTACCACCCCCCCCCAACCCTGGGCTCCAGGAAATCACCGATCTCACTATAGATTAGTCTGGCTCATTCTATAATTTTGTAAGAATGGTGTCTCACAGTCTCAGTTCTCTGTGTTTGGCTTCCTTTACCAAGCATAATGCCTTTTAAGATTCATGTTCTGTTAGTGGTTCATTTTTATTGTTGTGTTCCATTACATGCCTATATAACAATTTATCCATTTACCTTTTGAATTATGAATAGTTTTTATGTGAACATGATTTTTTTTTCCCCATTGCTCTTAGCTAATACTCAGAAGTGGGGACACCTGGATGGCTCAGTCAGTTAAGCATCAGATTCTTGATTTCAGCTCACGTCATGATCTCAGGTTCTTGAGATTAAGCCCCACGTTGCATTCTGTGCCGATGTGTTGCCTGCTTAGGATTCTCTCTCTTCCCCTCTGCCCTTCCCCCCAACCCCAATTTACAAAAAAAAAAAAAATATATATATATATATATATATATATAAAGATACTCAGAAGTGGAACTTCTGGGTTGTATAAGTATAGTTAAAGTTTATAAGGAACTGGCAAAATGATTTTCATAGTAATTATAATAATTCACATTCCTGTTAGTGTATGAGAATTCCAGTTGCTCTACATTCTCAGCAAAGTTTTATGTTGATAGTCTTTAATTTTAGCCCTTATAAAGAATGTACAGTGTTATTTCTGTGTGGTTTTAATTTGTATTTTGCTTATGATTAACAATGTTTTTGAGTACTTTTTTGTGTACTAATTGGCCATTCTTTCGTATTTTTATTTTTGGTGAAGTGTATTCAGTTGTTTGCCCATTTTAAATTTGGTCATCTTTTTATTAGTGAATTGCAGGAATTCTTCATTCTGCACATCAGTTCTTTATTTGATGTATGTGACTTGTTTTCTTCATTTTCTTAATGGTAACCTTTAAACAGCAGAAGTTATTAATTTATTCTTATATGAATCCCATTTTATAACTTTTTTCTTCATGGTTTGTTTGATGTCTTATCTTCTTTTGTTTTATTTTTCTAAGAGAGAGAGAGTGTGTGTGTGCGTGTTGAAAAGTAGGGGGAGGGGCAGAGGGAAAAGGAGAGAGAATGTCAAGCGAGCTCCACCTTATCACAGAGCCCTGGACCCCATGATCTCCAGGTCATGACCTGAGCCAAAATCAAGAGTCAGATTCTCAACCAGCTGAGCCCCTCAGTCACCCCTGTTTGATGTAGTAAGAAATCTTTACCTTCTCCAAAGTTGTTAAGATTTTCTCTTTTGTTTTTTTCTATAAGCTTTAAGTTTTTGTGTGACTCGTTCTGATTTAATTGTGCTTTATGTGTAGTGGTGTCAAAGTTCATTTTTTCATATGGCCATCCAGTTGTTCCAGCACCTTGTTGAATAGAATCATCATTCTCCATTAAATTACCTTTAAATTTTTGTCAATCAACCTTGTACGTAGAAAAGCTTTTTAAAATTTGATAGTCTAAGATGCTGGCGAGGATGCGGAGAAAGGGGAGCCCTCCTACACTGTTGGTGGGACTGAAAGCTGGTGCAACCACTCTGGAAAACAGCATGGAGGTTCCTCAAAAAGTTGAAATTAGAGCTACCCCATGACCCAGCAATTGCACTACTGGGTATTTACCCTAAAGAACAAACGTAGTGATCCGAAGGGGCACGTGCACCTGAATGTTTATAGCAGCAATGTCCATAATAGCCAAACTGTGGAAAGAATCTAGATGTCCATCAACAGATGAATGGATAAAGAAGACGTAAATATATACCATGGAATACTATGCAGCCATCAAAAGAAATGAAATCCTGCCATTTGCGATGACGTGGATGGAACTAGAGGCTACTATGCTTAGTGAAATAAGTCAGTAGGAGAAAGTGATCTATCATATGATCTCCCTAATATGAGGAAGTGGAGATGCAACATGGGGGGTTTGGGGGGGTAGGAAAAGATTAAATGAAACAAGATGGGATCGGGAGGGAGATAAACCATAAGAGACTCTTAATCTCACAAAGCAAACTGAGGGTTGCCGGGGGGAGGGGGGTCTGGAGAGGGTGGTGTGATTATGGACATTGGGGAGGGTATGTACTATGGTGAGTGCTGTGAAGTGTGTAAACAGTTCACAGACCTGTACCCCTGGGGCTAATAATACATTATATGTTTATTTAAAAAATTAAAAATTAAAAAAAATAAAATGAACATCAAGCAAAAAAAATTTGATAGTCTAAATCTTGATATAGTGTGTACAATTTTTCTCAATTTTTAATAATGTTGAAAAGATGTTTATTAGACTAGTTTAAGACAAAAGTAATCCTATAATATGAACATTTAACTGCTAGCAATCTGAATTCCTTAAAATTTTTTAATATACAAATTAATTTAGTCTCTACTATTCAAATATGTAACACATTGATTACACGATTTTGTCTTATTTTTATTCATTGTGGTTTTTTTTTGAAGGTTGGGACTAGATGGAAGGATGTGGTCTCTAAATGTATCCGATGTCATTTCCAGCCATTGCTTTTGTTTTACGCAAACCCAGATGGCACAGCAGTTTCTACAGAAGATGCACTTAGGCAGGTCATCAACTGGTCACATTATAAATCCGTTGCAGGAAATATGGGTAATTTTTAAAAGTTCTTTTTAGTGTTCTTTATAGTATTATAGTCATACTATGTATTAATAGAGTGAAGATAAAATTAATTTTGAGAATAATCTCAAAATTTAATTTCAGTAAAGCAGAGTTCAGGAAAATTAGATTATTTTGAGTTAATCTTTATAAAGAAGCCTTTCCTCACCAGTGGCCTCTAAAACACCCTCAGGACCACCCACTTCTGTGGTAATAGGCACAGAGGGGGATACTTGACTGGAAGCTCTTTCTAGCAGTACAAATTGAGAGTTAAAATGAGTTCTACACTAAAAAAGTCCAAAGGATATAGGCCATTTTTAATGTATTGCAAAGCAGGTAGAAATCCTTCAAAAATGTCCGTCCTTTGAGTTTGTAAGCAGTTATCCACCACATTTAAAAAAAAAAAAAAAATGATTCAGGGGAGCCTGGCTGGCTCAGTCAGTGGAACGTGCAACTCGATCTCAGGGTTGTGAGCCCAAGCCCCACATTGGATGTAGAAATGGCGTTAAAAAAAAAAAAAAAAAAAAGATTCAGACTTCTTTTCTTTTGGTGGGGAGGAGGATGGGAATAATACATTTTTGTTTATCTTTTAAGGATGTGAAAAGTCCTCAGTTTATAAGTCAGATAATTCAAAAGAAAATGGATTTGGTGATCAGGCCAAACAGAGAGAAAATCAGAAACTTCAAACAGATAATATTTCATCATTTAGCCGGAGCCACATTCAAACAAGTGGTGGTAGAGGACCAGGTATATGTTTAAATTGTCATTTTCACTTTGTCCCTGAGTAATTATGCTTCCCCCTTTCCTTTTTACTAAATCTGTAATTTCTGTTAAGTACCATAGAAAAAGAGGGTGCTTAACTAACTTCCCTACAACTAGATAACAAAATTTTGTCTTTTACACATTTCTCTCAGACTTGTAGTTTGATTTGAACTTGGCTTGACTACTATTTGGGTTTCTCCATACTCTCAGAGCTGTAGTAGGCTGGAGGCAACCTGGACCAAAAGAAAGGCATAATATGGCCTTCTTAGGAGTTAATTATTAACTTGGAGGGGAAAAACATGAGTTAATAATTTAGCATATATGCTAAATTTAAATTAACCATTAGTGAATGCAACAGTAGGAGTTCAAAATTATTATAATTGTAATTTATACCTAACCTCATTTTTATTCAACTCTGTCTTGTTATTGTCATCGCTCAACTTTAATTTTCACAAACCAAGTTCTGTGACTTGGGTCTAAATTGAAACATTGCAGCATGGTGTGTATAGTTATGGTTTAGAAATACATTGAACTCCGAGTAGGTGGATGTTCAGGATGATTTTATAAGCAGCTTTAAAATACATTAATGAGGGGTGCCTGGGTGGCTCAGTGGGTTAAGCCTCTACCTTTGGCTCAGGTCATGGTCTTGGGATCCTGGGATTGAGGCCCACGTCAGGCTCTCTGCTTGGTCAGGAGCCTGCTTCCCCCTCTCTCTGTGCCTGCCTCTCTGCTTACTTGTGATCTCTTTCTCTCTCTCTGTCAAATAAATAAATAAAGTAAAATACATTAATTAAGTAATGTCTAACCATAAAACTAACCCATTTAATCAAGGGTGATAGGATCCAGAATTAACAGTTGTCATCAATAAAGAGCTACAACAAATGCTTTTAAAAGTTCTTAATGGAACTATACCTTTTACCGTCTGTGTTGTCATACTCTTAGATTAAGCTGTTTGTCAAAAGATAACTACTTTTAAGCCCAGAAACTGTGTATGTGATAACAAACACAAACATTAGAACCAGGCAACTTGGGTTCATAACCAGTTTCTAAATTTACAAGCTTTGTGAACTTGGGCAAATTTTTAACTTTTCTCTGCCTCAGTTTCCTGATCCATAGTGGAGACAATAATTGCCCCTACCTCAAAGAATTAAATGAGTTAAGACTTACAATAGTGTCTGACTTACAATAGTCACACATAGTGACCACTCACTTACCTTCAGCCTTTATTATTTCAGTGCAAGATCTCTTTTTTCCTTTACCTGGCTTTAGGAGCTATGGAAGAAGTTTTAAAAGCCAACATGCATCTCCAGTGTGAGGATAAATCACATTGAGTTTTTTGGTTAAACAGAAAAATGAGTTCATAGTATACTTTATATTTTGTTTTAAATATATAGCATCTTAAAATTTTTATAGTTCAGTTCATACTTTTGAGCAATTTGAAAACTGATCTATATCATTTATAAGAATGATTTCTTTTACAGTTAAGTTAAGTCACAGTGATCAAAGGGAAAAAATAAAAGACATTTCCAGAGAATGTGCTTTAAAAGCCATTGAACAGAGGAACATACTTTCCTCACAAAGGAAAGATTTGGAGAGGGAACAAAGAAAAGATTTGGGCCGACACAGAGGTAAGTTTAAGAGCTTAATAGTATTCATTTGAAAAGGAGTTGCTAAAATCTTATTTTTAAACTAGATTTTATAACTTTAATACAACTTAATATAATTTATTTATATTTGTTATATATATCTGTTTACATGTTATGTTACATATCTCAATATGATGTCTTTAATATACCTATTAAATCTGTGAATATGCAATTTTTCTGGTTCTTATTTAATTCTGGCCTGGAATATTTATGCTTATTCTGATGGTTTAACTTTCCTTTTAGTTACACATTCAGTTCCCCCATATGGTACATTCAAATAAGAAAGAAGGTTATAAAATTATGTGAGAAAAGCAGCCTCTCACCTTCCCTCTGTTAATAGTGTGCAGTTCATTATGAGCATGCTTTACTCTTTATGGCTTTATCCTCTTTTCTTTATGGACATACCATAATTTAAATGATCCTTGCTAGACTTTGAAACCTGATTTAAGATTTTTGCTGCAGTGATATCCTTTTACATGCACCTTTGTGTACTTTTTTGTGTATAGCTAGAGCATGAAATTATTTCTGGAGAATTGCTGGGTTAAGGAGTGTTTATTCTTAATTTTGATGGCTGTGGCTCACCTGCTCTCCTAAAAGACTGAACCAGTCTGCACTCCCACTGATTGAGTGATTATCTGCTTCTTCACACTCTTAGCAGAAGTTGGCTTAACAAACTTTAAATCTTTACCAGTATAAGAGATGGAAAATACTTTTATTATTAAAATTTTCATTAATGATAAGTGAGATAGAATACTGTTTATTTGTTTTTTTAAAGCTTTAATTATGATCTACTTTAGAGGTCATTTTTTAAAATCAGTATATAACTGCTTACCCTACAAATGCCTCTCATAAACATAGAGAATGAGGAAAACACTTTTCAATGTCAAATCACTATGTGATATAATATAAATCTTATAATTACTATTCACTTATTACTGCTTAACATTTCTTCTCAAACAAGGTATTTGGCTTGTAACTAAAAAGTATCTCTGAAGAGTATTCATTTGTATCTTTATTTAATTATTTAAAGATTTGGTTGATGAAGACGTTCCACATTTCAAGTCTGGATCACCTCCTGCCCCAAATGGCTTTAGACAATATGGAAACCCACATCTCTATCATAGTCAAGGAAGAGGACCATGTAAACATGACCGAGTTGCCCATCAGAGTCGAGCTTCTGCACAAACACTGGGTTCAAATAAATCCCAGATTCTTGCCCCAGGAGAGAAAGTAACTGGCAAAGTTAAGAGTGACAGTGGCACTGGATATGATACAGACAGCAGCCAAGATTCTAGGGATAAAGGAAGCAGCTATAGTGGCAGCAGTAAAAGCCGGACCCGAAGTTGGAAACCTATGAGAGAAACGTTAAATGTTGATAGTATTTTTAATGAAAGTGAAAAAAGGCAGCATAGTCCAAGACATAAACCAAGTATTAGTAACAAGCCTAAATGTAGCAAAGATCAGAGCCTTAACAATTGGCCAAAAGACAACCTAAAGCAAAAATGTTTAATGACCATATATGAAGATGAAATGAAGCAGGAAATAGGAAGCAGGAGTTCCCTTGAATCTAATGGAAAAGGAGCAGAGAAAAATAAAGGCCTCAATGAGACTAAAGTTCATGGTGACAATTGGCAGATGCAAAGGACTGAGTCTGGATATGAAAGTAGTGATCACGTCAGTAATGGATCTGCCAATTTGGATTCACCTGTTATCAATGGAAATGGCACAGTAATGGATATCAGTGGTGTTAAAGAAACAGTATCCTGCAGGTAATGCGCATATTAAATGAATGATTTTTCCCCATCATTCTCTCCTGTTACGTGAAGTAATTTCAAAGTCTTGGTTCGATTAAGTGTAATGGAAAGAGCTTGACTGCAGAGTGAAGAGACCTGAGATATTGCAAGTTATTTGATATTTCAGGGTTTTTATTTTTAATATTTATTTCCTGATTCCAAAAATATTTTTAGGAAATTTTAAAAGTGCAGAAATACATTGTTATTGTTGCCACTGATAACTATTAATACATACTACAGGTTTCAAAGCATAGTTTAAATTGGCTGCATCTTAAGTCATTAAGCTAATTATTTAAATCTTTGGTCTCTTTAATGTCCATTATCCCATCTCTAACATCGGTAACTCAGAGCTGGAATATTTTCTACTTTCATAGCTAGTTTCATGGAGGAGAGATTTATTTCCTTCAGCAAATGTAAAAGAATGCAGCCAAATAACTAAGTCTCTGTTCAATTAATTTTTAATTAATTCTGAATGTATTTGTGTATTACTGTTAGCAGTACATTTGCCCCTTTCTTTGTAACCTCTAAAATATGTCCACAGCTTAATTGGCTGATTTCTTACATCAGTCTAGTCACAATTTCTGCTTTTAACCCACCTAAGACATCTTAATTTGTTATTAGCTGATGTTTTTATCACATTTATTATTAAAAAGCCAGATTTGCAAAAATCAAATGTTTGTATTTTATTAAAATAATCGTTGCAATAAGGACTTCGGAAAACTTTTTTGTTTGGCAGAGTAATTTCATAACACAACTCAAAAAGGGGTAGCCTAGGGTAGTAGAAAGATCAGGGCTTTGCAACCAGATAGACTTGGATTTTAAGTATTGGGCCAATGGATTTGACTTTGACAACCTTAATCGCCTATTATAAAATGAAGATAATAACTACTTTTAAGTGTTGTTGTAGAGATGTAAATTAAATAATGCAGATTAATCCCCTAGAACAACACATGTCATATAATAATTGTTTAACACATGTTATTTCCTTTCTTTTTCTCAGATTCTAACTAAAATAATAATTCATGATAGCTGATGTATTTGGTATGTTTTCTTCTGTGTTTTAGTGACCAGGTGAAGACAAACAACCTAAATATAGAATGTGTCAGCTCTTCCTCCCAACAGAACAAAAACTACTTTGAAGGTAAAATTTTACTTATATATATTGTAATAGTAGCTGTAAAGAATAAGTTGTAATAAAAGTAAAGAAGCTAAGAACAGTCCTTTTACTGATAAGATATGAGTAATGAGGATGGAAGTTGATAGAGTTAATGCTTTTAAAGGCTTTGAAAGGATGGGAGTAGCCATTTCAGGCAACTGGCAAAGAGGGGAGTGTGTTAATCAGGATAGGCTGGGTTCTAGGATACACAGTGGTAATAACTTCAAAATCTCGGGGTCAATACCTGAGATTTTTGTTGATAGTATATGACCAGTGGAGGTCCTCGTGGAGCCTCTTCTTAACTACACTCAGGGCCCCACGCTAATGAGACTCCATCTCCATCGATGCTTCTCTGAACCTTGCAGTATTGTGGGGCGAGGAGATTGAAGGAGGACACAACAATCCCTTAAAACTTCAACCCAGAAGTGATACATGTACTTCCACTCACATCTCATTAGCGAAGGCAAGTCTTATAGATAAGCCTAATTTCAAAGAGGGTGGGAAAGTAGTCTTAACCTGTGCCTGGAAGGGGATCTGTAATGTGTTGGACAGTCCTAATGTCTGCCATAGGAGTTAGGGACAGGATAGAAAAATGGATAAGCAACCTGTTGGAAAAGATCAGTTTGGAAGTAGTAAATATATTATTGGGGTGGCATCATTATAGGTGATCCATTACCCACACATAGCATATTTGAATGTGTACAGAATTCAGGCTGCTAATGAGAGGATATACCTGAAGGATTTGGGGGAGAAGGATGAAGGAAAAGGATGAGGAAGGGGATTATTGAGGCTGCAATCAAAAACAGTATTTTCAAAGGTTAGAATTCAGAGGATTAGAAGAGAGAAAATTTTTCACGATAAAAATAGCCATGTAGAACAAATTTTAAAGTTTGTTTTTAATCTATCATTCTTAAGGCTTTCTGGGGATTATTTTAAGGTTACAGACTTTGAATATGATTAAATGTTAAATTATTTTGTTTTTATCAAGTGGTATAATATCAGAAGGAAACACTTATATTAAGGAAATAACTTTCCTTTCCTATATAAAATGTCTCACCTCTTTTAAAAATCTGATAAGTCTGGTAAGCAAGTATTACAGGAAACAGTAAAGGGCTGGCCAGAAGTCAACAGCAGAAGTCAGTGAAATTGAACAATAACTACAAGTTCAGTACTTTTTACAAAATGATGCTTGCTTCCTGAGAGTAATAAAAACACAACACCAGAGAGATTTTGATGGTCAAGAATGCATTGCTGTAAGAGCTTTGCCGTGGGTTTCCCCATTTAATATGAAAGAGTGTGTGTGTAACCTATTTGAAAATATGTTTTTTATTGTGGAAAAAAAGATATTTTTTATTGTGATAAAATACACATAACAAAATTTGCCATTCTAACCATTTTTAAGTGACAGGTCAGTGTTATTAAGAACATTCACATTGTTACAACCATTATTAGCATCCACCTTCAGAACTCTTTCAACTTCTCAGACTGAAATTCTGTGCCATTAAACAGCTATTTCCCCCTCCCTCCCAGTCCCCGGTAGCCACCATTCTACTTTCTGTCTCTATGAATTTGACTACTCCGGATACCTCAGATAAATAGAATCATACAGTACTTGTTTTTTGTGACTGACTTATTTCACTTAACATAATGTCCTCAGGTTCATTCCTGTTGTGGCATGTGTCAGAATTTAACTTCTTTTTAAGGCTGAGTAATGTTACATTATATAATACATTTTGTTTATCCATTCATCTACTGATGGACATTTGGGTTGTTCCTGTCTTTTGGCTATAGTGAGTAATGCTCCTGTGAACATTGGTATACAAATACCCGAGACTCCTGCATTCATTTCTTTTTGAGTATATACCCAGAAGTGCAATTGCAGGATCCTGTGGTAATTATGTGTTTAATTTTTTTGAGGAACCACCACACTGTTTTCTACAGCTGCTGGGTTATTTTACATTCCCATCAGCAGTGCACAAAGGTTCCAGCTTCTCCATATTTTCACCAACACTTAACTCTCTTCTGGGATTTTGTTTTGATAATTATCACTAATCACTAATGAGTGTGCAGTTGTTTCTTTTTGTGGTTTTGTGTAGCCCACTTATTTAACCGCATAAATTATGTTAAAGGACACCTGGGTGGCTCTGTCCTTAAGTGTCTGCCTTCAGTTTAGGTCATGATCCCAAGGTCCTGGGATGGCCCCCCCACCCCCCATTGGGCCCCCTGCTCAGCGGGGAGCCCGCTTCTCCCTTTCCCACTCCCCACTGCTTGTGTTTCCTCCCTCACTGTGTCTCTCACTGTCAAATAAGTAAAATCTTTTTTAAAAAATTTTATTATGTTAAAATTATTTCTTACTTAGAAATGTCAAAACCTGCCATAGTTCTTTAAGCTGGTCTTTGCTTTGAGAATCTTTGTTAATGTTCCTGCCTTACGGTGTCTCTTTGCATTCCCCTCCCTGACTCTTTGAGAATGTGGTATAGGAATTTTTTTTTTCCCAAGCTAAAAACATACCCTGTGTGGATTTGGTTTTCAGTAAGACACAATTTAATTCTTTGTGATTTGCTATGACTTTCTTGGGCATGACTTTTCTCCTACTTATTTGTAAAATGGGGGCACATTTATTGGCCTGAAGAATCACTTTCTATAAATAGCTAACAGATTTAGAAAGCTAAAGAGCTTTAGAAATTTTTTTATTTTCATATTTTCTTTGATATTTAAGTGAGTTTTAACACAATCCAAACAAGTTTTCTTGATGTCAGAGAACTAAAAATCTATAGTAGTGCCATTGTAATTATTTCATTGGTATTTTTCTCGTTGACAAAGATTTTACATAGGTTTCTCTGCCTATGTCATTATGGGTTTGAATGCTGCCTAAAGCCATTATTTGGGAACATTGTTCAAATTTACACAGTGCCATTTAGATTATTTTAGCTCCTCTTTTAAAATGGGTCACTGATCAGGAGAATTTCAGATGCCTTAAATGACATTCAAGACAGAAGACTTTATATGTTCAAAACTACATGGTTGGGAGAAAGTATCACATATTGTAAGAATACAGGTAGTTTGGTCTATGCAAGGCTGAGAGCGTATATGGAAATTGTAAGATGATAGTTAAGAGAGTGGACAGAAGCCAACTCATGATGAAATTTTTATGCTATTTTTAAATCCTACAGTAAGTGGAAAGGCACCAGAGGACAAGGAGAGTAATACACTCCAGTTCACATTTTAGAAAGACTGGTGGCAATGTAGAGAGTGAATTTGGAGCAGTGAGAGAAATAGTAGTTAGATGACTGTTTGGACAGCCTGGAAAGAAAAGGTGAGGACATAAACTAAGGCAGTACCAGTATCACAAAAGAAGATTTGAGAGTTTATAAGGAAGTGTAGACAGTGGAGTCAGTTTTTACGACAGATGTACAAAAGGGAGGAAGAGGAGAAGCTGGGGATAGCTGTTATTTGAGACTTACATAAGTACATCACAATGTACCAAATCAAAGAATATAGAAGAAGAAACAACTTTTGGGGGATGAGAGGAAGATGCCAAATTTATTTTTTGATTTATCATCTAGGTGAATAGATTTATTAGGCTGTTAAGGACATATGTCTACAACTCAGGAGAGAGGATTCGTTCGGTAACCAGCCACATATATGGGAATTGAATGCCATAGACATGGACTGTATCACTCAGGAGAAAGGGAGACAAAGGAAAAAAAGAGACAAAGGAAAAAACGTGGGGTTTGCTAAACAAGAGAGATGAGCTAAGGATAGAGAGAAGGAGCAACTTTGGGAAGTATGAGGTGTAGCTAAAAGGATGAGGAAAAAAAAGGAGAGAAGATTATCACAGGGAAACCAGGAAAATGGGGAGTTTCAAGAAGACAGGTTGCTACAGATTGAGCAGAATATGGACTAAAAAATGCAGGTTTGATTAGCAGTAAGTCATTAGTGATAGAGGAAAAGCAGTATAAGAGGAACATTAGAAATAGGAGCAAGCTTGGGGCACCTGGGTGGCTCAGTGGGTTAAGCCTCTGCCTTCAGCTCAGGTCATGATCCCAGGATCCTGGGATCGAGTCCTACATCGGGCTCTCTGCTCGGCAGGGAGCCTGCTTCTTCCTCTCTCTCTTTCAGCCCGCCTCTCTGCCTACTTGTGATCTCTGTCTGTCAAATAAATAAATAAAATCTTTAAAAAAAAAAAAAAAGAAATAGGAGCAAGCTTGAGGTAGACTGAAGTATTTAGAAATAGTAAAAGGCCATGGTGTTTGTAACTTCAAGTGGTTCAGAAAAAAATGTTAATAGGTGAATCTGGGTAAAAGATATACAGGTAATTTTTGTAGTAGTTTTAATCTCTTGGTTCTTCTGAACTTTTTGAAATTATTTTCAAATAAATGTCTTAGGAAATTAGAGTACAATGTAAAGTTAATGAAACAAGTAAACAAATGTCAAGTCAATGTAGTAGTACTTAGAGGACAAAGAAGCAACCATGAGCTTAGTTTTGCATTTATGTTACAGAGCATAAGGAACTAATGATGCATAAGAGAAGAGAAAGGTGCTAAGATAAGAATAGAACAGACCAGTAACTGATGGAGTAAGATCTCTGGAGGTAGAAGGAAAATGAAACAAAGAAGGTAGAGAGGCCAGTTAAAATCTTGTGATTTTTTTCCAAAGTATTCAAATTTTATTAACACTTTTTTAAACTGTAAATCAGATCATTGATTAGATTATTGCTCTTGTATGTTTAGGCTTTATAATCGTAGTTTTGCTGTTATATTTTGAAATCCCTCTATACAACAAGAGTGAAGATTACATTGTCTAGAACAGCAGTTTGGTTTTATTGGTGCCTAAGCCTGTTTTAAATATAGATCATCTTTTCAGATGAAACATATATTTTGGGCTTTTAAACTATTTCACTATTGGGCTTTTTAAAAGAAGGTATCAAAATTAGTATTATTAACTAACGCTTCTTGCCTTGATGTTAAGGTGTCTTCTGTGCCAAGTGTAAAAATCAGACCATTTTAGATTTGCAAAGAACTTGGAGCCAAAATTCCCAGTAAAGACACATGGATGTTTATGTCAGCAGAAGAGAAAAATAACACATCTATTTTTAAGTTAGTTGGAATTCTGAAGTCAAACCACTTGGTTGAATGCCTGCCATAGTGATATTAAAATTTCAAACATATTTATAAGACCTCTGCTGCCTCCTGCTGTCTGTTATATGGATACATTAATAATAGTAAAGAGGTTTTTAAGAATTGTTTTTTCTGGTGTTTGTGAATAATAAACCTGGAATTATGGATAAGTTAAACATTCTTTAGTTAAAATCAAGGTGAGTGGATAATTATAATGTAATTTCAGCT
Organism: Mustela erminea; assembly: GCF_009829155.1. Taxonomy (NCBI): domain Eukaryota; kingdom Metazoa; phylum Chordata; class Mammalia; order Carnivora; family Mustelidae; genus Mustela; species Mustela erminea. The sequence continues at coordinate 75,400,438 of NC_045615.1, forward strand.
TAAATTTTCCAGGCTAAAGAATTATTGAAGTTCTTTTTGACATTACTTCCCCTGCCCCCCATAAAGTAGCTATTGAAGAGAGGCTGTTTTATGAGCCTTGGCAGTGGGTTAGGCTTACAAGCAACTAACACTCTTTGGGATAAATTATACTGCCTTTTATTTTTAAGATTTGTATTAGTGTGGCAATTGATAGACTTAAGATAGGTCAGGGGGAAAGGTAAGAAGAATTTATCGTAGCTTATACTTACCTAGTCCTGGTTCTGAGTCAGGAACATGGTGAACAAGGTGGGGATATTTACAAGAAGAAAAAACAGTTTTGTTTTCCATGTAATTTTTATTCATTCTCTAGACTTTCACTGAATATCTTTTATGTGCTAGATATTATACTAGGGGAAATAACAAAAAGGGGACATATTGTCCAATAATAAAGAACTTACTGCAGTCTAGTGGATGTAGGAATGTGAAATCTTTAGCAAATGAACGCCAGACTTCTAGTTCCCTTCATTCTGCTATCTTAGGTTTTTATTGGAAGGTAACATTTACTGTGTGAGCAATAATATAAGGTATTAAATTCTCATATATATTATATAAGAAATTCAAGATTTAACTAGCAGAGGCTGTTGATAATCAAATATAGATTTTTCACCAGATAATATTTAGATGTTTTGGTCAACTATATATTCCAGTTGAATTTTGAATGACAGAGTAGTTTTTAAAAAAATGTACCTAGAAAATCAATTTAGGGATAAAAGCCATCTAAGATAAACTTCTTTGTTATTGTTTAAGAAATAAAGTTGCTGCTTTAATGACTTTGTTTTCTTTACATTCTTCAATTCATAGACTTGGGAGTACAGTCAGGGGTATGAGAATGAAAGGAAATGAACATGAGGAAAATGCCATCTAAAAATAAGGGAGAATACTGAAAACTTACTGGAATTCTACAGAAGTATAGGGAATTAGTTGAATATTTAAGCTAAAGCCATATATTTTTATATCTTCTGTGGGCCTAGTTTCCTCAGGGGGAGATTTGTATGATGATCTTGGATTTTAGTGGCATATGCAAAAGAGAGCTTGCAGGTAGTAGAAAGAGCACTGGCTTTGGAGTTAGTCCTGGATTGGTTTAAATGCTGTCAATTACCAGTTATATAGCCTTACTTGGGTCACCTAACTTCCTTGGGTATAAAGAGGGGAACTGTTTCACAGAACAGTTGTGACTGAGATTTTTTTTTTTTTTTTTTTAAAGATTTTATTTATTTATTTATTTATTTGACAGAGAGAAATCACAAGTAGATGGAGAGGCAGGCAGAGAGAGACAGAGGGAAGCAGGCTCCCCGCTGAGCAGAGAGCCCGATGCGGGACTCGATCCCAGCACCCTGAGATCATGACCTGAGCCGAAGGCAGCGGCTTAACCCACTGAGCCACCCAGGCGCCCGTGACTGAGATTTTTTAAGGACTATTTTCAATCAACTGAAGCAGTGCTTTGCCCTCAGGATATTTTTATACTATTAAAGAATATTGAGGACCTCAAAGAGCTTTTGTTTTGATAGGCTATATATGTTAATAATTACTGTATTATTTTTTAGAAAGGAAAATTTATTTATTCATTTAAAGAATGATTTACTTTACTCATGCATGATTTTGTAACATCAGTATATCCTTATTTGGAAAATACTGATTTGCTAAATTATACAAGTCTTCCAAACGTTGATAAATTTCTTTATATTTAAAAAATACATTTGTTAATATCACCACAAATATTAGCGGAAAGCTTTTCTAATTCTTGAGAAGCTAAAAACTCATGGTGGTGGATAAAAGTTTCCAAAATTTTTATTTTCATCTAAAAACTTAAATTTTATATAATGGCAATAAATAATGCTAGTTGTTTTCCTTAGAAACGACAGGTTCACTTTTATTTTCAAGAAAATTTCTGCCAGATACCCAAGTCTGAGTAACCAAAGTTTATCTGTTATCTTTCAAGTAAAAAATGATGTTCATTTGTAAAGATTAAATGAAATAATTATTATGAACTCCCTACAACTTGAGTCAGCAGTCAATAAATGGTAGCTACTGAGTGATAGTATTAACATTTTACATGTTAACCATATTACCCTCCCCCACACTTTAATTCAGTTGATGTTCCTAATGTTCCTGTGAGGAAGGTAAAATAGGTGTCATTATCTCATATGAATGAGGAAACTAGATTCTAAGAGATTGAGAAGTTTGCTTAAAGCTACTAGCCAGTAAGTAGTGAATCCAGACTTCAACCCAAGCCATCTGTCTTCAAATGCAGGATTTCCCTGACATTTTGTCAGCAAAGACTATGTCTCAAGGAGAAACACATAGCTCCCTGCAGTCTTAACAATAGTGTTATCTGGGCATAGCTAACGTTTTCAAGTGATAATAGAAACAGCTATTTATTTTGTATAAAGTATTCAGAAAAGAGCTATTTGAGCTGAAACTTGAAGAATTAATCTTTGCTAGTTGTAAGAGAATAACCCATTTGTAGGAAACCTTACATAAATTATGGGGAAGTATATGCTCAGTAAATTAGAAAAGATCATTAAATATTTTTTTTTTCTCCCTCCTAGCCTCAGCCTTTAAAAAAGAACTCAAGAATTTGGAAGTAGGCTATAATTCGCATGAGTTCCACCCAGAGTCACATCTACAAATAAAAAATCCTTTGATAAAAAGGTAATCAAAGATATTTAGAAATACTAAAATCTTTTGTATTAAATGCATGTATTATAGGAACTCTATCAGGGCAAAAATCCATATTACTACTCTGAAAACAATGGGTCTACAATGTTATGATGCCTGTATTATTGGGACATAAAAGGACATAGACCTAAGGATATAAGGCCTACAGAGTACCAGGTACAATACATGATTGTTGTAATCCTCATAGCATTTGTAGGAGGTGGGTGGTATTTCATAAGACAAAATTAGGGGCTTTTATTATAAGTAATTTGCCCAAAGCAATGGAGCTGAAATTTGAATACAGCTCTTATCTACCTTGCAAAGCTTCTATTCTTTTCATCATTTTGCTCTAACTGAATTCCGTGAAGTTTGAGAAAAATAATTTTCATGACAAAAAATAATTTGCAGTATGATATCATTTATCTTCATATGAGAAATTGTTATCTAAAAAAGGTAATCTTCATTAAATTATTTTTAATTTGTCTACTATCCTTTTATAGCATTGTATATCAAGAGTTGTCTCTATTGGTATAAGCTTTATAATGTTGGTCAAGAAGCCTTTTAGGGTATTGAAGTATTTGCTTACAACATTTTTTTCAAGCCTATGCTACATTTTGTCACAAATAAATGTAATTTCAGTGTAAGTTGAAATGAATTTTTAGATTATGCTAATTATTAGAAATCTAATTTTGGTAATGACAGGTGTTTCTAGCATTCCTGTATCTTGGCATACATTTTGGAGTCAGAGAGTGTAAAATGTTAATGGTTACAAATATCTTTCCATCTTTGTTATGTTACAAAGGTAATATCAGGCATATATTGAGAAGTTAAACTACAGGACAAAAGTTTGTTTTTCCTACAATTTTGCCTATTTGTATATGGTGTTTTAGCTTTGTCCTTATTTTTATGTTATAGGTCACATATACGTGAAAACAATGGGAAGTTATTCCTTTCTTCAGGTACACAGATACTCCAGGACAATGCAGCAAGAGAGCATATCCACCAGTCAGGTGAACAGAAACTTGAAACCTCAAGTGAATGCAAATTTTCTGAGTGGCTTAATGCAGAAAATTCTGAAAGAACAGGTTTACTCTCTCATGATGATAATTCTGCTCCTGGAAAGAGAATGAACAGTAATGAAGTAGTCTCATCATCTTCATTGTGGTCTTCACACACGAGACCTGTTGGGTTAAAGCCAGAAACTTCTCCCCTCATCCAGCAGCAAACTATGACGGAACAATGTTGTTCTGAGAACTCTCTGTCTAGGGAACATATAATTCAGTCAACGTACAGGTCTGATGATTGTCAGATGTCAAAATCTGTTAGCCATAATCCACCGCCTCCTTTGCCACCAAAGAAATACGCTATAACCAGTGTGCTACAGTCAGAGAAAAACAATCCCACACCTAATGTCAAACTTATAGAGATGTTTAAAGCTAATTCTTGTAGTCTTCCAAAGCACAGTTTAAGTTTGGATTCAGAATCAGGTTCAGAAATGAGTACATATGTGCGTGATCAAAGACTTAAGGAAACATTTCAAGTAAAAGAGGCTGTTGGCAACACACCAAACCACCTATCAAGCTTTTCAACTAAAGATTTTCAGGCAGATTTGGGTACAATTGTTGATGCATTATGCCAACCAGAAATAGACTCTAGTTCTACTTGTCCAAATGAGACCATTTCATTAACTACCTATTTTTCAGTTGATAGCTGCATGACTGATACATACAGACTGAAATACCACCAGAGACCCAAGCTCCATGTTCCAGAGAGCAGTAGCTTTTGTAATGATAAAGCACTATCTCAGAGTGAAAGAGGGCTAGCACCTGTGTTACACAGCAGTCTTGGTTCAAACTGCCCTTCTGAGCAGAGGTATAAACCTAGTATACACTGTAATAGATAAGTGATGAAACTGGTAAGCTTATACTTCTCAGAGGCCATGAAAATATAATAGGAATCGACTGACCAAACCTGGTGATATATGAAACTAAAACCATGGCATTTCTAAAGTTATTAATCACATTAATTTTCTATATATATTTTTTATTTGTGTTGTTCAACTTATTGGGTATTTTAGAAATTCCCTTTGAATAGTTTTGGTGTGCCTGCAAAACAGAAAATAGAGGGTATGCAAAAAGTCACTGCTGCAGTTAAATAAAAATGTGATTTGTTCCTTTGTATGTGGCTGGTAGACCCATAAGTATTAAACTAACCAGTACTCACATATATAGATGGGTAAGTTATGCTAACTGAAAAATACCAGGTGATACATAGTTGGTGTAGTCAAAGCAGTATTTGCTTTATGAAGAAGCACTTTCTAATGGGTAACCAACCAAAAGAGGGCTTCACCCATTTGTTTTTGACTTCTGTGATAGTCTACTACCTATGATCCCTTTAAGTGTCTTAAAAAATACCAACCCATGATATGGTTATCATATGAATTAGAGGCATATATTCATATGGTATCATATGAAATGATAGCATTTGGAGGGGAGAAGCCTTAATGATAAAGCAGTTTTTTTAAATGAAATTCTTAAGGTCAGAAGAGAAGAAACTTAATTTTGCTCCTAGAACTTCAATCTTCATAATGCCTAGTTAACATAAATTAGGCCTCTGTTATATCGTAAACTTACTTCAGCCATGTAAGTGAAAAGTAAGTAAAAGTAAGTGAAATCCGTAACGTTAGTATATTTATGTGTTACATTTTTTCTAATTTTATATGAAATGTGAAAGGTTTTATTTTGGTTTGGTTTACTTTGGGCTGCTAATAACCAGTGTTAGGAATTAACTTAGGGCCCACTGGGGATCTCACTGTGACTGCCTGAATTTTCCCTGCTATCATCTTAACCTCTCTTTATAGGCTGTCAACTCATTTTAATGATTTTCAGATTCTTGAATCCGAGTATTTCTGGGTTCCAGATCCAATTTCTACTTTCATATAGAGGGTTTAGTATTAATGAAATGTATTAATTTGAGCATCCCTTCCATTTTTCTTCTCTAAACAGTCATTTTACCCTACTTTCATGGAGAGGACTTTTTTTTTTCTTTAAGTAAAAGAATTTTCCATTATCATGATGACCTTCTAAATGAAATTAAGTTACATTAATTGCCTTATTTCATTAGTTGTCATTTTATTTTGTACTAAGTTGGTAAACATATTGTGGCTAAGTGTTGTATTGTCCATGTAGGAAAATTGAGAACTGCAAAATTAAAAATTTTCTTACATTAATGAATTTTATACATATAACTTAATTCTGTAAACTGATTACTAAATTTAATGTTTGACCAACTCCATAAATTAAAATATTCTAAAATGTAAATGATTAAAAATAAGTATTCCTAGATAACTATAAAATAATTGCTTGTAAAAACCTAATCTTACCCAGTTAAGAAATCTTGGTCAATTATTGTCTTCCACTTAGAGAAGTTTTTATTTGCCTTTTCTAACCATAACAGTACGTGATTATTACTTTATATTCTCTTAACTTAGAAATACTTGAATATGGACTATATTAAACTTTTATCTTTTAAGAAAGCTTATTTTTAACATAACTTTTAGTATGGAAGGCTTGTAAATACTGTAAAGTTTTTAAAATTGTATTTGAAATATTGTATTTAATTACCACTTTTATAACATTGTAAAATATTACAAAATGGGTTTCAAGAATTTTTAGTAACTTTGAAAAACACTGTCTAGTTTTTTTCTAAGATTTCTATTTGGTCAAGATGTCCAGTTAAAAATGTATTATTTGACACCTATACACTAGTATCTTGTATTTAACAGCAGTCTCATAGATATGTATTTTCAACTCAACATTTGAGTTGCAACATCAAAACAGAAATCTCATTTTGGCTCTTTTTAAAAGTACTGTCCAGCTGAAACTACTTGAATCATGTAATAGTACTAACAAAACCAGAAACTGTTTTTGTTGATTCAACACTCCAGATATAGATTTGAATACATAATTATTAACTATTCACAGGTAAAATAAATTTCTAGAGTACCTAATTTTTGTAGGTGTTTTCTTCTTGTTATAAAATTATGGTAACTTCTGAAATAATGCAACCAATAATTATTGTAATGTTCAAAATACGTATCTTCAGACTGTTCTATTTTTCTGTGAAATCAGTTTCTTTCGGTTCAGAATTTTTTTTAAGATAAACTGATTTTTAAGTTAACATGTTTGGACTTTTCTGTGCATTCATAAATTATGGCTTCCTCTCCTCACATGTTGATTATGTATTTTATGAGAAATGTAAATCAACTTAAAGTTCAAGGGTACTTGGACTATCACTAATTATAAAATGTTATCACTAGAGGCTCCTAAAAGTGTAACTGCAGTGAGGTCTAAAGCAGGGCTCCTATAGGAGTTGGCAAACTTCCCATAAAGAGCCACATAGTAAATAATTTGGTCTTGGTGGACCACAGGGTCTTTGTAACAAACAGCTCCAGTTCTGCCACTGTAGTTAGAGAAGCCATAAATGGTATGTAAATGAATGGCATGTTTGTGTTCTAATAAAACTTTGACATTGACATATGGGTTTCATATAATTTTTACATTATGACATAGTCATTTTCTTTTTACAACCGTTTTAAAATGTAAAAATCATCCCTAGCTCATAGGCCTGATCAAAAGAGGCAGTAGGCCAGATTTGGCCCATTGGCCACAGTTTGAGGATCCTTATCCTAGAACATAATTTATATTAAGTAACCTTAAAGACCTTAAATAAATAATCTTGTAGTCTCTGAATGTATCCCCATGCCATTTAGGGACTAGATACATGGAGATGTTTCTATCCTAAATTTTCAGGTTCACAGACAACTAAATCCTAAAGACTTTGCCACAATAACTGGTCAGCCAGTTCATTTCAAATGGTTATTAAAATAATCATTTCATTTATATGAAATTAAGTTTTTGAAACTTACAAAGGAATTTATCAGATTAAAATTTATCAGATTAAAACATTGATGTTATTCTTTGTTTTCATCATAGCAAGTTTGCCAATTTTTCTTACCCATTTAGCCTTCAAGTGTGGGTGCTGTAAGGACTCACTATACTTGAGATGGCACAGTAGGTATAATTTCTTATTCATTAGCTGTAGAAACGACTCAGCCCTCCTGCTGGAACCATTTTTGTATGCCATTTACAGTCATGTCATAACAGCAAGATCTTGCTACATTCCCTCTGCTAGAAATTTTCAGAATATTCAGTATTTGTGGTAGTAGGCTGATTTCAGGCTCAGAAACATAGTACGGATTATAAAATTTTGTGCATAACCCAACATTAAGCTACATGAGAACTGGTAATCCTTTCTAAACCCTGCTACTTACCAAGTAATTTGTTTAAACAAATGCAAAATCCAAAATCAGACCAAATTTAGCTACATAATAAACATTTATTGGACAAAATTATTAGCAAACAGCAGAAAAACAGTTCATACTGTTTGGTATACTCAATAAAATTCCAATTTTGTGTTTCTTTAGATGCATCGACCTCTGCATAAAAGGTTCTCTCTCAAGTAGATGCAATACCCTGGATGCATAATTGTTACCTTGTACTTGGCAATTGGCAACTAAAATCTTCCAAAATCAGTCCTGGATTTCATTCTAAAGTCATTCTAAAAGAGAGAAGGTATAGAGTTCACCAGATCTATGCCCTATTTCTAAGGGAGGTGAATATCCTCAAAATATTTAGGCAATTCACATGTATGAAATGTCACCAATTTCAACAAGAGCCCCTTTCTAACATCCATTACATAAAGGAGTATCTGTTATGTAATAGGAATAGCTTCCGAAGGGCTTTTAGTAGCTGCTTTGGAAGTGTGACCTTTCTGATTAAACACCAGCTGATCACTCCTAGAATGTAAATTATTACTAACACTGTTAGATAAATAAAAGAATGCAAGCTCCATGAAGACAAAAAATTTTTGTCTTTTTTCCTCACTACTACACCTGGCCCAGAGTAAGTGCTCAAATATTTGTTGAAATGACTTTGCTGAAGTATTTAAGGTACAGACATTATTTAAAAAACAAACAAAAAGCCTCATATTTTGGCAAGCATTCTTTATAAAACCACAAGAATAAAAAATGGGTTTCAAACACAGTCCTGTTTTAGGGAAGTTCAAGAACTTGAAGGAAGGGGACATCCAGGTAAGAGGACATGCACAGTTGGATAGTATGCTTTCTCTGGGACTTTATCAATCTGGTAACTGTTAACTGAGGCCCACTTAATTTAAAAATTAAACTGTTACTTACAGCCAGTACACTGTGGGCCTGCATTTTCTGTACAGCTCTAACTCCTTTTTTTCACCCTTGTTTTTAAGTAATTTATTTTTAAATACTTCATCTTAATATTTTACCACATTTTTGCATCATACTAAACCCGGGTTAACACTTAAACTGTTAAAGGCAAGACATTACCATATTTCTTAATGAATACCCTAAACCTTTATGTATAAATACTTTAATATTCAGCCCCTATAAAGCCATCAGATGTTTGAAAAGCTTTTAAACATGAATCAGAGTAATTTTAAGAACTTAGCTATGAATGGGTGAGATCATTACCCACTTACTATAGTCCCCAAAAGGAGTAACAAGAGTATGTAAAATAAAAAAAAAGTTCCTCCGAGTTTGAAATTCTGTTGCACAACCCTGTCTTCTTTGTTCAAGAAGTTTGCAGTCATTTTCAGAATCCACTCCAGGAGTCAACTTCTTAATCTAGACATCAGGCAAGCCATTCTGTAAAAACCAAATATTTGTCAACAATGTTTCCTCCTTCCAGATTTAATATTTTAGACCCAATACCTGAAAATCTAGATTGTCTCAGTCACTTTCCTGTTCCTAAATGATTTATGTATTGATAAGAGAGAAAAAAAAGACCTGGACTATTCCTCCTACTGCTTCCATTTTCTTTCTTCTTCTTTTCATTTTTCCATCCAGAGCTGAAAACTCATTAAAACAAAACAAAACAAAACACTGTATTTGAGGTATCAGTCTCTACCAAAAAAGGAGGGGAAGTAGAGGAGAGTGAAAACTCTACAAATAGTCTGGCAGAGTATTTTATAGAAATATCCACCTCTTCCATTCACTCCACTCAACCCTCTGCCTTCTAATCTAACACATTATCCAAGAAATCAGTGACAATGGGGTCTTAGATACGAGGAGGTCATGCCCAAATCTTTGCCAAAATTTTGGGGCGGGGAAAGAAGACATAATTGCCTATCATGGATTGCAAACTCATAAGCATAATGATTGAGAAAAGTTAATTTATGGTAAGTCAACAATTCCAAAGTCCAAGAGAGCTCCCTAATGTCCAAATGAGCTGCACTGCTTTTCTTCCACAGCCCCGCCCTTCAACTCACTGCTTCTCTCCTGAACTTTTCCTATCACCTCAGTCCTTGTCCCTCTTCTTGTTCTGCTCCCCAGCGCCTTCTCTACTTTTCCTCCCCTTATCCTCTTCCAAAAATGTCTTTTCAGAGTCAGTGGCAATGAAAATGGAGAGCAAGGATTTTGCAAGTGGAACCTACAGAATTTTGTGATTTAACAGTTGGGTGTTTTGGGATGTGTGGGTGTAAGCAAAAGGGGACAATCAGAGTCCCAGTCTTCTGGCAGGAGTACTGAATGAATAAAGTTAACATTTACTGAAATACGGACACTGAAAAATAAGTACATTTTGGTAAGAAGTTAGTAGTCGTTCAGGCTTGGACCTGTTTGAGATAACCTACCTGGCCTACTAGAGGTCAAACTGTAGTTATAGTAACAACACCTTTAGTCAAGCGCTTGCTGTTGCCAGGCAAAAATGCGAATCGCTTTTAGAGAAAGTCCTCATTTAATCCTCGCTACACCCCTATGACCTTGTTATAATGGCCCCAAATGGTAAATGGAAAAATAAAGCTCAGAAAAGTTAAATAACTTCTTTAATTTCTTTGTGGTAGTGCAGATAGTCAAATCCAGCTCGTTTTTTCAATCCAAAACAGAAGAAAAATTAGGAAGCCAAGTTTCTCCCATACCTCTTTGAAGACGCTCACTGAGGTGCCAGGGAAGAACACTTTCACTCCAGCCTCAACCCGACCCCAACACCACCCGCCTCTCCACCCCGCCATTCACCAGCTATACTATCGGGCATACCATACTCTCTGGAATTCGGTTACCTTGCTCCCCACCCCCCCAAACTGTGGTGGTAAACTCCCTACCAGTTCAACGCTGCGTTCAGAGTACTCACCATGGTAAAAGATAGACGAAGATAAACAGCACTACATCGAAGAGGATGAAGAGCCAGAGATCCAACCAGTAGGAATGCTTTGGAAACCGGTCGGCCCGGGATTGAGATCGCACTTCGTGGTTCTGCTGCTGCCTCCCAGCTTCATCCAAGCCTCGCCGCTCCCGAGGACCGTCCCGACCATCTTCCGCAGCTGCGCCCGCCTCCATCTCGCACCAGGAACCCCACCACAGACCGAGCAGCCAGAAAAACAAGGAGCCTACTTCCGCGTTCACCTTGCCCTAAACCCGCCCCAGTCTGGCCGCCTACGCATGCGCGTTCCTCATTGCCGGAAGCGGGCCTGGCGCCCTCTTCTTCCAACGCGCAGGCGCCGCCCGAAAGTCCACTGTCTCCGTGACAGCCGGCAGGCAGCTCGGCCACCACCGGGAAGCGGAGTAAGCTGGTCCGCCCGCCCCTGGGGAAAAGCCGGTTAGACAGGTTTCGTTGGAAGGAAAAGGCGTCAGCCTCGCCAGAAGTCACTATCAAGTCCCATTCCTCTCAGGTGATGGATTCTACCCTGCCACTCCCCGCAGTCCCCTTTCCTTATCCCTGCTCTTTGGGGTCCCTTATACCAGGTTTAGGACCCCCTCTTGATAGTTTTTGTTTTGTGTGTATAACACGTTACACTTATTTAATCCTGTGAAAGCTATAATGAGACAGACGTATTATGAGTGTGAGTTTCTTAGGGGGCCAGAGAGCAAATCACGAGAATGTTGCGTGTAGAATAACCCAAAGGGTTGGAAGTGTGGCCCCTATGAGATTAGAGTGCTAGCAGAAAGAAAACGACTGACCATTGTAAGGGAGGGAAAATTCTCTACCTTCCCTCTTTGGGTCTTCAACAGGGTCCAGAAATTAAACTGACATAAGACAGACTAACAGGAGAAATGAACACAAGTTTTATTAAATTTTTTTAAAAACATGTATGTGAGAACCTCGGCAAGAGAATGAACACTCAAAGAATGACCAGAACGGAACGTTTTATACCTTGTAGACAAAGAATCACGTGAGACAGAGGGTTTGGGTCAGGGGTAGCAAACTGCGGAAGAATGACTAGGAAGATAAACATTAGTGTAACAAGGTTGGTTTGCACAGGTTTCTCAGCCTGATTCCCCATCTCCGGTGGTAAGACTGTTTTTCTTCCTCCTGGTAGAGGGAGGGCACCTTTCCCAGGAGAGCTTTATCTCCTGTCAGGAAGAATTCAGGAAAGTCGCAGTGACCCTCTTGCACCTGCTGTTTCTCAAGCTCCTTTAATTTAATCAGTATGCCACTTGTAGGGTGTGTATTTTGGAGTGACATGCTCTGAACTTCATTTCCTCTGTCTGAAAATTCCTTAGATGTTTCTCATAAAAGCTGCATTGGTGGTTGTGGAAAGAATTGGGTTAGCAACCAAGTGGGGAGGAATCTATCTGCAAAGGAAAAGAAGAGCATAGATTAGAATAAGAATAAATAGGAAATGACAAATCCAAGCACATTTCCTCATGCCCCCATTAAATCAGTCTCCTGTCCCTGGAAATAGATCTGTCCAACAGAATGGCTGGACCTCCTTGATCTGATGGAGGGCGTTTATCTTGTCTTTCAAAGGGTCAGGTTAGAAACAATTTGTCCCAAGCAGTTTACACAGAAGAAGCATTCTTCAGTAATGATTGCATACGCTTCTCCTTTTGGACTGTCAGCGTGTCCAGGGCGAGGTACCTTTGGAGTATAACAGAGCCTAAATAATCAAATTCTCATAGAATGGCTTCCAGTGTTTGAGTGGTGATACTGAACTCTTGTTCCATTTCTGTGGAAAGATTTAGAACAGCCTTTCCAACTCGTAAGTTCCAAAGCCTGGGAAAAGGGAGGTCAATATTCATAAAAATTAGAATTGTGATATACAAGCCAGTTTTCTGTAACATCATGTCTAGTATATTTATGTGGCTCTATTTTATGATCAAAGGAACCCAAGTTTGTAATTTGGCTGGCATTTAAGGTGGAGTACCTGGTTATAGAGAGTGTCAGGAATCTGAGTTCACATCCTCTTGACCATCCAGGTGGAACTCTTTATTACCTTATCATCACCTAAGATAAAAAGACCAGCATTGTTCATGGATAAGGTCAGAATGAAACTTGTGACTTACTAAGTTGGGGTTTGGTGATCTTGTCACCTGTCATGTGGTGACCTGCCCATTTCCATCCTCCGTGTATCCCTGTCAGTCTATAGGAGCAGAACAGATTGTGAAAGATCAGATAGAAGAGGCCTGCAATTAGGCTTTAGCAGCTGTAAGGCTTGGTTTTGTTACGTGACCAGGTGAGTGCAAATTTTGGGGTTCCCAATGTGTAATTTTTGGCCTTCGGTGGTTCAGCCACACAAGGGTGGCTTTGGAGCCTGCCATGAAATCTGGTGGTTTCGCAGGTGTTGATAGCATTAAGAGTCAGTAATGAAACCATTTCTGACCTTCATGAGAGGCTTGAGGATGCTACCCGTGGAATCAGACCACAAGGTTTGGTTGTAATATTGCTTTGGTATGTCATGTGGGAAAAGTTCAGTACCATCGCGATTTTCAGTGCAAAGGGAAAAAAAAAGTCTTTTCTAATGTCTGAGCAAAGGACAGTCCTTGAGCTTCCACAGAGATTTTTCCATGTACAACCGACTCACAAAAAGAGAAGAATGATAATTTTTTTGGCCATGGGTGCCATAACCTGTCATGCGTCCATTTTCCAGAGTTGGTCCACCAGTTGGTCTTCTTGGCAGGAATAAAAATTAATTTCAGGTTCTTTTGCATGATCTAGATGTTGACATTACCAAAACCCAGAGTGATTAGTTAATGTGGCCGGGGTTTGGAAAAGTGGTTAAAGGGGTGTCAGGTCTGTGCATAACCTACTGAGGGAACAGTAAGAGTTAGTAAGTGAGAACCAGTTTGAAGGACAGCCTATAGTAGAGGATCAGAGGGAAAGTATGTTAGACTGAGACAATCAGACTCCAGTCAGCCTCTTTTTTCTTTTTTCTTTTTTTTTTTTTTAAGATTTTAAAGTAATATCTACACCCAACATGGGGCTTGAACACACAACCTCGATATCAAGAGTCTTGTGCTCCACAGTACTGAGCCAGCCAGGCGCCCCTCCAATCAGCCTTTTAGTAATTGGCTAAAGGTAGGGGAAGCTTTGTTAAAAGGAAGATATTTTTTTTCTCTTTTTCATTTTCCTCTGGGAGTAGGAAGACCCAGTGGGGGAGAAAATAAGTGGAAGTGAAGTTTCTTGATCAGTGATCTTAAGAAAAGCTGTCTACTACATGATTTTGTCTGCTTCTAGGACCTGGGAATATGCCTGGGAAATCCTTACTTTAAGCTCACCTTAGGAATGATCTTCCAATTGTCCTGAAGTGCTGATCCTGGTCTAACTTGGCAGGGCTTGTGTGAATCCAGAAGGATTTTTCGTTTATTTTGATAGCAGTGTGAGCCGTTAGTAGTTCTTTATAAAGGTCTTCTCAGTGAGGTGATAATGTGTGTGCTCCTCTAGAAACATCAATGTACATCTAGTCTTCTGGTCAAAAGGGATGGCAAAGCTTGCCAGTCAGCAGAGCCCATGCCATTTTTACCTATTGATGATATGCTCCATTTATACTAATTAGTTCTTGTATATAGCTAGTCATAGTGACATGGAGAACAAAGGCAAAAGAGTTGTAGATAAAATTAAATCGCTTTACAACTTGCAGTCCATTCACAGATTCTTGAGGCAGGCAGAGTAGGACACTCCTCAAGGAACCCACAACTGCGGTAAGGTTAGTGCTATGCTAGGGGCAAAAAGCAGCCTTAGCTTGACATTAGTCAGACCTCCAGGATCCTGTAAGTCTTCTTTAATATATGAAAATCCTTTTGGAAACTTCCTGTATCTCTCCCTCTTCCAACTTGAAGTATATATTCAGTCATTGTTTACAATCACATTGCAGCTCTTGTTTGCCCACGGGCCCTGTCCCTTGCCATAATAAAAACGTATTTTTGGGGCGCCTGGGTGGCTCAGTGGGTTAAGCCGCTGCCTTCAGCTCAGGTCATGATCTCAGGGTCCTGGGATCGAGCCCCGCATTGGGCTCTCTGCTCAGCAGGGAGCCTGCTTCCTCCTCTCTCTGTGCCTGCCTCTCTGCCTGCTTGTCATCTCTCTCTCTCAAATAAATAAATAAATAAAATCTTTAAAAAAAAAAAAAAAACGTATTTTTGCACTGTCTCAAGATTTATTTTTGACCGTTCGCTCCTCGCCCACATCAAATCAATAGCACATTTTTCACTTACACCCCCTATAATATTCACTCAATCAAGGAATAGAAGGTTTAGAGATGCCAGTAGGAATAGGGTGACCAAACAGTATTTCAACAGATGTTATGTTTTCTATTTGGAGTATTCCAGATGTTATAAGGTCCAGAGGTTAGTGCTCCTGGACATTAAATCCAGTTGCTTGACAGATTATTTCTGAAGTCCTTTTGATGTTTGGATTTTTATGTTCTGTTTGCCATGAGGATTAGGCATGATACAGAGTGTGAAATTTTAACGAGTACCCCAAAGTTTTGCAAATGGTTAATTTCTGTTGTAAAATTAGTTCCTTCATCTGACCCAATCCATAAAGGAATGCCCAAACAAGGAATAATTTCAGTTACTAATTCTTCACCACTGTTGGGGCATTGGTACTTCTGGCTGGGTAACATTCAGTCCACCCACTAAATACACAGATGATAACCAAATAGTGGGAATAGCTTGATACTGGAGATAAATCTATGGAATCCATTTTGGGATTCCACAAGGGGCAATGTGGGCCTTGGAGGATTTCCTGAGGTTTGTTGGTTTCATCCAGAAACTTGGTGAGATTAATAAGTAGTAGTACACTGGGAGATAATTTGGTTAGAAAATTTGTGGATGCCAAGGGAGAATGAATTATCTTTTAGTTCCTTAACTATCTCCCATCTACCCATATGTCCCATCTGATGGGAAATAAATACAAGTCAAAAGAAAGGGGACCACAGGAAGTCTGTTTGACCCAATGTATAATCTATTTGTTTGTCACCCTTTTCTATACCTTTGTCTTTTTCAATATTGTAGGGTATTTGCCTGAATAGTTAATAATATCAGTCAGGGATAAAGGCAGGTTTATAAATTGGGTGGAAAAGGGAAGGGATTCTACTTTGGGCTGCATATTTAGCAGCCTTGTCAGTCCTATTGTTCCCTGGACTTATAGTATGCCAATTTTAGGGTGTGTATTTTGGGGTGACATGCTCTGAACTCCTTCACTATACTGCCTGGATTTTCCCTCATGACTCCAATTCTAAATATTTTCTCCCTTGTCACATTACGAACCTTGGATTATTCAGAAAACACAGGTATGTATTAGTGGTTCTTTTAGTGTGATGTGAATGAAGATATGACTGTGTACCACTAAATCTTCATAAAACTTCTTCGAAGCTGTGATTACTCTATTTTATAGAATTTGAAAATGAGACACAAAAGGAGTACATAGTCTAAGGTTACTAAAAAAAATTATAAAGCTTAAAATTGATTCCAAATCCAGCATTTTTAATGCTGTTCTATAGATGCTCAACCTTGCTCTAATTTACCTCCAAATCTGTTACCCAATAATAGAGACAAAGACAGTATACTACCTTAAAGAAAAATATCATTGTCCTTTTGCTTTGTAGATTCTGGGAATGAGAAGACCATTGCCTGAAAATTAGCTAAACTGTGTGTTGTAGCCCAGATTATAGGCTGGTAGTAGATTGATGGTAAGCGACATGGAAGCTTTACAAAAATTAGTGGAGACAAGTAAACTATTGCCCATGCAAATGATGGACGTATTCTTCTCAGTGGCAAGGTTGAATCAATTGCTTCTATTTATTGAAAAGGATTGATAAAAATGACTGAAATTATTAGAAATAGCTTGAAATGGTTTTAAATTTGTCCTCGGATGGGGCACCTGGGTGGCTCAGTGGGTTGAAGCCTCTGCCTTTGGCTCAGGTCATGATCTCAGGGTCCTGGGATCAAGCCCCACATCGGGCTCTCTGCTCAGCAGGGAGCCTGCTTCCCCCACCTCTCTCTGCTTGCCTCTCTGCCTACTTGTGACCTCTGTCTGTCAAATAAATAAATAAAATCTTTAAAAAAAATAAATTTGTCCTTGGCAAAGAGTCACATACTCATCTGTGAGAGATGTTGGTACTAGAGTCTGACCTCTTGTGTCAGGTAGGTCTGTCACATTTGGGAGAGCAAATAATGCAAACAGGGAAGGGTCACTTGGACTAAATTCATTTGAAAGAGCCTGTCACCTTTTATGGCTTCACCCTTGTTAAAATTCCAGTAATTCTTGGTTATTCCACGTGACAGAAATGAATATGGAGTATGTGGTAGAATTTGCAATATCCTTAAATTAAAAATTTAATTTCAAAGAAAGTACTTTACTGAAATCCAGGTACACTGTTAGTGAGGTAGGAACTCAGCATTTTCCCCACCCCCTTAAACTTTTCTGCCTGATATGTCCAAGTGAAAAAGATGCACCAGAAACCATGAAATGAGTTATTATACTGCAACCATGATCCAGCACGTTCAAAATACTGTCAACACAGTTTATTTGACTGGAGCTAGTGTAGTGACGATAGGGTATGAGAATGCCTTAACAATCAGATCAAAGCTAGATATTTTTAGGAAGACATTCTAAACTTCTGAAGTTCAAGTGCATTCAGTTCTTAAGAGGGAGGTGATAAACTATGCTTTAACCTAAGGTGATAATACAGATTTCTTCAGGCAGCTGTCAAATTAATATGTCCACATAATAAATCATCCATGTCTAGGAATTCATCATTCTAGGAATTAAACTAATTTTATAGAGTAACCTCTCCAACAGTAAAAAAAACTTTGCTAATTTTCATCTGTAAACATGGTTTTTTCTTAAGTTATCCCTTTCTTATCTTCATTCCATTTTTGTCTACTTTCCAAATTGAATGAGCGTTCCAATAACCCTGTTGATTGGTACAGCAAGTTATTTCTCTGTCTTCTGGGAATTTTATCCATTTTTTTTTTTCTCTTCCATCATCATTGCTATACACTTCTATTATACTTTTCTCTGAGAATTGCATCATCATCATAGCTAATTGCTATTTGTTGCAGCTTCCCTTTTATCTTCATCTTGGCCTACATCAGCTGCCGTCCATGTATCCCACCATTAATCTACCTCCACCCTACTTAGCCAACCTCCTGTCCAGTAGACACCCTTTGTTCCAGCCAGATTGCTGTCTTCCGTCTTTTTCATGGAAACTGTTCTCTTCTTGGCCTTTGGGCTTTGGTGCCTGTTATTCTCATTAACCTGTAATGCTTCTCTACCCATCCTTTTTCAATTCAGATGTCAACTTCATAAAGTTTCCCTCTAGAATTCACATTGATCTCTCCATTCTCAGTATGTCTAACATACTAGCTGTGAAAACTTTGTGTTTGTCTCTATTTTGTATACCAAGTTTTCTTCTTGGGGAGAGGGTTATCTTCTCAAGATCAAGGCAGTGAAGTATTCCATACTTTTCTTCTTCTTCTTCTTTTTTTAAACCTTCCTCTGCATTAGTTACTACTCTCTGCATTGTGTAATAGCCACCTATGGATGAGGCTATCTCCTGGGCTGGTCATTTTTCAAAATTTTCTACCTTCAACTCAAAAAACAGCAGAATTTTCTTGAGATTGTCTGGCACATTGTCTTGTTTTATAGCACAATGTTATGTAAGTTTTTTCCCCTATTGGAGTACTAGGTATCCTTTAGAAGTGAAACTATACTTTTACCATCTTTGTAGCTTCCCCAGTCCCTCAAACAGTACCTTGAACACAGAAACAATAAAATATTTATTCAATTATATTTTGTTGTATTCTGCAACCATTATTACAATCCTGGTCAAAAAATACTTGTTGAATAACCTCTGGTGTAACTTACCTACTACTCTCAGTGGGGATACTTTCTGAGGTTTTTTGTTTTGTCTTGTTTTCAAGTACTAGTAATAGGTATGCACTAACCCATTCCCCTCTTTTGAATTTCTTGGCTTTAATTTAAATAAATACTCTTTGAATGCCTCCCCAGTGTCAGGCACCGTCTGAGGAGCCATAGGAGGTGGGGCAATAGTCATTCAATTCATTAGAGGCACTGACTGAGGACATTTAACAGAACAATGGGATATTCAAACACTCTGTCCCAGAGCCCGGAGAGGTTCTGCATTATGGTTTTGGTGTTAGGAAGGCTAAGCAGGGTTGGCTGTTGAACAAACTACCTACCCTCTTCTACCTACATACATGTGCACACTTCAATCATAAAAGCTCAGTTTTGTGTATTTAAATTTTAGGGTTTCTTAGAAGATTTCATTTCAAAATAAAGAAGGGATTCTGCTGCTTTTTAAAAGTTTAAAAACAACTTCAGTAGGGCCAGGCTTAAATTGGTAAGCATAGATGATAAGATGTTGACATCTACAATCTTGAAATCTCATTATGCTAATCAACTGAGTGACCAACCTGTTTTTGTTTTATTGAAAGGTGTTGGAAGGAACAGTCATTGAGGGTGAAGATTGACAGGTTAGTCAACACATGAAAAGTCTTCCCTCATAAAGTTATATAATAGGCATCCAAGAGTAGACATGATGACCTTAACATAGGCGTGAATAGAATAACAGTGTTAAGTAAATGGATGCAAAGGTGATAACTGCTATATGTAAAATGTTAACCAGATTAGACTTATTTTGTAAATATGAGAAATGTCAGCATATTAACAGCAGTTATCTCTGGAAGATGGGATCACAGATCATTTTATTCTTTGTGCTTTTTCCTGTTTTCCAAATTATCTCAGTACAAATGCATTAGAAGTTGGGAACACTGCATAAAAACTAATGATGTATTTTCTGGTGACTAATGCAACACAATAAAAAATAAATAAATAAAAAGAAGTTGGGAAGAAAGTTTTTTGAAAATAGTTAAGTTAAAAAAAAACCAAGAGATAGTCTATTTAACTGTCTCTCGCACATTTCATGGAGTTCTCTGACTCCTCAGGGGCTGGCATGAAATGAAAGAGCTGGATGCAGGGAATGAGGCTTCAAGCCCCTCCTGGAGAAGGTCAGCTTTTATGTTCATATCTATAAATATGCCCTGTTGGAAAACAGATTTACCTTTTTTCTACTCTGGTGAAAGCTGTGTCAAAAAGTCACCTTGGGAGACACATGTTCATGGTGGAGTAGGCTATGCCAGGCCTCAGGAAACATTGAAAAATAAGCAGAAATGATTTGAAGCAAGTTTGTCAGAACTCTGAAAAATAATCAAAGGTTTACAGCAACCAAGAAAATGCTGAATCAGGGGTGCCTGTGTGGCTCAGTGGGTTAAGCCTCTGCCTTCTGCTTGGGTCATGATCCCAGGGTCTTGGGATTGAGCCACGCATTGGGCTCTCTGCTCCCCAGGGAGCCTGCTTCCCACTCTCTCTCTGCCTGCTTCTCTGCCTGCTTGTGATCTCTGTCTGTCAAATAAATAAATAAAATCTTTAAAAAAAGAAAAGAAAATGCTGAATCAAAATATATGAAGAGGATAAAGACCGAATTAAAGGGAAGAATAGCCGGTTCTACAGTAATAGAAACTTCCATACCCTACTTTCATTAATGGGTAAAACATCTAGACAGAAGATCAGTAAGAAAATGCAGGTCTTGGAGCAGCTGGGTGACTCGGCCCGTTAAGCACCTGACTCTTGATTTCTGCTCAGGTGATGATCTTGGGATCATGAGATTGAGCCCCATGTCAGGCTCCTAGCTCAGAATGGAGTCTGCTTGAGATTGTCTCTCCTCTGCCCCAACCCCCACTGATTCTCTCTCTCTAAAATACATAAATAAAATCTTAAAAGAGAGAGAGAGAGAAAATCAGGGTCTTGAACAACACCATAAATCATCAGACCTAACAGACATATATGGGATATTCCATTCAACTGTACTACATCAGTTGGTGACCCAGGCAGAGTAAAATATTCTATTGACTTCAGAAAATGGGAAGAATGAGTTCATGAAGTTTTCAACATTGCCAAGTCACAGAGTAATCCTACACAAATTCCAGCTCAAAATAAGTGAGGAGGCTGTTGCTGGTTTAATAATGCTCATTCAGTTGCTTTATTCTGCCCTTCCTAAGCTAGAAGATTGGAGCCCTCACAGAATGTGCTAGTTAGGCCCTTTATATCAGAAATCCCAGAAATCCACTAAATGTAACTCCAGAGCTATTTTAATACTGTCTTGGGTCCGAGGATCCAAACCCAGGGCTCTTCCTCTACTGAATATCCTAAAAGACATACTTAGAATGGCACAGTCCCTCACTTCTTTCAAGTTGTTGCTCAAACATCACCTGCTCAGGTTATATCCTTGAATATCTCATTTAAAACTGTATCCCCAGGGCGCCTGGGTGGCTCAGTGGGTTAAAGCCTCTGCCATCGCTCGGGTGATGATCTCAGGGTCCTGGGATCAAGCCCCACATGGGGCTCTCTGCTCAGCAGGGAGCCTGCTTTCCTTCCTCTCTCTGCCTGCCTCTCTGCCTAATTGTGATCTCTGTCTGTCAAATAAATAAAATCTTAAAAAAAAAAATGAAAAAAAAAAACCTGTATCCCCAGTGTCACCCGAGGCAGCCCCCATCCTGCTTCCTGGGTTTATTTTCTCATCTAAGGTACCATATATTTATTTATGCCATCTAATGTACAATATATTTTACTTCTTGTATATTATCCATATCCCCTCCATGAAGACATAGATTTGTTTTGTTTTGTTTTTTTCACTGTTGTATCTCTAACAGCTAGATCAGCACCCAGATATAATAAATGTTCAATTAATATTTGCTGGATGATATTTTGGAAGAAAATTTACTTATAACCACATTAAGTTAAATTGAATCTGGACTCTAGAACACATAAGCTCTAGAACCAGACTGCTTGGGTTCAAATCCTGGTACAGCCACTTACTGGGTATTGACCTTAGCCAAGTTATATAACCACTCTCTACCTCAGTTTCCTCATCTGTAACATGAGGATAGTAATACTAGTTCTTATTGCACAGAGTTGTTCTGAGGATTAACATGAGCAGATACTCTTTTAAAAATATTATATTTATTTATTTGTGAGAGAGAGCACAAACAAGGGGAGTAGCAGGCAGAGGAAGAAGCAGGGTCTCTCCTGAGCAGGGAACTCAATTTGGGACTCTGTGACTCAATCTCAGGACCCTGGGATCATGATCTGAGCTGAAGGCAGATGCTTAATCAAGTGAGCCACTCAGGCATCCCAATGTTAACTGATTTTTATAAAGCACTTTGAACAATACCTAGCATATTATAAACATCATCATGTGTTAACTTGTAGTGGTAGTAAGAGCTGCATTGAATGCATCTGAATTAGTGCTGAGTTCTGTGCATAAAACATTTGTTTGTTTAGATTTTGCAGTTTCCTCTTTGTATTTTAGAGCAGATTTGGATTTTGAAGATTTTGTAGACCCTGGGAACTAGCCTTTTCATGTATTATTACAGATGAAAATAAGAATGAAAAGAATCTTGGATGGAAGTTAGGCATCTTGGAATTCCTGAAAGTCCATATAATCAGGCATTTTAGGAAAAAAGAGCCCAAAAGAAAATATAATTCAAGATATTATCTGTGCCTATGAGAGGCTACACTATTTCTCTGTAACAACTTCACTGTTGTTTGTATTTGCTCAGTGTCCATGTTCTACCTCTAAATTCTAACCTTTGAAGGTAGTGCTCTATGGAAATAAAATAGATTTGTCTTATTTACCACTAAAACTCATGTCACATCTGTTACATGGTAGGTGCTTAATTCATATTTGGTTAAAGAAATATGTACTCTTGGCCACCTGGGGTCCAAGGAAGCAATGGTGAACAAAGTTATACTTCTATCCACCAGAAGCAAGATTTTATTATTTCTGCCTCTAAGAACCTATGTTCATACCATTGTTTTCTATCCAGTTTTTTACTGGACTGCAGTCATGACCGCCTTTTGCCTCACAGCCTCTACTGTCTACGTTTTCCTCTGTGCCTTTGAACTTTATCCCATTATTACTAGCTGATGACTTTTTCTGTGTGTTGAGGTCAAATTTCTAAGGGAGAGACCCAAACTGGCTTAATTAAGTACTATTATTGGTCTTAGACAAAATTCTCATATTATAGGCAGCTCTCAAGTATTATAGATTGACTGCCCTTGGATCATCTGACCTAATTGATATGGCCAGAGTGGTGGAGGTCTGGTTCAGAATAAGGTTATCTGGGTATAAGGAATAGCTCGGGCCGATTCCCTCAGTACAGCCTCTGTGTATAGGTTCTCAGAGTACAGGATGGTGAAGGCTGGCTTGCTGAGGCCGAGGCTGTTCATCATGCCAACTATTCATTCAGTTACAATTACTAATGTTTACTATGATGTTAAAGGGGCATAGTGGGGAGATGTAATACTCAATCCTCGCTCCCCTAGACCTCCTAGACTAGTGGAAACAGTCAAGCAAATTGAATACAGAATAATGGTATGATACTGGTGAGCACATTGTGCTGTGGGACCACAAATGAACCACCAGTGGGAACTGGGAATGTGAAGTAAGCGCCATCTGCACTCAGGTTTTTCTGTTCTAAGGATATGTTGACGAGAAGTCCTGTATCACATTTATGTCCTTTAATAACCCTTGTTATCTTGATATCTTGTATACAAATTTTTCTAAAGCAAAACTAAGAAATGGCATTAAGCATATACTCTTTCTGGGGCACCTGAGTGGCTCAGTGGGTTAAAGCCTCTGCCTTTGGCTCAGGTCATGATCCCAGGGTCCTGGGATGGAGCCCCGCATTGGGCTCTCTGCTCACAGGGAGCCCACTTCCTCTTTGCTCTCTGCCTGCTTCTCTGCCTACTTGTGATCTCTGCCTTTCAAATAAATAGATAAAATCTTAAAAAAAAAAAAAAGCATATAGTTTTTCACGTAAAGGACTTTTTCTTTTTAATTTTATTTAGCAATCTCTGCACCCAACATGAGGCTCAAACTCAAGGGTTACATACTCTTCCTGCTGAGCCAGCTAGGTGCCCTGGACTTGTTTTTTTGTTTGTTTGTTTTGTTTTCAAGATTTTATTTATTTATTTGACAGAGAGAGAGAGATCACAAGTAGGCAGAACAGCAGGCAGAGAGAGGGGGAAGCAGGCTCTCTGCAGGGTTTGATCCCAGGATCCTGAGATCATGACCTGAGCCAAAGGCAGAGTCTTAACACACTGAGCCACCCAGGACTTCTGTTTTTGAGTGAAGCAACAGTCTTTGGCTCTCAGATATTTTCCCTGGGAGTGTAGTGAGTGTATCAGAATTGTTTGAAAGTATCCAGTTATAGCCCAGTAATCTAAGAGATGTGTTCATAAACTGGGCTGGGATCTGGGGAGAACTTCCTCATCCTCCTCCTGATTTCAGATTTCTGTTATTTTTCTCCCTTCATAGCAGTTCTAGCCAGTAATTACTGGACAGGTATTTAAATTCCCTCTTTTTTTTTTTTTGTAATTTGAGTATAATTGACATACAATGCTACATTAGTTTCAGGTATACAACTTAGTGATTTGACAAGTTTATACATTAGGCTAAATTCCCTCTTTTCTTTCTGGTAATCTAGGTACTGTACAAGCGAGGGCTTGTGGTAACCCTTCATTGTGATAGAGTTCTCAGTAGGGGTAGATATTCTATGACGATATGCCCCCTGGAACACTATTCTTTTTTGGTGAATATTAATTTTCTCCATGTCCCCTAACTTTCTTCATCTTCTGCCACTGCCTTACTTTCTCTTTGTTTCCCAGTGAATTCTCCAGTAATGTCTGCTTCACCTGATAGCCTGAAGGTGGGTCATTGGAACTGAAGGTCATAGATATCTGTGGTATCACAGATAGATGCCTATCTATCACAGATAGATAAGGTGATATGACCTTATACATTAGCATACACTGAATATAAAAGTACAAATCTACTCCTACTTGACCAGTTTTAAAGATGATGATGATATTCTGGCATTCAGACCTAAGATGAACCTGAGAATTGAATTCATTCGATGAAGTTCTTAATGACCTGGATATCTGTACTAATAGCGTTCATCATTGAATGTTTGATTTCGGGCACATAGTTTCTTCTTTAAAAATTGTTCTTTTTTTTTTTTTTTTTTTTGTTAAACCAAGAAAAGCAGTTATAAGGGATTGTTCAGGGGAATAGAAAAGGTCCGTCTTTTTAATACTTTAGTTTGGAAGTTAGAACTGTGGAAGCACTTAATAATTATTGTTTTTAGCTGCAAAATATGTTCACTCAAACCATCCTGGGTCACCCTTTGGACATTGAAATGCAAAGACTCTGCATTGGAAGTCTTTGAAAGAGTTCACATCATTGACCAGTAGATGGCAGTCTTATACTATATTCAGAGAAAGCAAGCAGCAGAAGGTAAAGAAACCTTTCAGAAATTGTTTGAAGTATCCATTCACAGTGCCCTTCCTCCCTTACTGATTCCCCCCAAATTACCTCCCACTTACTTTCTACCCCAGACAACTATCTTACCCATCCAATCACCTCTTTTTAGGTTCCCAGGGATCTCTTGCAGACCGTCTCTATTTGCTCACAAGAAGTATCTTTCACATTTATTCATAATCAGCTGACAGGAACAGGGCCAGCTACATAATTTGCAGGGCCCAGTGTAAAATGAAAATGTGGGCTTCTTGTTCAAAATCTATTGAGATTTTTAAGACAGTAACAGCAGCACGTTAAATCAAACACAAAGGCCCTTCTGAGCCCATACAGGGTGTACGTGCAGGAAGCCAGCTATGCTTTCATGAACTTAAAAGATCTCTTTCTCTGCCCACTCCTCCCTCTGTTATTTCAGTGCTGTCCTGTGACACACACCAAAGGGCTAGTCAAAGGAAGAATCACTGAATGTTATTCAGGCATCATAAAATTTTCTTTCTTTCTTCTTCTTTTTTTTTTTTTTAAGTAGGCTCCACGCGCAGCATGGAGCCCAGTGCTAGGCTTGAAATCACAACCCTGAGATCAAGACCTGAGCTGAGATCAAGAGTCACATGCTTAACCAACTGAGCCACCCAGGCACCCCCAGACATCATAGAGTCTTAGTACTGTGAGAGAATTAGAGATCATCTAGTCCAATTGCTTTATTTTAAAGATGACTAAACTAGGACACCTGGCTGGCTCAGTTAGAAGATCATATGACTCTTGATCTTGGGGTCATGAGTTCAAGCCCCACATTGGGCATAGAGCCTACTTTAAAAAAAAAAAAAAAGAAAGAAAAGATTGAACTCAATTCTGAAAAGACGAAGTGGCTCACCCAAAGTCCCCAACTAGCTGTATCACAGACTGGAGCAGAACTAAGGGTTCTCACCGGCTAGGCCAACGCTCACTCTACCATATAGGCTTGGTGAGTGGTATCTCGCGAGAAGAGTTGTCCTGTCCGTTCAATCTACCAAAGATTATTTTGTTCTGTTTTCTGTCCAAGAGAAGGGTACAGGTTCCTATTACTTAGATTTATTGAATACCAGCTATATTCTAAGCACCATGTTAAATATTTTATATATTATGACTCAATTTAAAACAATCGCAGAAATCAGTGAGTTAAAGCCTCTGCGTTCGGCTCGGGTCATGGTCCCGGGGTCCTGGGGTCCTGGGATCGAGCCCCACATCAGGCTCCCTGCTCAGCGGGGAGCCTGCTTCCCCCTCTCTCTCTACCTGCCTCTCTGCCTACTTGTGATTTCTGACTGTCAAATAAATAAATAAAATCTTTAAAAAAAAAACAATCGCAGAAATTCATTACAATTTTCCTCATTTTTCAAGTTAAGAAAAAATTGAGGCTCAGAATTTGACTTCTAATAAGTAGGAAGACAAGAGTTTAAGCAGGTCTATAGGATTCCAAAACCCATTCTCTTTTTACCACATCATTCCTCAGTTCTAGGAATGCTGAGTCAGCCTGTAGTTCCCGACCCTTGCTCCTATTTTTGGTCAGCTTAGATGATCTTGGAACTCTTTCTAGACTTTCTTTCTTTTTTTTTTTTTTTTTTAAAGATTTTATTTATTTATTTATTTGACAGAGAGATAGTAAGAGAGGGAACACCAGCAGGGGAAGAGGAAGAGGGAGAAGCAGGATTCCCACTGAGCAGGATGCCTGTCTTGATCCTAGGACACTGGGATCATGATCTGAGCCAAAGGCAGGTGCTTAATTAACCAACTGAGCTACGAAGGCGCCGCTCTTTCTAGACTTTCTGTGTTCTTCAACCTTACGTCTGAATACTGCCTCAGGGCCTTTGCTCCAGGGTGTTCCCTCCATTTGGGATTATGCTCCTGGACAATCCATGAAAACAGGAATGCATGCCAGCTAAATAGGGGACCTGATCATGAGCAACTGTAAAGAGATGGGCTTTTCCTCTGAATGAAATGGGAAACACTGCAGGGTTTTGTCAGAGTGGTATGATCCGACTTAAATTTTTACAGGATGCTTCTGGCTGCCATGTTGAAAAGAGACTAAGGGGGTAAGGAAGGAAAGGTAGAAGTTGGGAGGGTCTTTCAGGGAGTTATATTAATCCTGGGGAAAGATAATGGTGATTCCAATCAAGGTGATAGCAGTGCAAGTGATAGGAAAGGCTTGGCTTCTGGAGTTATACATGTATTTAAGTATAATATTTTTAATTTTTGTGTTACAGAAAGTTTCAAATATATGAATGTAGGGAGAAAATTATAATGAATTCCCATGTTCCTACTAGGCACCCAGTGGAACTGTCTTGTGTTAGGTAGTTTCCAATAGCTGTAACAACTGTGAACTTGTAAACAATCTTGTTGGACAAGAGTACACCTCCCCTCCCCGGTCTCCCCAATCCTAGACTGGGGAAGAAGCAATTTGAAGCAAATCCCAGACACCATATTTCATGTGTAAATATTTCAGCTTTTACTACTCTAACCACTTCTGATTGCCCTTTGTGCTTTCTGCTTGATCGTTCTTTGGCATACTTATGACTTTTTATTTACCGTCTGCCCTCTTTAAACCTTTCTCATTCCTACCCGTTACAAATTTTGTATTCTCAAATTGAGACTCCCTAAAGAAAGTTTTTTTCTTTTATTTAATGTAAGCTCTATGCCTAACATGGGGTTTGAACTCACAACCCCAAGAGTTGCACGCACTACTGACTGAGCCAGCCAGGCGCCCCAAGAGAGGTTCTTCTAAAGGTTCAGTTTGTTGTATCATTCCCTCTACACAGAGGTTATAAACTGGCCAAATTATGAGAGATTGGCTGTTCTTGAGTCTGGCTCCCTCTCTTGGTCAGTCAAGTTGGCATAATATTAAGGTCAGTTTTTCAAAGAGGGGTAACAGCAATGGCACCCCATTAGCAAATGATAGGCAGATCTCTAATACTAATAAATAGTGGAAATGTAATACTAGAAAGGATATAAAGCGTGAAAAAATGTGAGTCTGCACTAAAGCTAGAAATTGGTAAGTACCTAACCACTTACTTGCCATTATTTTACTGTCTGACTTGACTCATTTAGAGTGCTATTCCTGGGTGCCACTGAGGAGTTAAGGGGTGTTTTTTTCTGAAGGTGTTTTTGTTTATAACAGGCTGAGTAATAGTGAAGATCATAATGTACTGGATTGAAAGTCAAAAGGTACATTTGATTTCTGTGTTCATTATGGACTCTGTACATTAGACAAGCTAATAAACTCCTTTGTGCTTTAGCTTTTCTACTTTCAAATGAGATTAATACTTGCCCTTTTCTATTTCACATACATTGACAAGTAAGATTAGAGAGATAAAATGAACATTTATTTTTTTAAAAAGTGAAAATCTAAGTAATTGCTATTTTCTGTGTGAAGTTTTTTTTTTTTTTTTTTTAAGATTTTATTTATTCATTTGACAGAGATCACAAGTAGGCAGAGAGGCAGGCAGAGAGAGAGGGGAAAGCAGGCTCCCTGCTGAGCAGAGAGCTTGACATGGGGCTCCATCCTAGGACCCCGAGGTCATGACCTGAGCTGAAGGCAGAGGCTTAACCCACTGAGCCACCCTGGCGCCCCCATGTGAAGTTTTTAATGCAGTTATAAAACAGTGGGTTTCAGTTCTAACATTTGCAAAAGATTACATATTCTCTAATCTATTTCTTGTAATCATGTGCTCAAATGTTCTTCTTCCCACACTGTATCTGCCATATGTATGTACCACTTAAAACAGTGCCTGATATTTGGTAAGAACTATATAAATGTTAGCTGTTACCTTCATCGGTATGAAAAAAAATTAGTCAGAACAAGAATTCATAGAGTTAAATGCCAAAAAAGTTGACTCCCCTCTCTACTGTGTAATACCCACCTTCTTAAAATGTAATTGCTTGAGGTATATAACATAGTACACCATATAAGAATATGAAGAAAATAAGACCTAGCTGATTGTCAGAATCAATGTTTATGGAAAAAAAAAAAAAAAGGAAGGAGGTGGTAGCTGAAGGTGACACTTTTGGTATCTGATAGCCCTTTGTTCTCAAAGACCCCAAGATCTACTTAGGAGCTTTCTAAAATCTCTGGTTCCATTTGCAGAGATTCTATCTAGTAGGTTAACAGTGGAGATCAAGAAAGAAAAAAAAAAAAAAAAGTTTCTCTGGTGATCTTGATTCTCTGCCAGGTCTGGGAATCATTAGTGTAGAAAAATATAATAGAATTCTTTAACATAGTACATCATGTATTTCTTACATTTATTTGAAGTGGTATTTATAGGGAAATATATGTATCTACACTCAGGGAAGGGGACTAGGAAGATATCTATCAAAATCAGAATAGTGATCTCTGGATTGTAGGTTTATGGAAATATTTATTTTGTAATTGCTTTTCTTATTTCTGAGTTCTGGTTGAGCATATGTTATTTTTATCATAATAGATGTTTCTAATGAAAATATTTACAACCAGTGCAAGATTTTTTTTATTGAAGTATAATTGGCATACAGTATCCTATTAGTTTAAGGTGTATATTATAGTGATTCTGTATTTTTTATACATTATGAAATGATCCCCATAGTAAGTCTAGATTCTGTCACCATACAAAGTTCATACAGTATTATTGACTATATTCTGGTTTTATATGTTACATTCTTTTTTTTTTTTAAAGATTTTATTTATTTATCAGAGAGAGAGGGAGAGAGCGAACACAGGCAGACAGAATGGCAGGCAGAGGCAGAGGGAGAAGCAGGCTCCCTGCAGAGCAAGGAGCCCGATGTGGGACTTGATCCCAGGACGCTGGGATCATGACCTGAGCCGAAGGCAGCTGCTTAACCAACTGAGCCACCCAGGCGTCCTATATGTTACATTCTTATGACATTTATTTTATAGCTGAAAGTTTGTCCCTGTTAATTCCCTTTACCTATTTTGCCCAAACCTCAACACCTCCCCACTCTGGTAATCAACAGTTTATTTCCTGTATTTATGATTGTTTCTGTTTGTTTTATTTCTTAGATTCCATATGTAAGTTAAATCGTATGGCATTTGTTTTCCTCTGACTTATTTCATTTAGCATAATACCCTCTACGTCCATCCATGTCACAAATTACAAGATTTCATTCTTTTTATGGCTGAGTAATACTCCAGTTTGTGTGTGTGTACCACATCTTATTTATCCATTTGTCTATTGATAGGTTGTTTTCATGTCTTGGTTTACTGTAAATAAAGCATAGTAGTGAACATGGAGGTGTATATATCCCTTAAAATTGGTGTTTTTGTTTTCTCTGGGTAAATATCAGGAAGTGGAATTGCTGAATCATACGGTAGTTCTATTTTTAATTTTTGAGGGGAACCTCTATGCTCTTTCCATAGCAGCTGTACCAATTTACATTCCCACCTACAGTATATGGGGGTTCCCTTTTCTCTACATCCTTGCTAACACTTATCTTTTGTCTTTTTAATAATAACCAATCTGACAGGTAAGAGGTAAAATTGTGGTTTGGATTTGCAGTTCCCTGATTTGCATTTTCCTGATGTTGAGCATCTTTCCATGTGCCTGTTGTCTGTAAGTCTTCCTCTGAAAAACCTCTATTCAGTTTCCCTGACCAGTTTTAAATCAGGTTGTTTGGGCTTTTTAAAAACTTTATATTAAGTTGTATAAACTATGTTTATTTTGAATATTAACCCCTTATCAGATGTATGATTTAGAGTTATTTTCTCTCATTCATTAGGTTGTCTTTTCATTTTGTTGTTGGTTTCCTTCTCTGTGCAAAAGCTTTTTACTTTGATATAATCCCATTTATTTATTTTATTTTTGTTGCTTTTGCCTAAGGAGACTCGTCCAAAAAATATTGCTAAGACCAACGTCAGGTGGTTTACAGCATATGTTTTCTTCTAGGAGTTTTATGGTTTTAGGCCTCGCATTCAAGTCTTCAGTACATGATGTGAGATAGTGGTCCAGTTTCACTCTTTTGCATGTGGCTGTCCAGTTTTCCCAACAGCATTTATTGAAGAGATTGTCTTTTCCCCATCGTATGTTCTTGCCTACTTTGTCATAGATTAGTTGACCATATAAGCATAGGTTTACTTCTGGACTCTCTAGTCTATTCTATTAATCTATGTGTCTCTGGTTTTGGTAGTACCGAACTGTTTTGATTACTATAGCTTTGTAGTATAGTTTGAAGTCTGGAAGAATAATACCTCTAGCTGTGTTCTCCTTTCTCAAGATTGCTTTGGCTATTTGGGGTCTTTGTCAGTTTCAAATAAACTGTAGGATTTTTTTGTTTTAGTTCTATGAAAAATGCCCTGCTATTTCTATGGGGATTGCTTTGAATCTGTAAATTTCTTTGTGTAGTATGGACATTTAAACAATATTAATTCTTCCAATCTATGAGCACTGTGTATCTTTCCATTTGTTTTTGTCAGCTTCAATTTCTTTCATCAGTGTCTTATAGTTTTCAGAGTACAGGTCTTTCACCTATTTGGTTAAATTTATTCCTAGGTATTGTATTCTTTTGATGCAGTTGGAAATGGATTGTTTATATCCCTTTCTGATAAGTTGTAAGTGTATAGAAGTGCAACAGATTTCTGGATATTAATTTTGTATCCTGCAACTGATTTCTGTGTATTAATTTTGTATCCTGAATTAATTTATTAGCTCCAACTGTGTCTAGGATTTTCTGTATACAGATTATATATATAAAATATATATAATATAATATAATATATAATATAATTATAATAATATAATGTAATATATATAATATTTACATATTATATATATTATATATATATAATCTGTATACAGAAAATATACTGTTATCTGTAAACAGTGACAGTTTTACTTTTTCCTTTCCAATTTAGATGCCTTTTATTTCTTTTTCTGGCCTAATTGGTGTAGCTAGGATTTTCAATATTATGTTGTATAAAAGTGGCAAGAGGAAGACTCCTTGTCTTATTCCTGATCTTAGAGAAAAAGCTTTCAGCTTTTCTCTGTTGAATGTAATGTTATGTGTTTGTCCTATGTGGCCTTTATCTTGTTGAGATACATTTCTTCTATACCCACTTGAAGAGTTTTTATCATAAATGGATCCTGAATTTTGTCAAATGTTTTTTCTGAATTAATTAAGATGATCATGTGATTTTTATCCTTTGTTTTATTACAGTGGTATATCATGTTGATCGATTTAAAGAAGTTGAACCATCCTTGTATCCCTGGATTAAATCCCTTGATTGTTTTCATGTGTAAAGGTGTATGTGTAAAGGTATTTCATGTGTAAAGGTATATGATCCTTTAAACATATTTTTAAATTTATTTTGCTGTTATTTTGTTGAGGATTTTTGTATATGTGTCCTTTAAGGAATCTATGCTTTTAATTTTCTTGTGTCTGATTCTGGTATTGGGTAATGCTACCTTTGTAAAATGAGTTTGGAAGCATTCCTTCCTCTTCAGTTTTTTTTTTTTTTTTGGAATAATTTGAGAAGGAAAGGTACTAACTCTTTTTAAATGTTTGGTAGAACTTACCTGTAACAACATCTGGTTCTGGACTTTTGTTTGCTGGGAATTTTTAAATTACTCATTCAATTTCATTACTTGTAATCAGTCTACTTGAGTTTTCTGTGTCTTTATGATTTGGTCTTGCAAGGTTGTATATTTCAAGGAATTTATTCATTTTTTCTTTAGGTTTCCATTTTGTTGGTATAATTGTTCGTTGTAGTCTCTTGTGATCCTTTATATTTCTGTGGTGTCAGTTGTGACTTCTCTTTCATTTCTGATTTTATTTGGGTCCTCTGTCTTTTCTGGATGACACTGGCTAGAGATTTATTGATTCTGTTCATCTTTTCAAGGAACCAACTTTCAGTTTCATTGATCTTTTCTTTTCTTTTTTTTTGTGTCAATTTCTCTATGTCTGTTAATATTAGCTTTATATATTTAGGTACTCCTATACTGGATACATTAATATCTATAAATTAATTGATTCTTAGATT
Source organism: Mustela erminea (assembly GCF_009829155.1). Taxonomy (NCBI): domain Eukaryota; kingdom Metazoa; phylum Chordata; class Mammalia; order Carnivora; family Mustelidae; genus Mustela; species Mustela erminea. The sequence goes on from NC_045615.1 coordinate 75,433,841, forward strand.
GCCCTCTTTATCATTATGTAATGTCCTTCTTAGTCTTTTGTGATAGTCATTGCTTTAAAGTCTATTTTATCTCTGGGGCACCTGGGTGGCTCAGTCAGTTAAGCATCCATCTTTAGCTCTGGTCATGGTCCTGGAATCCTGAGGACAAGCTCCACATTGGGCTCCCTGCTCAGCGAGGAGTCTGCTTCTCCTTCTCCTTCTGCCCCTCCCTGTGCTACTTCTGTCACTCTCTCTCTTACTCAATCTGTCTCTCAAAATAAATAAATAAAATATTTTTAAAAATGAAGTCTATTTTATTTAATATGACTATTGCTACTCTTTCTTTTCATTCCATTTACATGGAATATCTGTTTCCATCTCTTCACTTTCAGCCTATGTATGTCTTAGATCTGAAGTGAGTCTCTTGTAGACATCATATTGATGGTCTTCTATTTTTATCCATTCAGCCAACTTGTGTTTTTTTTTATTGGAACATTTAGTCCATTTAAATTTAAAGTGATTATTGATAAGTATGTACTTATTGCCATTTTGTTTATTGTTTTCTGGTTATTTTTTTAGTTCTTCTCTGTTTACTTCTTCCTCTCTTTATCTTCTCCCCTATAGTTTGATGGTTCTCTTTAATGTTATGTTCGGGTCTTTTCTCTTTATTTTTTGTGTCTCTGTTATAGGTTTTAGGTTTGTGGTTACCATGAGGTTTATCTCTGTTCATCTATTTATATAACAGTTTATTTTAAGTTGATAATCACTTAAGTTTGAATGAATCTAAAAGCACTACATTTTGTACCTCTTCCCATGTTTTGTGTTTTTCACATCATATTTTATATCCTTTTATTTGTTATATTTTTAAACTAATTAAGTGGTTATGGTTATTTTTAGTATTTTTGGTTTTTAACCTTCATACTGGCTTCTAAGTGACAGCTCTACTGCCTTGACTACATATTTGCTTTACTAGTGAGATCTTTTCTTTTATATATTTTCTTATTTCTAATTACAGCTTTTTCTTTTCCAATTAATGATTCTTTAACAGTTCTTGTAAGGCTGGTTTAGTGGTGATGACCTCTGTTAGTTTTCACTTGTTTGGAAACTCTTTCTCTCCCCTTTAATTTTGAATGATACCCTTGTATCTTTGTAAGGTAGGGTAGGGTATTCTTGTAGGGTAGAGTATTCTTGGTTGTAAGTTTTTCCCTTTTAGTGCTTTAAATATATCCTGCCACTCTCTTTTGGCCTGCAAAGTTTCTGCTGAAAAATCACAACCCATATAAGATTTTAAAGACCCTCATGCAAGCTGTCTTTTTAGTTTACCAAATGTGGAAAAAAAAACCCCAAACCTATATAGTCTATCATTGTATATGTCACATAGCTTTTTCCTTTCTTTCTTTTATTTTTTTAAAAGATTTTATTTGTTTTATTTGACAGACAGAGATCACAAGTATGCAGAGAGGCAGGCAGAGAGAGAGAGGGAAGCAGGCTCCCTGTTGAGCAGAGATCCCGATGTGGGGCTCCATCCCAGGACCCTGAGATCATGACCCGAGCCAAAGGCAGAGGCTTTAACCCACTGAGCCACCAAGGCACCCCTTTCTTTCTTTCTTTCTTTCTTTTTTTTTTTTTTTGAAAGGATGAAGCTACTTCTAAAGCATTGTGGAAGCAAAGTTTATTTATCTGTGTTAAAAAAAGTCACCAATTCTTTTAGAACACCAATACAGCAATAAATGTACATCTTAGGGAATGTAAAACAATTGAATCCTAATTAGCTTTTACTTGTTTTGCCTTGGTAAGATTAGAAATGTGAGTCACTGGTTATGTTTACAAAAGGACTAATCAGGAGAGAAAAACGGTTTTAGTACAATATAGATTTTCCATTCATTTTGTGTTCTGAGCTGTGCTCCAAAAACAAAGCTCATTCCTTTTTGAAGATCCTCTTGGCTTCTACTCCTTCATATGTGTAAGTCTGAAAGGTGTTAACAAACATAGAAGAATTTGCCATTAAGATTTAACGCTCCGTTAAGAAAAATATTAGTATTGTTATAGCTTTGAAATGATTATATTTTTTTCTTAATCTTGATAGCAACATTTTATACAGATAGAAGATATACCCACTTAAAAACACATTTTTTGATTTTTAGTCACTTACACTTTTAGTTAAAATAAGTAAGATTTATGAAAAAAGTAATAGTTTATTTGTTGAATATCTAACTCAGCAATCACAAATATAAAATTATTATTATATAATTATTTTTCTCTTTAGGAAACAGCTATGATCTTTTTACCACTCACCTGAACCAGTTCACCACCTATAATTTCTCGGACAGCATTCAGTGCATTTCCATTGTCTGTCCGTTTGAATTTTCCAACAAGTTTATTTCCCTCTAGGTTCCAAGTACCCTATAAATGTAAAATAATAATAATAAGTAATAATAATAATAACAAATAGCTTTTTTTAGGATCTCACATATATCATGCACTGTTCTGAGTTTTATAGGTCTACTTCTTCAATCTTCACAATGAGATTATGAAGTAGATATTACTGTCTTCATTTTATGGTTGAGAAAACTGAGTCACAATAATTCACCTAAAGCCATAAAGCCAGGATTGAACTTAGCTTTGGGGGCTCTAGAGTATATGCTGGTAACCCTTTTGCTTATCTTACTCAATTTCTTCCAAATGCTAAATTTTAAGGTAGATGAGCAATGCTTCCCTTTTCTAAATCTTTCATGTTAAAAAAAGTATCCTAAATTTAGTCATGGTTCAAGTTAGTTTCATGAAGAGCCTAACACCCCTGTGTATGTTGTAATTTTATAATTGTTATAATAATTTTAAAATGACCATTAGGATGCCTGGATGGTTCAGCTGAAGGAGCATGCAGCTTTTTGATTTTGTGTTGTAGGTTCAAGCCCCATGTTGGGTGTAGAGATTGCTTACAAATAAAAATTTTAAATAAATAAATAAATAAATAAATAAATGGTCATAATTGATAAAATATTTGACAGTTTGTCATTACAAATATATAATTTAACTGAAAAATGCTAAGGACAAAACAGATTTTAAAAAATCAGTTGAAAAATATGACTACCTAAATTTTTTTATCTTAAACATTAAAAGGTATATTCCCAATGACCTACAATGTAGCATGCATCAGACTTTTCCATTTGGTCACTCATTCATTAACTAATTTATTCATTTATTTTATTATTTCAGTGTATTTATTGAATGACTATTATGTTTAAGTTAGATAAATCTAAAAGCTTTTGCTGCTACCAGGTATGTAAAGTTGCAAATACTGAGCTTTAGTTTTCTTTATGAATAATGGGTCTATACTTAATCATCCAGAGGATGTTCCTCTAATTCCTATTGATCAATTCAGATTATTTACAGATGTATGAAAATAAAAACATTAGATTTAAATATCCTGCCAATTTGTGTGATGTATATTGTGGATAAACTCTATTGGCTGCTTCAGTAAAATGAAGGAGGCTTAACATTAAACCATTCAGTGACAGAGAACAGATTATTTTAGTATTGTGTAGAAAAATCAAAATGCATTGCTTATAAAAAGTGTCTTACACTGAGTTCAGTTCCATCTGCTAGGCTGTAATTAAAAGTGACACCAAGCTCAAAAACAATCTCAATGGTACGAAAAGCGCTCGCTTCTTTGACGGTGAATTTATTTCCCTCTTGTGTAATAGTAAGTTTCAAATTGTCATGAGCTGCAAGCTTCCTTTTCACCATATTAATACCTGCAAAGCAAAAGATTTTGGAGAAAATAAAGTCAAAATGCCATAGAAAGCATTTATTTCAGTACGTTCTGTTATATTTATTTGTTTCTGTACATTTCGATGGTAGGAAGGAAAACCTGATAGCATTGCCTTTGCACAAGAGCATTCAGATTGCCTCCTACAGAAAAAATACAAGCTCAATCAGATCAAGAGTAATGTTTCAAGCTATTTTTCCAAAACTTGTGAAAAATTAAATGAAAAACAGAATTGTAGAATCTTAGAACAAGTAATTTTAACATAATTATCAAGCTCTTTGCTTCGGTGTTAAGTAAACTAAATTCCAGAAATGTCAAACAAAGGATTAAATATATTAATATATTTGTAAGGAACTTATAAACATAAACTTTTTGACTTTCCATAATAGCTTTAAAATTTAGAACCATAATTCTCTTTGCTTTTTGTGGCATTTCCATCACAAAAATGAGAAAATTGGCAAATATTGCAGTCAAATTCATTATTGTAAGAATGTGCAAATCCCATAAATTTCAACATGAAATTCTGGAACTTTAAGACATAATGATGCAAATTTTGTTTTTGGGGAATGACTCCAATTTGTTTGCACATCTCGGGCAGTGCATGAGCTGCCAGAGTATTGAAATAGATATTAAATTTATTAAATTAAAACCCACATAGAAACCACATGGAATCATGAGATTATTCCCAAAATTTTATGTCAGAGGAAATGAGAATTAAGTCTTATTTAGAGCTGGGAATCATGATAGAATTTTTTTCCCCATTACTTTACTATATGATCTTTGTTTTTCCATCCCCTAGAATTCAACGTTTTAAAGTTTTGACATTTTCATTATGCACTGCCCTTTTTTACTCTCTAAACCAAAAAAATTAAGTTTTCAGTGACATAGACCCAAGCAGCAGTTGAAGAGTGGATGAATCATACCTGGATCTTTTTTTGTTTCAGAGAACTCAAAGAATTTTTCTCCCACTAATGAAACTGTAGTTTTCCTAATAGAAGAAGTGAGAGTATTGTTTTCCCTACTTTGAGCCTCGCACATTCTGGATCCTCACCACCAGAACAGGAATCATTCCCTATACCCTGAGGTTTAGAAGGAATTAGAAAGAAAAATGTCTGTGAAGAACAAAATAACAAGCCACTGAAGAATTAAGCCCTTACCCATTTTTTCCATGAACTTGTCATAGTTCTCATTCCGGTCTATCTTCCAAGTACCGTCAAAAGCCATGATCTCCAGTTGAGTCAGCCTCTAAGCGATCAGAGATCCAGGTCTGTCCTTAGGACACAATTTATCCTACTTCTTATCTTAGAACTAACTTCATACTGTGATGTGGAAGTTTAAAGTTTAAAAGGTCACTTAACTACACTAATGCCCAACAATTGTAGTTTATCTTTCTATAAATTTCTTAGATCCTCTCCTGAAATTCAACTGAATTACAGTTGACCCTTGAACAACATGGATTTGAATTGCACGAATCCAATTATATATGGATTTTTAAAATAAATACAGTACAATATTCTAAATGCATTTACTCTCCCTTGTTTTTTAAATATTTTCTTTAGCTTTAGTGTAAGAATACACTATGTAATACATATGACATACAAAATATATATTAATTGATTATGTTATCAGGAAGACTTCAGGTCAACAGTAAACTATTAGTGTTTAAGTTTTTGAGGAGTCAAAAGTTATACAAGGATTTTTGACTGCATGGTTGGTAGTGGTGGCCCTGACTCCCCATGTTGTTCAGGAGTCATCTATAAAACTATAGTTTTATAAAACTATGAAACATGATGAACAATAGAATAGGTATTGTTTATTACCACACCCCCCATGTAGTCAAGCTACAGACTGTGAGGACATTTATTTTAAAAACTAGAATGTGTGCTCTCTTAAAATAGATTTTCTATTTATAAGTTCAAAGTGTATACTACATTGGTGGTAACACAATTTAGAACATACATCAAATAACATTTGGGAAATGAGACTATTAATGGCCTATCCCTTTTTTTTACAATAGCAATTACCTTATAAAGTAAGATTTTATGACCAAATATGAATAAAAAGTTAAAGTTAATATGATGTTGAGACTGAAGATTTGTTTATTTTACTAATATGTTCTTTTGCATTATGCTTTTGAGTTGCCAGGAGTTTGGTAAATATCCTGACAACTGGTATAGTTTATGACACATAAGTGTTCATTAAGTTTTTGTTTTGGTCTTGAGTGGTGACTAGTCACTTAGAAAAATTTTAAGAGGTAGAAATGTAGCTAGATAATCTGAAAACTTCCATTAGAGAAACAATCAGGTTTAAACATTCTGCCATGTACAGAGAAAACAAAAACCAGATACCAGCTATGCCATTAATTAAAACCATTCCTTTGTTTTACTCTTATTCCCTCTCTTCCCAAATCCTAGTGCAATCAGAAGCTAAAACTCAATGTGTATGTGGGACAAGGCTATGGAGAATAGCTAAAAAGGTAAAAAGACAAGGAGGTCACCATATCTCTCCCTTCCCCCACTGTAGGCTTTTAGCCTGGAACAGAACTGAGCTGTGGAGGAAACACATTAACTTACATGAAGTGCAGAGTTTTCATTATTAACTAGTCTGAATATATCACTTGCTAAAAAGAGACCATTATTGTGAATAAATGTGACCAAAGAAAGACTTCTTAAAATTAAATTAAATTAATTTAATTAATTAACTTAATTAAAGAGCATGCATGCATGCCCAACATTTCATTGAGTTAGAGGAAGGATATATCTAATGCATTTGAGCAGGAAATTGGGGGAAGAGAATTGAGTCTTTAATTTTTAATTAGGCTTCATGCTGGGGAATGAGCTCATGGGGCTTGAACTCACAACCCTGAGATCAAAACTGAGCTGAGATCAAGAGTCAGACGCTTAACCAACCAAATCACATAAGCATCTCTAGTTTTTAATTTTGACTGTATCCATTGGGCACACTTTTTCAGTGGAGTTGCCCGTTATTTTATTATTTTTTATTATTATGTTTATCAAGTAAGCACATTAAAAATCTAACTTCCTTCTACTAACTCTATTATTTTATTAAGAGAGAAAAAGATATCAGAACATAGACAGAGGGAGAGGGGTATTGGGGAAGAGAGATTGTAATTTTAGAATAATAGAAGTCCTTTACATCTGTAACTAACTTTATGGAAAAAAATGGATTATTTTGTCTTTGTTTTTCTCCCTTTTATCAAAGATAATGAAAACCACATCATTTGTGAACCATCACCCTAGTATACTTTCCGCTTGAGAAGGGATCAGTTAAGTAAATAACACTTGGACGCATGCCAACCTACTAACAGAATGGGCATGTTAAACTTTTCAGTCTTCTATTTACCAGTGGCAATATCCTAATTTAAAGTCAGTTAGGAGTTCCTGTTGTCTGCAGAATGTCATCATTTTTTCAATGAGTAGGTCAAATTTTTAACACTATACTTTTCCAGCTTCCCAGCTCTGTAGCTTTTCAATTCCTACTACTCACCTGGACCCCACCTAGAAAAGATTGTATAGAACCTATAGAACAAGTTCCCTGCAGACCTCTCCTACTAATGATACAATTGGACCATCTGGCTAAGGGCTGACCCAGTTCTTTGTTTTCTTCTCTGATAAAACTGGAAGACTTGAGGTCCTGCTGCTTGGGAGAGTAGGTGGATCAGGTTATATGTGCAGAGATGCTCTCTTTCTCTCTCTCTAGGCTCATAGTCCCCATTAGTCATGGAGTGCTATGGAAGAAATGGAAATCAACAGAAGCTCCTGGTGATCCATATCCCATTCCTGCAGGGGATTATACAAATTACATTCCTAACATGTTTTAGGAGACCCCTATTCATATTTTCAGTCTCTTGCCATTTCTTACTGTGTCCTTCAAGGTCTAACACTAAGCTGCTTTCAGTCTCTGCTCTCCTGATTGTGCATGTTTTCTGTTGCTTTAGGTCCCAGCTTGGTCATTGACTACTCTGAGAAGCTTGTCCTGAACTACCACGAGTGAGTGCGTCAGGTAAGCCTACTTCTCCCAAATGTAATGACCTTCTAAATGTCTCATAAAAGTCATAAAAGACAAAAACAGCTGATTCATGATAGCCAAGGAAATAGTAGTATCATCATGAAGACGGAGACATCATGAGGAAGGGCAGTACAATGTTCCAAGCTCATCTCAAAGAAATAACTTTCTAGAGATCACAGAAATCCTTTCAACCACATTGTTTAGTAGGAGGGAACATTTTTCTAGAGTAATTAAAAAATATATCATTTATGGAAAATGGCATTTCCAGGCCTTATCACCTCAGAATTTCAATCCCAACTTCTTTAACTTCTACATGTCAGAGAAAACTAGTGGTCTCTTTTAGGCCCTTGTAAGAGAAGGATTTGAGGGACCAATGCAAGGAGCAACAAGAAGTTTTAAGATTATTGTCCAATCCCTAGCAGTGAATGGGGAATGAGAGAATTCTAGTGTTTGCCTACAGAGACCACTTCATTCTGTTTTAACCATAGTCTTCTAAATTTTAGAAATCTTAAGACCTGCTAAATTATGTCTTAGATTTTGCACTTGACATGGATGGTGGGTTTTCTTCCAGAAAAACTGTAGAGTTACAGCAGAGCATAGCAGGACATCTGCCAAATAATGGCCAGCATGGGTTGCTGATTGTCCTTAATAACAAGACAGATATTTTATGGGATTCGAATGTGTCAGTTGAATGATCTTGCATGAAGGATTTTTGTTTTGTTCTATTTTTTATTTGAGAGAGAGAGAGCACAAGCGGGGGGAGCAGCAGGCAGAGGAAGAGGGAGAAGCAGGCTCCCCACTGAGCAGGGCACCTATTGTAGGACTCGATCCCAGGACTCTGGGATCATGACCTGAGTTGATGGCTGACCCTTAACCAACTGAGCCGCCCAGGCGCCCCTTGCATGAAGGGTTTATAACTCCTTCATCTTCTGCCTTCTTTGTAGTCTAGGTCTATCCCCAGAGTGATCAGTCTCCCTCAGGCAATTTGGATGGAAGGTTACTCATCTCATATGCCCCTCATACCACAGAAAGTGGAAGATAGGTTTGCGTTATCTCAGCTCTCCATGCCCCATCCAAACCATTATGTTTCTGCCCCTCTACCTTTTTCTAAGATAGTCTTTTCTTTTGAGACCATTGTGGCTATCACCTTCCAGCCTACTTCATCATAGTTATCTGCCATTTACCTCATCTGTCATTATCTATCATCTGTCCCCATCTAACATTACTATCTACCACTGAAGATCTATCAGTGAAGATCTTGGCAGCTGGCATCATCATCTGTGTCCTGCCATCATCCTGGATGACCTCAAAGTCCATATAGATAAATCATTTGTCATGCAGGCCTCACAGTTCCTTAACCTCCTCATCTCTAGTAACCTTTACTTCTGTTATACTTGATCCACTTAAATCCAGGATAATAACCTGTGATTTGCATTTGCTAGAGTTGTTCTTTCTATAAAATGTAGCATGGGCCTCTCTGAGCACAACTCTCCATCCTCTCAGCTTCTTCACTTTCTCCCATATCTTGGGATATCAAGAAAGCTTGGCTTGGAGAGAACATCAGTCAGTTTCCTTTATTTGCTCCCAGATTGGAGTCCCCTCCTGGTTTCTTTACATTCTCTAATCAATACCCTATTGCCAGTAAAACAAAACAAAACAAAACAAAAAACTCACTTGCACATTTTTCCTGCACCTACCCCTGTGCTATTACACATGCGTGGTTCCTAGTCTCAGCTGAATTGTCTGTACAGCCTGGCAAGACTTCTCTGTGCCCAGTCAACTCCCTCCTCATTTCATAACAGCTCCTTTAATAATTTTTTTTCCTAGTAAAAGCAGAGTTTTATTCTTTTTAAAAATTATTTTATTGAGGTCTGGTTAACACACAATGTTACATTTGTTTCAGGCATACAACAGAGTGATTCAGCAACTCTGTTGTGCTGTGTCCAGCACAAATGTCACCATCATCTGTCACCATACAGCGATATTACAGTGTCATTGACTGTATTACCTCTGTTGTGCCTTTTATTCCTGTGACTGATTCATTCTTGAACTGGAAGCCTATATCTCCCCTTCACCTATTTTGCCATCCTCCCAACCCTCTCTCTGGCAATGACCAGTTTGTTTTTCTATTTCTGGGTCTGTTTCTTCTTTATTTTACTTTTTAGATTCTCCATGTAAGTAAAATCATATCATATGTCTTTCTCTGTCTCTTATGACTTAGGTTTATCTATGTTGTCTCTAATTGCAAGCTCTCATTCTTTTTTCTGGTTGAGTAATATTCCACTATGTCTAGCCCGTTATATCTATCTATCTATCTATCTATCTATCTATCTACATCACATCATTATCCATTCATCATTCGATGGACATTTGGGCTGCTTCCCTATCTTGGCTACTGTAAATAATGCTGCAGTAAACACAAGGGCACATATATCTTTTCAATTAGTGTTTTTGTTTTCTTTGGGCAAATTCCCAGTAGAGGAATTACCATATTGTATGATATTACCTTCTTTTTAAAAGAGTTGTTTTTTTAAGTGATCTCTCCACCCAACATGAGGCTCAAACTCACAACCCCAAGATCAAGAGTCACATGTTCTAACAACCAAGCCAGGCAGGTGCCCCTCATACGACATTTCTAGTTTTAACTTTTGAGGAACCCTATACTGTTTTCCGTAAGGGCTGCACCAATTTACATTCTCCCCCAAAATGCACAAGTGTTCCTTTTTCTCCATATCCTCACCAACACTTGTTATTCCTTGTCTTTTTGATACTAACCATTCTGACAGGTGTGAGGTGATAATTCATTTGGTTTTGATTCACATTCTCCTGATGATTAGGGACGTTGAACATCTTTTCATGTGTCTGTTGACCATCTTCTTCTTTAGAAAATGTCTATGCAGGTCCTCTGCCCATTTTAATCAGATTATTTACTTTTTTGATGTTGGATTTAATCATTTTCTTATACTCTTCTTCCCTGGCCTCCAGCAGATGACTTATACATTACTTCACAGGGGAAATAAACCATCAAATAACAATTCCCTCAATTTTTGTGCCTTCTGATTTTCAATATTACCTGTTAGTACTTTCTTTACTCCTATAAATTCTTTTACCCACTTACTTACTCAACGAATATTAGAATTCCTACCGTGACCCAGGCACTATGCTAAAGTATAGAAGAAGAATGAATACATACAGTTTCAGTCAAGAGGAAGCAAGGCTTAAAATTGTAACAGTGAGGCACATGCAAAGACTTTTCCCCCCTGCATCTTCATATTTGCCCCCTCTCTTTCTCTTTGATTTATTAAGCTGAGGTGGGATCGTCTCTCCTTCATATCAAGATGGTCCAGTCTTTTCCATTTTAAGAAATGAAAAGACTCTCTGGATTCTTTTGATGTTACTAGAAACTATTCAGTCTTTCTCCTTCCCTATATGGCCAGGCTTTCTGAGAAAATAATCTTTGCTTGTCTCTACATTCTTCCCTTCTGTTAGTGCCTCAATCTACTGCAATATAAGCTTTCATGTTCACCACTCCACTGAAGCTACTCACTGAAGTCATAGATGAATTTTTTGTTGCCAAACAGTATGCACACATCTTGGCCTTTATTTTATGTCACTGCAGCCTTCCAGATCATTGACTCTCCCCTGCTTTAAAATTTCTCCTTTTCTTTTTCCTGACTTGATTCTTTCTTGACATTCAAATTACTTTTCGGAATGCTCCTTTCTAGACTCTTCCATGGGCAAATTGTTCCTCGCCTGACTCCTTAAAGTTGTATCTTAAGATGTTTTTTCATTCCACACAGTCTATCTGGGCCATCTTTTTCGTTCCCGTGTCTTCAGTTTCCATCTGTGTGATTCCAAATTTAGAGTTACAACCCAGATCTCTCTCCTACCAGGTACTTATTCGTTACCGGGTTTCTCTACCTGCATGCGTTATCAGCACCTCAAACTCCACACAACCAGAAAGAACCTTAACTTTCCACTCAGCCTTGTTGTCTTCTATTTCCTGTGTCAGTGACTGATTCTGCCATTCTAGGGATAATTCTAACATCTTTCCTCTCCTTTATTCTCAGCTTTCTATTTTATCAACAAATCAACTTTTACTCCCTACTGTCACTTAAATATAACCCCTCTTTGTATTTTCTAGTAGTTGCCATCACTGGCTTCGATTGCTACAATAATTTAAATGGTGTTCCCCTCCTCTGGTCTCTCAGAATCCATTTTGGCTAGAGAATTACCTTCATAGAAGGCACATGTGGCCATGTCCTGTCTTTGCATATTGTCATTCAGTGATTCCTTATTGCCATCAGCATACAGTTCTGTATTCCTTACCTCTCCTGTTCACCTCGCTTTATTCTTCCCCTATCCAAGGTGCTCTGATCTCTCCCATCTCTATATTTTTGTACATCTTCTTAACTCTGCATGTAAATCCACCCCTTATCACTTACTGTCCCAGCCTAACAGTCACTTAGACTTTCAGAGTCAGCTCAGTGTCACCTAACCAACAGACTGTCTTGCCTTCCCCCTTCCTGCTGGTCTGGGCTAACTCTTCTTTGCCTGAACTCCAGTATCGCCATCAGAACCCTTTTACATTTACTGTATTGATTGTAGACTCTGTTAACCTGTTGTTTCTTCTAAGAGATTTTCAGATTTAGGGGCAGAGACAATTCAAAATGGGTACAAAATAGGTATAAAGTAAGCTTATGTATCCTAATTAAAGCCTTTGTTGCCTGGCTATAAGTGCCATTTGTTTCCCAGTCTGGGTTCAGCGTGTGAGAGTTTGATCAGCTAACAGTTGGTTTAATAATGAATAGTACCCCACTGCCTTCTAATCTGATGCTAGGGTCATGGATTTACCCAGTGTAATATTTTGACTCCCTGCCTATTTTGCAACCAAATTGAGGAGCCTCCATCCATAGGCTTTCCTAAGGAAAGTCAATTGCAGATCATAGGCTCCACAGCTATCTGGTTGGCAGATTACTACAAGGGACTTTGACTCCTTGTTGGAATGAAGCAAACTTTAATCTCAGAGTGAAACAATAATGTTGCCAAAGCACTACTTCTCAGGCATGGCAGCAGTAATCCTGTAGAAATCAAGAAAATATTACCAATGTTAGGAAAAGCATCAGTTGGCTTCTCTATACCATAGCTTTACATCCTTGCCATGGAGAAACACACTTAGTGGGCAGACTGCCATAACTGTGTATATCACTATAGAAAATTTTGAAAATACAGCTCAGCTCAAAGAAAAGTGAAAGTTACTCAAGGTTTTATCTCCCAAGGTAGTTGGGAAATATAAATATTTCATCTATATTATAAATATAAACACAATATTATAATTTATATTAAATATATACTATAATTTATAATTATAATTTGTATTATAAATGTGGGGCTTAATTCACAACCCTGAGATCATGACCTGAGCCAAAATCAAGAGTCAGATGCTTAACTGACTAAGCCAGTCAGGTGCCAAGAATTTTTTTTAATTAATGAGCAATTAATGCAGGTAACTTAGTACAAAAAGGCATAAAGAAAAAATTACTCAAGGACTTATTATCCCACCAACTGTACATAATTAATATTATGTTTGTATACAATTCATCTAGTTTTAAGTATGTTTGAATACACTGACACATATATTTGTGTGTGTGTGTGTATATATATATTTCTATGGACCCATATGTGTGTATATGTACACTAGGTATGTATACGTGTATACTCCTAGAAGGTTGTTTGCACATAGAGACCCATGCACATATCTTCATTTGCTCAAGATTCATATTTTAGAAGGCTTCATTTAGCACCAAGTAGAGGAGGGATTTGAGGGACTCATCTGGAAGAAAAAACTAATTAAATATTGCTATAACCTTGCTGAGAAATGAGAACTGAAAATAAGATGGTGAAAGTGAGACTGGAGAAAAGAGAAATACAGAGATGTGGGAATGCTCTAGATGGCTGTCAGACTAGATTAGCGGACAAGATAGCAGACGCCAGCTGTGCCAGATGTGTATGCTATCTCCCAAGGGCATAAGGGCAGTGTTCTCTTTGCAGCGGTATTATCTATATGGAAGACCAACCTTTGAAATACAGATAAAGTTCCTAAACAACCCCAGTCAGTCAGACATTGAAATTTGCCCCGAATGAATGTTTGTTCCTTTTTCAGTAGGCATTTGCTTCTTAAATCATCTCCCTGTTAAAGAAACAGATTAATTTAATAAAATCATTCTCTTTAAACTTAAATTGAACTTTTACAGTCTGTTTATTCATCCATTCATTCCTCTGCTTATTCTTCTGTAACCGTGGGTTGAATGAGCACAATTTATGGAGTTGAACTAAAATGCAGAAAAAATTCACTAGGAATTTTTTCCTGTGACTGCTTAAAAACCTAGGCAGTCCCTTGTGTTTTTCTGCCCATTCAAGTAATAAAATGTTCTATCAGGGCCTTGGAGTCACACAGCTCTAGGGGTCATCACTTGCACTGTAGTCTTCGTGTATGAGTCTCCTAGAGTTTAGCTCCAGCAGATTCTAATGGGAATTGTGCCCCTGGAATTTTGCAACAGGACCTTGAGTTCTAAAGCCACATTCGTATCAAAACCATAGCTTTAATCCAATATTTAAGAATGTTTTGCCTAACATATTAAAGAATACTCTTCATTCAAAGGTGAGACTTCTCATCTACACTCTACCTTCATTCCAGGGCTGGGCCCACAGGCAAGCCAGCTATCTTTTGGGGAAGAGTCTTCCGTAAACCTTCTTGCTTCTGACCTCTAGGACTGGGGGGCAGAGTGAAAGGTAGAGAGAAGTGGGGTCCCTTTTATTGCCCTGGCCCTCAGTCTAGCTCTCCAAATGTGGCAGTGCCTCATCCTCAGTGCCTCTCAACTTCTGCCTGCCAGCTACTTGGGTTGTCTTCAATCCTCTCAGACCATCCTCTTGGACAGGACACTTTTTAAAGTGACCCCAGGTAATATTCCTACCATTAGTTTTCATCTAGTTCCTAGAATTCCCATACTTTTGACCCACTCTGAGAGGAGTGTGCCATACCTTCCTAGTTACCTGGCCCTATCCTGCTGTTTTAGTGTGCTTTAGCAGGCACAGGTTAAGAGGCAGACGTCATTACCTGGTACCCCTCACTCAGGACTGGGACTAGGGTCAACCTAGTGAGGCACTTGTCTTAAGAGCAAAATTAAAGGGTATGCCAAAATAATCAGCAAGGTAAATAATATTTTCATGAAACTTTTGAAAAAATAAATATTAATGGAAACAAATATGATGGGCAAGATATCAAATTTTATTTTTTTTTTTAAGATTTTGTTTATTTGAGAGAGACAGAGATAACAAGAGAGAACAGGAGTGGGGAGGAGAGGGAGAAGCAAACTCCCCACTGAGCAGGGAACCCATTGCAGGGCTTGATCCCAGGACCCTGGGGTGATGACCTGAGCCGAAGGCAGACATTTAACTGACTGAGCCACCCAGACACCCCAAGATATCAATATTTTACATAAAAGACAGGGTTAGTGCAGGAGATAGTGAATTCTATGACTGTCTTGAGGTACATTGCAAACAATTCTGATCATTGTTCACCCACAGTGCATCTATCTTTCCAATGAAATTTTCCTCAAAAAAAAAAAAAAATTCTCCCAATTGCCATGATTCTTTATACATGTTGAAATTTGAGCTCTGTGGTTTTAGAGCTCCCTTTGAAATGTATTTTGTGTATTGTTGTATTGGTCAAAATTTCCAATTTAAATTATAGTTATTCATCTGTCATCCATCTATCTACCCATCAACCCATCAGTCCACCCATTAATATACTACGGTTGTATATGAAGGAAAATAAAGATGATCTTTGGGGGCACCTGGCTGCTTCAGTCAGAAGAGCATGTGACTCTTGATCTTAGGGTTGTGAGTTCAAGCCCCACGTTGGGTCTAGAGATCATTTAAATAAATAAATAATTTTTTTTAAAGGACAGTTTTCAAAAACTAATGACTAATCCATTGTAACAGATGGCTAAACTAATGGCTGTGAAATAGAAATATTTATAGTTACAAAGGGAATATGAAATTGGTCTGTCTCACCAAGTAGGCCCTGAGGCCATATTGATGTATAAAATTAAAGGGAGTCACAGTACATTTTACTCTCCTGTTAGAGATGTCCCTTAAAACATGCCTGTTACCAGCTTCCCTATTCTGCTTACATCTCCACCTCTACAGAGTCAGTTCTTATGGGCTCTTCTGAAACAGCTCATTCTGTACTTTCTGATCAGTTTGTTGGGAGTGTAGAGACTCACCTTCAGAGGTAGAATGATGAGCCTGTATCATTCAGAGGAAAATGAGGGACCTTCAATCTACTAAATTGCCAGTTCCTTTGTAAAGAGTGTTTTCAACTATTTTAATATAGTGGATTAAGTCAAATTTTGTGTCAAAGAATACAGATATGCCTGTCATTATAGGCGCTGAGATTCTTTTGAAACTTATATTCAAAGTTTTTTTTTTTTAAGCTGACATATTAAAGGGGTAATTTAGTCCATAAACAGGTGTTGTCTATATAGCTGACTTCATACAGAGCTATTGGCTCCAATGATTCTGAGTAGTTAGGAAGAAGTCTCTAAAACCAATTAAGGCACCGTTGGCCTGTTTGTGTAACCCAGCACGGATTAGTAAGGTAGCCCCTGGAGTCCAGCTGCCGTGTATGGTTCAGTAACATCCAGGTGTCAGCTGTCATTACCTTGGTCCGTTGAATGACCCTGTTCTGTAAGCATAGCCTAAAATGCACCTGGCTCACTAAATGGAACTGTAATATGCTGGCCACAGAAAAGAGGATTTTACAGAACTGTTCCTCCTTGGAATAACATAATTGAGAATTGAATTAATCATGATCCAAAAAATTGTCTTTGCCCATGGCATAGGAATTCTAAAACCCCAAATGCCAAAACCTTACTCTGTAAAAATAATACAAAAACAGACACATAAATTGAATTTCACAACATGTTGTTTTCCTAAAATATACTGTCTGAAGAGTTCTTGCAAATCAGTTCCTGCTGGTTTGTAAATGACCATACAACAGCCCTCCTGCAGTGGAGGCCGGTTTGTTCAGAGAATGAATTAGGGCCCAGTGACACTGGGGACTCTACAGCCCCATCGTGGCAAGTGAGCAGAAGGCCAGTGAAAATGAAGCATTTATGAAGTTCACATTTCTTAACAAACATCTTCCAAAGAACAAAATGGAATTCAAGAAACATGTACAAGTTTACTTAATTTTTTTTTTAAAGATTTTTTATTTATTTGACAGACAGAGATCACAAGTAGGCAGAGGGACAGGCAGAGAGAGAGGAGGAAGCAAGCTCACCACTGAGCAGAGAACCTGACACAGGGCTCGATCCCAGGACCCTGGGTTCATGACCTGAGCCGAAGGCAGAGGCTTTAACCCACTGAGCCACCCAGGTGCCCCAAGTTTACTTAATATTCTTAATTAACATGAACATTGATGTGAAAGAATATATTTTACATACATATTTCAAATAACCAAATAAATCCCATTTTAGCCACTCCTAATTTAAAAAGTAGAATAGTAGCATAGGAGGCTTACTCTTTTCATGCTCACTCTTCCCAAAAGCACCAATGGCTCTCTGCCCTAAGCCCCGGAGAGGCTTAGACTGCAGGCTTTCCTCTGGTTGAGAACCATGCTCAGTCCGGCTAGCAGGTCCTGCAGGAGGTGCCAGGGAATGAAGACATCAGGAGCAACCCTCAAGTAATAATGGGCAGGAGCTGATAGATATCTGAGCATCTTTGTCCCTCAGGTGGGACGACTTTGACATGTATTCTCTACAGTGTTCAAGAGGTCCCCAGTGATACTGAGCCTCGGTTGCTCTCAGTAATAATCAGCTTATATTTCACCCTGTGTAGACTTCGTTTCTCCTCCTTCCCTTCCCATTTGACTTCTCTACTCCCTTACCAGTACCTGCTGGGATAACTTCCTACTTACACTCATATTCTTGCATCTGGGTTTGCTTCCAGGGACTCTAACAATTGCCAGTACTCTTGAAGATCCTTATTTTCATCCCAAATTTTAACGCTCTGTTTCTCTCCAACCAAGGGTAACTACTGCTTTGATTTTTTTTTTTTGATTGTTTATCATTGCTTTGCTTTTTTAATGGTTTAATTAGATATATTAAAGATATCAGTACTTGACAATACATGTTTAGGATTTCTTATTTAGAACTGAACAAATTTATTTCATAGTGTGTATATCCTTCTGTAATTTTTAAAGAACTAACCATTATGTGTCTGAGACTCATCCATGAATTACTTTTTGTTGATATGTCAATAAAGCTATGAATACGTCTGCCCATTGCTGCTGGTACACATGGACCAAGAGTTTACCTAAAAGTGAAATTACTGAGTAATAGACTCTGTGCATCTTCCTTTTTTAAAAGTCCCACTTCCTAGTAAAGACAGTAGTTCTAATACATATGTCTAATTTTCTTTCAAGGTCTCACTAAAGCTTTTAAAAAGACAAAAATCCACAGAGATGGGAAAAAGAGATGAAGCAATATCAGTAAAATTTTTAAATCTGGACAGGACAGGAAAGGACGACGGATGAATGGTAAACTGCTTGGTAGAACTGAGAAAGCCAAACTTAAGTTAGGGTAAGGGGTGAAGGGAAGGAATTGGAGTACGAATTTAATTTACACTGCAGAATCTTCAGAAGACCCCATAATTGGTGCCTCTGGAAGATGGGATTAAAGGAGCTAGCTGAAATATAGTGAACTGATTTAAAGTGTAAAGAAGCAGTTAAATTCTCAAATCACCTTCTCTATGCTAAGCCCATGAGCAATTGTCCCTCATAGTCAGCCGAGTTATTCTCCAGAGAAGCTAGGACAGAACTGACTGAGGAAAAGTAGACACAGCTGAGGACAAAAATACTGTAAAGAAACAGAAGATTAATTGAATGTGTGCCTATTAACTATTGAGAGATCTACCCTGTTCACTTTTAGAACACTGGAAGCCAGGCCTTTACTCTCTGTATAAGATTTTAGAAGAGTCTTCTCTGGGGGATCTGACCAGCCCACGGAGAAAGATCTGAAGAAAATGTCATTGCACTTTCCCCAACAAATGGCCCACCTAGATCCCCCAAAGGGAAGTTCACAGTTGACAAGCTTACCAGCGGTTTAGTCACAAACCTTGAAAAAGGAACATTTAGTTAAGGAAAAGAAATTTATTTTTTTAAAAAGACTTTATTTACTTATTTGACAGAGAAAGAGTGAGAGATCACAAGCAAACAGGCAGAGAGAGAGGGGGAAGCAGGCTCCTCAGGACCCCGAGATCATGACCTGTGCCAAGGCAGAAGCTTAACCCTCTGAGCCACCTGAAGCACCCCAAAAAGAAAAATATTTGTGAAAAGAAATCTCTAATCTGAAAGAAAGAGCAAAACAAATTGATGAAATTCTTTTAGTTCTATGTTGGAAGAATAAAACCTCAAAAATAAAAGTAGGAGTGCAGGGCGCCTGCATGGCTCATTTGGTTGGACCTTCTCTCCAGCGGCAAACTGAGCGTCTTGGGCTCAGGTTGTGATCTTGGAGTCCTGGGATCAAGTCCTGCATTGGGTTCCCTGCTCAGCGGGGAGTCTGGTTCTCCTCTCACACTTCCCCTTCTCATGCTTTCTCTCTCTCAAATTAAAAAAAAAAAAAATCCTAAGAAAAAAGTAGGAGTGTAACCATCATTAATATTTTCAGAAATTTAAGAATATATGTTTCTTTGGAACAAAAATAGCATGCCATGAAAATCGAACAGAGAACCAGAAACCACTCTTAGAAATTAAAAATAAGATGGAAGAAATGAAATACTTAACAAAAGAGTTGGACGATAAAAAAACATCCCAGAAAATATATTTAAAAGAAAAAAAAAAAATTAGAGCAACAGTCTAGGAATCATAATGTTTAAGAAACAGAAATTCAGAATGTGAAGAACGGAAGGCAGGAAGCCATGTAGCATGTAAGCCACAAGAAAATTCCCCAAACTGAAAGATGTTTTCCACACTGAGTGGGTCCACCAAGTACTTGGTACAGTGGGTGAGAATAGGACCACACTCAGGCACAAAGTGAAGTTTCATGTATGTGGGGAAAAACAAACAATTTTATAAATTTCTGTGATTCTGGGGGGTAGGGTGAGGTGACAAGAACAGGTGCCATACACATCGTAATCATAATGGGTTTAAATTTCTCAACTGCATCCTGAAGGTTAGATGATCAAGGAGCATTGCCTTCAAAATGTAAAGGAAATTGTTGCTTACTTTTCTAATTTAGAATTCTATCCAAACTGTCAACTGAGTATTAGGATGTTTTCTAGTTACACTGGAATATTTTCTCAAAAAATTTATCTCATAAACATCTTTTCTGAGAAGTTACTGGAGGACAAATGAGCATTTGAAACTTGGATTTAAAAAAACCTTTAAGACAGAGTTAAAAAATAGGGGGAAAATGATACCAAATAACTTTTTCAAAGTGGTATATCAGTGTCCCATCCGTAAAACAGTGTATGTAAGAGTACCTTAGCCACATCTTCATTGATAATTATTTTTCCTTCTAAAAATTTGATAGTGCTAATTTTGAATCTGTCAACCTGACACATCATTTTTGTCTTATGGGAAAAGTTTTAAAAGAGCAATTTAATTCCTTTAATTATAATAGTATATATAAATATATAGTATAATAATATAATATATGTAATACATATGTTATATATTATATTTAATACTCTAATTTTTACTACTATAAATACATATTTTATATTTTTAGTCAGTTTCACTCAATTCTTTGTTTCTAGATGTTTTTCTTTTGTCTGTTACTAAAATTTTTTTCACTAATATATAAAATCTGTCTGTTTTGGTTTTGTCTCCTCTTCTTTTTATTTTCTTGGTCATTAAACATGAAATATTTATTCACACTCACTAATAACTACAAAAATAAAAATTTAAATAACAATGTGATAAAATATTCTTTCCTTCAAATATCTCCTCTTCATTTTGTATGTTGTAGGTCACTCACACCTAAATGGCTATTTTCCCCCTGAACTTAATGACTCTAAGAAACTTTATATGTGTGCAACGTGTATGTATGAATCTATAGCTCTTACTACAGAAGTAATTTATGTTTATTGTTGAGAATCAGAAAATGCAGATAAGCAAAAAGGAGATAAGAACCTTCAATAATCCCTTCATTTAGGAATTGCCACTATTCATATTTATTTTAGGTTGGGTTCCCTGAGAGACAGACTTGAAGACAGATAACTCAGTGCAGCTTACTGGGGTGCTCTTGGGAAAACCCCGGTAAGTGAGTGGAGGCAGCAGGACTGGGCAGTGGGGAGAAACTAGTCTGCTTTGTCATAGCAACCAAGTCCTTAACCAGTCCTCTGAGGAAGTCTGGAACTGGAAAAACCCTTCAGAGTTGCGCCTCACTCAGACGAGTGGTTTGGAGTTTTGTTCTGAACTCTCATTGCGCAGGGACAGGACAGAGTTTGCCCCTGGAGAGAAGGTGCAACCAGGAGCTGGGCAGCTCCCTTAGGCCTGGGACAATTTCTTGGCCCAGCTGTAAGCTGACACTGGCAGCTGCCAATGGTCCCGACAACCTGGGCAGTGAGTTCCTTGTGCGTATACGTGGTGTGGTATGTGTAGGGCTGGAAGTGGCTGGGGTGAGAGGTCAATCTTGTCAGTATATCCAGCATCCAGTAAAGTCTATCTCTTGCCTTACGTGGATCAACTTGCTTAATGTAATAAGTCCACTTCATCTGGAAACAGTTCCTCGGGGCACCTGGGTGGCTCAGTGGGTTACAGCCTCATGCCTTTGGCTCAGTTCATGATCCCAGGGTCCTGGGATCCAGCCCTGCATCGGGCTCTCTGCTCATCGAAGAGCCTGCTTCCTCCTCTCTCTCTCCTTACCTCTCTGCCTACTTGTGATCTCTGTCTGTCAAATAAATAAAATAAAATCTTAAAACAAAAACAAAAACAAAAACAAAAACAAAAAAAACCAGTTCCTCGAGGATGCTGATGGGTCTTTCTTTCTGGGGAAACGTGGATGGTTAGTGTGGAGAGCTGTTAGCCCCAGGAAGGCAGCTCCCCTTGGGGAGATGACTGAGTTTATAATCTCTCCCTTTCGTTCCGCATTCTAGATTTGCCATGCCTTAAGAGATTTCCCTGAGGAGCCTGGGACTCTGGCTCACACTGTGGCAGCCGTACTTACCCATTTTCCTCCAAAGTTTAGGAAAGAAATACTAAAGGACTCTTCAGTAGATCATCTGGGTACCAAACCTATTTTTTCCTGCTCCCACAGTGCGAGAACAACCCTATCTTCTGACACTCTGTCATTAATTATTCCTCCCATCCAGATGGTGAATTCTTTCCTTCTCTATTGGCCTCTTGGGAATAGAACTCCTAATTCATAGAGGCTAGAGCTGGGATGGGAAATGGTGGCAACAGGGCAACTTTTACTTTTACTCTTTATTTCTCAGACCCCTGTATTCTCCATGTTGAAGCCAGAGCACTATGTAATGGTTATTTCTAAGTATATGCTGTGTCCCGGAGGCTGGTGCCCCTTTCTGCCAGTGTGTGCACATATCCATTCAGGCAAAATTCCTGAATTAGATTTGATGACCAAATGCCCATAGTAAAATCAGCTCACACAGATGAAAGTACGTGTTCCTTTCGAGGTCTAAGCCACGGCAGGACACCCTGGGCCGTCTACAAATGCTCTCCGCCTATTCCATTCCAAATTGTTTGCTCTGCCTGGCAAGTAGCAGCCTGGGTTAGTTCTGCCCAGGAACCCTGCTCTGGAATGGAAGAATGGATTCTGATGTGGAATTGTCCTGTCAAATAGATTGTAAAAAGAAGGATGTGATTGTAGCCGGGAAACGCAAAGGGAAACATTCGCTAATATCTCACTGTCCTAAATAGTTAAAAATCCCTAGTGGGGAATAACAAACTTTATATTCCAAAAAAATAAATTATATCTTCCAAGAAGAAAGGAGTCTGTTTCTGAAAGAGGTCAGTTTGGGCAAGTTGAAAATGGGAATACAAACTTCAAAGAAAACAGTTCTTCCGACTTAGGTAGCCTATTGAATGATTAACTGGCTGAAATGTCACTGATGGTTATGACTGTGCTGTCTAACAAGCTTGTTTAGGGCAAATAAAGGAACACTTAGAGGATTATGCTGGAATAAGCAGATTCCAGCAAATGTTGTTTGTCCTCCTTTGCAATAAAACATTCACCTCAGCCTTTCTTTTTTTTTTTTTCCCCCTCACATAAGAGATAACCAAAAAATTGGTGATGACTTTCTGTTTAATTGGCACGTATAGGGAGTAACATGGAGGAAGGAGGTCTAGAAGGAGAAAGAGGAATAGATAGACTAAGTAAGGATCATCCACAAGAAAAGCTCCCAGCTGGGCTGTCATCGGATCTCCATCCCCTTGCTCGGTGGTGTGAGAAGGGCATGCTGCTTCTCCAGCAGGACCGCAGAATGAGGATGTATGTTTGCGGGCCAACAAAGATGGTGCAGGTGATGTCCACACTGTGATCTCCATTGATCTGGGATCAACAGCTCACATAGAAAGGCCTGAAGTGACCTTTGCTCAGAAGCAGGTGGTGAGCCCATTGGGGCCCTTCTGCTGTGACAGCACTGACAGGGACTTTGCCGAAGGGACTTTGTAGCCAGACCAGAGTTCATCTTCTGGCTCTGCCAACTGCAAGCTTGTATGGCTTTGGATAAGTAACCTAATTTCCTCTGCTTTGTTTTCTTGTCTGAAAAATGGGGACAAAATTATCTACATGATGAGACTTGTAAGGATAAAATGAGTTAGTGTATGGAAAAGGCCTGGCACATAGTAACTGCTCAATAAATGTTCACCTCCTTTCCTGCACTCTGCGAGGAGGCCTTGCTATAATGCAGAGAATGACTCTCTGGTAATTCTATAGAAAAGTCCTCCATAGGCATGAAATCACCTGCCAGTGGTGCCCAGGACCCAGGCATTATGGCTCTTGCAGGCTGACTAAGGTGCAGGGCTCAGGGCAGAAGGATGTTCACTATACCTGTGGCAGGGCAGTCATCAGGTTCTCTTCCCTGGCCAGAGTAGAGCTCTTCAATAGCCCTCTTCCCATCTGGAATGTTTGAAGGGTTTGAATGTCCCAGGGTTTGAAGAAGCTCCAAGCTAGAGCAACAAGGAAGGTACCTCCTCTTCTAAATCTCCTTGAAATATTTGCTCTCTGTGATAGACTTGAAACAGGCTGCTTTTCCTCAGGGATGCTCTTTTGCCTGTCTTCCCCAGGGCCTCTCTCGAAGCTCTTTTTTTCTTTTTTAAAGATTTTTTTTTCTCTCTCTTTTTTTAAAAGATTTTATCTATTTATTTATTTATCTATTTATTTATTTATTTATTTGCCAGAGAGAGAGAGAGAGAGCACATAAGCAGGCAGAGTGGCAGGCAGAGGCGGAGAGAGAAGCAGGCTTCCTGCCAAGCAAGGAGCCTGATGCAGGACTCGATCTCAAGACTCTGGGGTCATGACCTGAGCCAAAGTCAGCGGCTTAACCGTCTGAACCACCCGGCATCCCTGATCCCTTGGTTCTGATAGTGAACAGTGATTGTCAGACCTCTGGTGTGGCAATCTGTAGTAATCTTTGCCCTCCCAAATTGCTCCTGGATGTTGAGTCAACCCATCAGGCCATAGATGATAAATCAGAACAAGAACCTTTGCCCTTACTGCAGATCTAGAAACAATTTGGTGAATTACCAGTAAGCAATATTTATCACATACAGAATGTCAGCTCTCCCTTTGCCCCTCTCGGTCTAGGGCATGCCAACATCCAATTTGTTTTTGTTCCAATATGAGAGGACTTAATTTCATCATTCCGGCCTGCTGCAGTTAAGTGTTCTCCAAGCATATGATCTATGAGGAGGAGGAAGAGGACTGATAGTGGATCTAATCTTTCAAGGCAACTATAGATAATATAGAAGAATAGGAAATTCTGGAAGCCATCATTTATTTATTTACCCCACAACTTATTTTTTAAATTTTAATTCCAGTGTAGTTAACACACAGAGTTATATTAGTTTCAGGTGTTCAATATAGTGATTCCACGCTTCCATATATTACTCAGTGGTCATTAAGATAAATTTGTTTTGATTCCCATCACTTATTTCACCAATCCCCCCACCGACCTCCTTTCTAGTAACCATCCATTTGTTCTCTATAGTTGAGAGTCTGTTTTTTGATTTTTTATCTTTGCTCATTTGTTTTATTTCTTAAATTGTAGGTGTGAATGAAATCATATGGTATTTGTCTTTCTCTGACTGGCTTATTTAGCTTAGCGTTATACTCTCTAGATCCACCCATGTTATTGTAAATGGCAAGATTTCATTCTTTTTAATGGCTGAATAATATTCCATAGTGTGTGTTTGTGTGTGTGTGTGTGTATATACACTACATCAAAATCAAAAGCATCTGCAAACAAAGGTAAAAACCAAAAAAACCAACAAAACTAGAAGAAAATCTACTGCATAGGAGAAGGTATTTGCAAATGACATATCCAATAAAGAGTACAGAGCTTATGCAACTCAACACCCAAAAAACAAATAATTCAATTAAAAAATGAGCAGAATACACGAAGACATTTCTCCAAAGGAGAGATCCAGATGGCCAGCAGACACATGAAAAAATGCTCAACAGCACTCATTTTCAGGGAAATGTTAATCAGAACCTTATGAGACATCACCTCACACCTGTCAGAATGGCTAAAATCAAAAACTCAAAGCAACAAGTGTTGGTGGGATGTGGAAGAAAAGGAGCTCATTCTCTGTTGGTGTGAATGCAAAACAGTACAGCCACTGTGGGAGATGGTATGGGGGTTCCTCAAAAAGTTAACTGTAGAACTATCCTACAATCCAGGAATTTGCACTACTGGGTATTTACCCAAAGAATACAAAATTTGAAGGCATATATGCACCCCGATGTTTACTGCACCATTATTTATATTAGTCAAACTATGAAAGCAGCCCACGTGCCCATCAATAGATGATTGGAAACCATCATTAGCTTACTTCTCTCCCTGTTGAAATTCAATCTTTTACATCTCTCTTTCCTATGTAGATGGAATATGTTGTACTTCTGTTGAGACGAAAAATCCAGATAATTAGAGAGAGGATAAAGTTTTCAACGAGTTGCTCTTCCAACTTCTGTGAGTCTCTCTAATAAAAGTGTTAATCACTGAATCATTACTTCATTGGCTTTGTGTGGCTAGGCCTTTAGTCTTAAGATTGTAAGCAGTTAGAAGAAAAGAGCAATGTTTTAGATCAGCAATTCTCAAATTTCAGCGTCCATCAGAATAACCTGGAGTGGGGTGCCTGGGTGGCTCAGTGGGTTAAGCCTCTGCCTTTGGCTCAGGTCATGATCCCAGCGTCCTGGGACCAAGCCCCGCATTGGGCTCTCTGCTCAGCAGGGAGCCTGCTTCCCTTCCTCTCTCTCTGCCTGCCTCTCTGCCTACTTATGATCTCTGTCTGCCAAATAAATAAATAAAGTCTTAAAAAAAAGAAAGAATAACCTGGAGGGCTTATAAGAAACTCATCTTGCTCAGCCTGACCGCCTGACCCTTGGCAGATCAGGCCCAGAGCCTAAGCATTTGCATTTTCAACAGGTGCTGCTGGTGCTGAGGTCAGGGAACCACACTTTGAAAATTGCCAGTTTATATAACAAAAGCCCTACCATTTGGAACTGTTAGAGAGCAGAATTATTTTGTAATGCAAAGTATGGCATATGTGATGGAGGGCAGACTACTAATAATGAAGCAACTGACTCTTTGGGACTCAGTTTCATCATCACGAAGTCAGGAATGAGAATAATGCCTGTATCACAGAACTGCAGGCAAGATGGGATAAGGTCACGTGGGAGAAAGAGCTTGGTAAACGGCAAAGCACGGTCTAAGCTTAACAGATCCTGGATGTGGCTTCAATAGTCAGGTTTCTCTTCTTGAGAATAAAAGCTTTTATTTTAACTTCTGGTATAGAAATCTTTCATCATCACCATCATTGTGCTAATAGTACTGATAATCGTGGTCTTCTAGTCTCCTAGCATACTTTCTGGGCTGGGCACTTAACACATTTTGTTTATAGCTTCTGAAAACCTTATGTATTTTATCATATAAATTTTTAAATCATAGTTTATCATATAAATTTATCATGTAAATTTTTGCTTACTTAAAGGAATATAGACAGAATTTAAATTTTTTTCGAAGATGGAGGAAGAGGCCATGAAGTAAGCAGAACATGCAGCCAAAGCTCAAGAGGGCAAGGAAGTGGCCTTTAGCAGGAAGGCAGCTGTGCTGACCCATTTTAGACTGTGGATCTCCTGTTTTAAAGCCATACATTTGTGGGTAGGATTTTTCCTACCAGTGATAGGACACTAATACAATGTCTTTGAAAGGCAAATTTTAGAAAATTGAGTACAGAAAGGTTGTTGACATATTTCATTGTCCAGGTGTAGTACATGTGAAAACCAATGTGCACCGGTAGTGTCCAGGTACTGTCTCTTCGTGTTCAAGTTCAGGAATCGTCTGCTTGTGTTTGTCATTGTCGTATGTGATCCTCCTCTCCTCCCAGATTTCATAATCTCCACTGAGAGAAAAAGAGAGCAACTCTCTTATACTCACAGTGTTGTGGCTCTTTAGAACCTGTTTGTATGAAAATAGTACCTTGTTGCTTTTGCCGTTCCCTGATGCCATTTACTTGTGTTGGTTATATTCTTACTCTAGCACCAGCACGTCCCATGTACTGCTTACGCATCCTGGCTGTCAGTGAGTCGACCGGCATCTGGTGGTGATCAGCATCAATGCAAGTCTTAGAATAAGCAGAAGAAAAAGAGGAATGATAATTTTTGGTCTTATTAAATCTGCTTTTTCAGAATCTGATAATACAAAATAGGACAACATATCTTACAACTATGTTTTTCCTGAATTCTTTAGGCCACATTTACTGCATTACTCCTTAAAGGGGATCTCATTCAGTGTTGACTTCTCTCCTGCCTTCTCTATAGCTACTAGCAGGTGAGTGAGAAGTACATTATGTCCTTCCAATAGCACAGCCTATGACAGACTTGGGAAAGCAGATTTACAGCACTGATCAGAAGCAGGAGAGGCCATTGATAGAAAAGGCCCATTTTGCAGAATGACAGTCTAGAAATACCTTCTAGGAGATAGGCACAGCACTCCGAGAAAACGTTGTGCTTCTGGCTGGTGTGGAGCTTTGTGGAGATGGTTAGGTAAGTGAAGTGTTTGAAGCAAATGCATAGGTTGGAGAACATGCTCTGGTTAAATGGGTTTGCTAACAATCCCTGCCTCAGCCCCTTCAGAAGCTTAGATCTTGAGACAGGCCGAATATCCAGACACTTACCTAGGATTTCTGACTTAAAATGGATCAGGACTAGAAAGGTAAAGAAAAGAAACAAATCTCCAGCATTCACTGCTTTTTATTGGATCTATTTAAACCACTTAAGGACCGTGGAGTGATTGTGGCCATCACTCTCCAATTGGGTGTCTGACTGAGTTGACTTAGAGGTGGAACAAGAGGCTGAGTGTTCTTTTAGGGGTGTTTCTTCATTTCATCTTCAAATACAAGAATGAGGTATTAATGATTTCTCCGAATAGCCTCTATCAAAGAGTTCTGTTGTCTGGATTTCTTGGGGATCTGATCCTAGTCTTGTGCATCCTTGACTTCAAGGATCTGATCCTTGACTTCATGAACTCTTAATTGCTTCCTCTTGTGTTTTACAGTTTTGAATTAAGAATTTGTCTTTAGTGGCATAACTTCTATAGAAATTTTATGGGTCTATTTGGGGTTATGTTCTTCCAAAGACATTTTACCTTTGTTATTACTGGCCTGAGACTTCTTTTTGTGATTGTAATCTAATTTGGGTAGTCCTGGATCATATTCAAACGTCAAATCTGTGTTAATGAGGATGGACCCAATGTTATTATTAGCCCAGATTAAGACAGGCATGCTTCCTTTGTTTTCCTGTGTCTCCAAGTAGATTTCTTCTGTCCCCCACAACCCCCCTTCTACCTTCTTCATGTTCAGTGAGGGCATAACTCTTCACATATTTCAGCCTTACTTGGAGAGCCAGTACCCAAATACTGTTTCCTTCTTGGGTGGGTATTAAACTCCCTTCATGATTTGGTCTGCAAATATTCCTAGATCTGACATAATATCAGTTCATATGTTGACTGATTTATTTCTTAAGTAGCTTTATTTTGGTCTCTGGGAGTTCCCTTTCTTAAGAGTTCAAATATACATTTATTAAAACACATTTTAAAATTTTATACACTTATATTTATGTATTATGTTATAATATTTATATTTAAGTATTATATTAATACTTCATAAATAGTTTAAATCATCATTCATAATTATAAAACTTATAATTATTTAAATAAATAGTGGGAAGACCTTCAACTTCTCTAGTCTGCTACTTTTAGATTTTCACACATATTGTTTCTTCTGCCTAGAATGTTCTTTTTCCTTTTCATGTGGCTAAACTAGATATCTCACCCTTAAAGAAGTCAGTTGTGAAGTCTCAGTTTGGAATTAAGGACACTCCACTCCCCACCCTCAGTGCACAGATGTAACTATCCGTTGTATTTGGCCTCTACTGGGCTAGAAGGTCTGTGAGGCCATGCTAGTTTAGTTTACCCCAGTTGGATATAGAGTAGAGAATCAACTGTTTGTGAATGAATGAGCATCTTCTGCTTACTTTTATATGCTTATTTATTAATTAATTAATTTATTATTTTTATTTAAAAATTACTTTAATTTAGTAAACATGTAATAGTTTTAGGAGTAGTTTAGTGACTCATCACTTGCTTACAACACTCAGCGCTCATTACATCCAGTGCCTTCCTTAATGCCCATCACCCAGTTACCTCATTTCCCCACCCAGTTCCCTTCCAGCAACCCTGTTGGTTCCCTATAGCTAAGAGTTTGTTATGGTTTGCTGTCTTCCCTGTTTTCATCTTACTGTATTTTTTCCTTTCTTTCCCCTATGTTCATCTCTTTTGTTTCTTACATTTCACATGAGTGAAATAATCTGGTATTTGTCTTTCTCTGACTATTTCATTTAGCATAATAAACTGTAGCTCCATCCATGTCCTTGCAAATGGCAAGATTTCATTCTTTCTGATGGCTGAATAATATTCCATTGTATTTATATACCACATCTTTATCCATTCATCTGTTGATGAACTTCTGAGCTCTTTCCATATTTTAGCTATTGTGGGCATTGCTACTATATACATTGGGTGTGTGTGCCCTTTTAAATCACTTTTGATTCTAGGTATTTATCCTTTGGATAAATAGTTTTATCAATAGATATCAATAGAATGCTTTGGATAAATACCTAGAAGTACAATTGCTAGACTGTAGGGTGGCTCTATTTTTAACTTATTTATTTATTTATGTATTTATTTATTTATTTTTATTTTTAACTTTTTGAGGACCCTCCATACTGTTTTCTAGAGTGGCAGGGATACAGAGAAAGGGGCACCTTCTTACACTATTGGTGGGAAAGCAAACTGTTACTTATTAATTTTTAAGTGTAAATCTTATCTTTTCTGTAAGATTACTGGCGAATACTGGCCTCTAGACTTTATGAATTTTCCTTGGTTTGTAGCAATATGGTAAAACTGCCACTCATGGTTATCAATTTATTAATGAAAGTCTGATAGTTAACTTATTTTTCACAATAGAAAACAAATATTTTTTTCTCTAAAACTTGCTTTATTCAGCTTGTTTTTTCATCTTAAATTTCACTTTTTTAAAAAAGATTTTATTTATTTTATTTGACAGACAGAGATCACAAGTAGGCAGAGGCAGGCAGAGAGAGGGGAAAGCAGCCTCCCTGCTAAGCAGAGAGCCTGATGTGGGGCTCGAGCCCAGGACTCTGGGGTCAAGACCTGAGTGGAAGGCAGAGGCTTTAACCCACTGAGCCACCCAGGTGCCCCAAATTTCACTTCTTGTCCAACTGAGAATTTCTAAAAACTCTGCATTGATTTTTGTTTCCCTTCACTGGAATTACTTTCCCCTTTCTTTCTAAAAAAATTCAATTTTACATCAGGTGACAAAGTATGGAAATCCATTCTTTCACTCAATATTTGTTGAGTACCTTTAAAGTACAAGAAAGATGCAGAGATGCTGGTAACTTAGGAGGGCTGTGTGATTATAGCAGGTTTTCTTAGGGCCACAGGAGAATCAAATGTGTTTGAAGGCCTAGGGTATGGAGCTAGAATAGAAAAGAGAAGCAGGGGTTTCAAGAAAAAGGGATAATGATAGGACACAGTCTCCCTTTCATCACCCAGGAAAATTTATAACTTATTCTAACAACTGAGTAGAGCACCCTTAGAAACTACTCCTATTGGCTTGTGTACACATGCGATGGAGAGAGTATGAGCGAGAGCATTTGTAGCAGAGGCAGTCACTGACCATGTTTTATGCCTTTCCTTCTTGGGCTAGGCAGATCAGCGAGACCAGAGAAGTCCTGAAATTCAAAGAGCTGGTTGGTAAAGGGTGAAGCTTGTTTCTCACAGGCATATGTTAGATCAGTGTTACATAAAGCCTAAAAACACTCCTGTTGGGTAAGGGGAAACAGTGATAAGAAGTGAAATATGGTTTTAAAAGTAATTAATATTGGGGATATGAAGGTTGAAAGCTATTGTAACAGTCCTTGTTTATTGCTTCTCCCCTGCCATTGGCCATGGAAGCTTGTCCTTTACATGGCAATTTAGAAAGAGGAATCCTAAAAGGTGCCATTGGGATTGCTGTCAGATGATTGAGAATCAACTTAGTTCCTGTATATTTTGCGTGCGCGCGCGCGCGCGCGCACACACACACACACACACACACACACACAGTTAAAATGAGGCAAGCCAGAGAGAAAAAAATCATGCATGCCATTTAATTAGTCAGAATTCTTTCAGTTTTAAATAATTATTTTGATTCCATGCATAACCTTTGTGAATGTTTATTTTGAAAATGTGGTTTGTGAACTGGAAAGATAGCTCTTGTTTGTTTGCCAAGGCTGAATGTAGCTTACAATCAGAGAATATTCTCTTTAAGTTCAAAGAGTTTCTGTTAATTTAATGCCATGTGCCTTAAAAATAGAAAATCATATCCTGACATTTGCATATATCAACACTTCCTTTTTCTACAGAAAGGGGTGATGTCTCCATGGTTGGAATATCGGCGACTTCAGGTGACCAGTTATTGTTTGGAGAACATCTTGATGAAATGATCACTGATCAAAGAGGAAGCAAGAATTGATTCTCTACTGATTATTTCCATTTTGCTTTTTTTTAGATAGTAAAAATTTTTAAAAATGCAGTTTTATTCATTGTTCCCAGTAAGGGATTACTTCTTTAAATAATCAGGAACTCTGGCGCCCTCAAGTGGTCAGGAGATCTAAACTATTATTTTACATGAGCTTTCATTTTATTTTTGTCTTCAGTTTTGTGAATTAGGCATAGCCTAGATATTCTGTCTCACATGAAGAGGGCTTGTCTAGTGACAAAACTGAATGATGAATCAAAAACTCAAAATTTAATCATACCTCCACATCTCTACATTAGCAGTGGAAGCATGGTGGTATCTGGAGTTCTGTGAAGGCCTGTCATTTGCTATGATCAGATGAACTCCAGGAATGTTAACAGTAAAAACCCAAACAAAACCAAATCTGCTAGGTCAGGGAAATTTTACCTCTAATGCTTCTAGATAGTCCATTTGATCCACCAAGAAGGGATCTGAGACCTTTTACAATTAAAATTCAAAAAGAGAACTAAATGGAATAAATACCTGCTGTGAAACCAGACATGTCTGGACTCAAATCCAACTCGTGCCCTTTGGCAAGTATGGAACTCCTCCCCCTTAGCTCCTCCTGCAACAGGAGACTGTTACTATCACCCTTCATGGAGCTGTTAGGAGCTTAATGTGAAGAAGGTATGGAAAATGTTGCCCTCAGATTGGTGGCAAAAGATGTTAATACAAAGAAGACTATTACTGAGAGGGGTCTTGGTTAAGGAAAGGATTTGATAAAATCACATCTTTTTCAGCTAACAGGACCACAGGTTAGCTTGACTGAAGTCTCTCAAACCATTGGGTCCATTCTCCCTGCCTAAAATTCCCCTAAAAATCACACAATACTCATACCTACTTGTTCATTCTTCTTTTTATTTTTACAAAGCATAGCAAAATGAGTTAACAACCAACAGGTGAAGAGTTTGCACAACAGAAGACCACCCTGACCATCTCTTGATTTTATGGGCATCAGAGGTGGGGAGGTGTTCCTTTAAAGTGATTTTGTCATAGAAGAGTCATCGGAAATGGTTCTTATGGTGGGGGAGAGGAAACACATGAAATCAACAGTCGCAGTTATTTAAAAGGACTTAAAAGCTAAACATAATATACATAATAACTCCTTTATCCTAGTACAAAAATAGTGCCAGAAACTATATATTTGTTCAAATATATTGAAAAAGGTATAAGAATACAAATAGATATTAACAGTGGCTAGTGATGATTCATAAGGTTTTCTTAAACTGTAATAGAAATTTATATTTTCAACTATTTACACTGCTTTCAACGACATTTATTAAGACACGTTTACACAGGCTTTTGAGAAACATATGGAAAGGTGAAGTGAGCTTTAGTACTTTCTTCCTTGCTCCCTGGAGGGCAGCAGAAGGGGTCCAAAACTGTGCACAGTTTAACAATCTAAAAGAACTCTGAGTAATCTCTACCTGGCTAGCATATGGGAAAAAAAACTCTATATAGTAGAATACATGACTCCTTACCTAAGGTGTTCTTTAAGGTACCAACAGGGTAAATGATGCATATTTGTAAGAAGACAGGATATTCACTGATGGAGTCTTAGTAAGTTCCAGGTAAAGAAGGTCCTTGGAAAACTGTCTATAATACATATGTTATAGATGACAATGCAAGTGATATAAGGTACCCTATATTTTCAGGTTCAGTTGGCAGGATCAGAAGCTGGTAAGTCTCTCATCTAGCCCTTTTTGCAGACTGTGGGCAACTTGAGGTCGCTGCGGAGCACAGTGCCTGTTGTGTCACAGGGACTCAATAAAGGGTGGACTGTTCCATGTCTGATACTGAGCAATTCAGTTATACCACCTGATTTCAACTACACTCATTCACAGGACAGGACGGCAATTTCACCTTTTCCTCTTCTCATCTTAAAATCACTCTTGTAATCAAATCAAAATAAAAACCAAAACAACAGCAATTGCTTGTGATGACCTATCAAGCATTAGGAGTAAAATCTGGTGAAAAACACAGAAAACTTGAAAATCAGATCAGAGTATGTCTAACATTTGTGCTCTATGCTGAAAATAAAGGCACTGTACTGCTAGGCAAGAACAGATCTGTGACCAGTTTCCTCCCAGATCCCAAGATTTCCAGTGTATTTTCATACACTTTCTAATCTCTGTGCTCCCATCTAATAGAAACTATTCTTCAGATTAACAAAAAACTGATGACAACATGACTCCCCAGAGTTTGTCCCTTGAGGCAAGGTACTCAAAATTTCACATTCACTTGTGAATGAGAAACCAAATAAATGTATTATCTTTTTTTCAGTCTTTGAAACAGAGGAAGTGACATGTGGGATTATATACGTGCTCTGCAGCCCAGTATCCCACTTCTGACAGTGGTCTCCAGGGCCCATGAGGGCTGCCGTGGTGGCTGCCTTCTGTGACATCCTCCATGAAGACAGAGGCTTTGCCCAAGCATGACTCCTCTAATAACACTTGTTCAGGCACACAGAGGTTAAGTGACTCACACAGGTTCAAAAAGGACTGTGACTGGCAAGGGCCAATCCTGCGAAAAATATAAGGCCTGGCAATTTTATAGACATCTTTTAACGACTTAGTAAAATAGTGGGCACTTCTGGGGCTGAAAATTGAAATGATATGTCGTCATTCAGCTATAACTACAACAACATTAGGAAAAAAACAGCTTCTTACTAGTAATACAGATACATTGCAGGGGAGGAAGGACTATAAATAGATTTTTTCCAACTTGGGAAGATACTGGAAAAAAAAACTCACATAAGAACAAAAGCTTCGATTTGTGCCCATGTACCAGAAAACCTACGTATGGAATGATTTTCCTAAAAAGTAAAAATTATTTGAACCATCTAACTGGTCCTAAAGAAGTACTCTTCTTGTAAGAACTAAAACTTCACAATAGAACAGGCATGGTGCTACCCAACTTCTTTTAATGCTAAACTAGTAAAGTAAAATAAACCATTATCTAAAGGAAACCAAACAATTTCTAATCTACATAGAACTTCTTGTTTGTTAAAATGGCACACATACAAAACCTCCATACATCTCAGTGACATATTAGATGGGTCTAAAAAACTACTAAAGTACATGATTACAGATTTTAGCATAGCTGCTAAATCACAAGGTGTATGATAAATACGTTACCAAAGACTGCTCTTCTTTAAACAATTTTTCTATACTAAAGAATTATGTCTGCATGCATGGGTGTATACCAGTATATAGATACATTATTTTAGTGACAGCCTGTGTAATTTACACACCAGCGCCACCAAGAGGCAACGTTACAGATCTCACCTATATGACGTCAAATAAAAACTGAATAAAAATCCTCAAAATACAAGTTTTACAACAATTACACATATAGTAACAAACAGTTGGTAACTTCCTAGACCAGCATTTACCACTCTAAAGTAATGGCAAGACAATTTTTTTTACATGAATGTTAAGAATAAAATCACATTATGTAAGATTCACACTCAGAATTTTAAAAACGCAATGAGGATATTGAGTTTTAGGCAGTTTGAGGATGCTGCACCATGTCCCCAAGAGATTTTCTACCCAACTGGTGACTGAAACTCAGAAACTTTTTTTGGTGGTTAACAAATCAGACAAATACTTCTCTTCCTACTTTCCTTGAGTCCAAACATTTCTGCATGCTTGGAACAGATTTTCCTTTCCTGAACCAGTTGCTCTATTCAGTATCTGCTTCTCTAATGATGAATGAATGTGTATTTAGGGTACACATGATAAATGGGCTCAAATCTAAGACAATGTTAACGTTTTCTAAATGTGCTAAAAAGCTATGAAAAGTATCAACAACCTTTAAGCTCAGGGTCAGCATTTAGTGCACACACCCAAACTTCAGTGATTCCGAGTTGACTAGTCCTATAAACTGAAATATGGCAGTTTCTCAGCTGCAGACTCAATAAGCTTAAGTTTTATTCAGGCCTAAGCTCTCCTCCTCTCCTGCTTCGTCAATTTAATTTTTGACCCGAACATCAAGGATAGCCCCTTTCTGTTTATACAATTAAAACTACTCTCTATGCTTCCTTTGACAAAGAAAAATAATGATTCATTTTACCTTTTATCTGCAGTCATATCTTACCTTGGGTCAGTGCTCCAATATCACTTTTATTCTCAGTTTTCTGTCAAGACTTAAACTGTTCACTTATAAACTATGGTTTGTAGGAGAAACGATAAGGAAGTTATTTAAAAGAGGAAGTTCAATATTCAAAACACTGACTCTCAGAGGACTCTTCCAACAGAATGTTTCTTTTCACTGACAGACAGATATGGCCATTCCATTTCTGGATCACATCCATCCCTCAGTAAAGTCAAGGACCATGGACTTCAGCCCATGAAATCAGTGTCTCCTCCTAAGGTTTTCCCTGCTTTCCATCAGAGAGGGTAGACTGCAGGGGTTTTGTGGGTAGTGTTTGCATAGACAGATGTACTGAAATGAAAGAGTTCTGTCCTTCCTGCTCACTAACAAAAACAGCAAATCAATTAACAATACCTTTTCTTTACCATACCGCCTTATAGTACTTGCCATTTGTTTCAGAGTTTTACTTTTTTGTTGACAAATACTATCCTTTCCCCTTAAATCCACTAGGCCAGCACTTTTCTCTATCCTATGATAGAGAAAAAAAAAAAAAAGATAGGTTTTAAATGTCACAGAATACATTCAATTTTCTCCTAGACTATTTTTGAGAATGAGGATTCCAAACATTCTTTAAAAGATTGGTAATTCAGAAAACACAAAAACAATTATTTAAAACCCCCAAGCAAAAAACAAAACCCCTAAAATTCCCCCTAAATAAAACAAAAAATCTCAGCACAAGAATTTAACTTGCACTTTGTAGTACACAACATATCACAAACAGAGCTCTTATCCATGTGCTAAGAGTGAGTGGGTGTCGTTGATAATCTCAGATCAGTGGCATAAAACAAATATACAGAAAATATGTAATAGTCCCCTAAAAACATTTCATGCTGTGCCCTTAAAAGTTGTGCAAAAATAAAAATACAGCAGTGGCAAAGTATACACTAAACTTGTACAGTGTATAGCAAAACTAGACATATGGCAGAATACACGGTCTGTAAAGTTGAACTCGGCGTGAACAGACCGCTCAGTTCCGCTTGGCCTGGCTGCTCTCCCCATTAATCAGCATTTTCTCCTGCTGTTCTGCGAGAGCCTGCCATTTTTGCCTGTTTTTTCTGCAGCCATCCAGCAAAGGGAAACAGTCCTCTGATACATGGGTCAGGGCCTAAAGAAAGAAAAAGAAAGCAAACAACTAGAAGGCATCCAAGAAATAAGCCCCCTCCTCGGGCTTATTCCCAAGAGCCACAATCTCACACTCATTTCACCAGCAGGCCCACTGTAGGGTTTTCACAAATATGCAGATCATTTATGACTGAGTTCTCTTAATCTGTGCAGACAAGGAGTAGGTGATGAGAGATAGAGCATACACATACATTCCAAAGTAACCTTATTGAGTTACAATAGAGACAGATCTGTATGGAATCCACTTCTCAGGGAAATAATACATTTTGCTTTTTGGTAGTACAGATGGCTCTCCTGAAGTGTGATCCTGTCAGGAACTGCTTATTTGTGTTTTCCTATAAAACAGTTTTATACAACGTACTTAAATAGACTTGTATCAGAGATCATGATAAAAATTAACTTATTAATGGTATTATTTACCAATTATCAGTGCCACACATATTTAGATACAAAATGCTCACTGCAGGTTTCTTTGTAATAGAGAAACTCTGAAAATAACTTTAAATACCCAACAACAGGGTTAGGTATATTATGTTACTATTTTGCAGCCTTTAAAAATATCACAGAAACACACATGACATGAAAAAATACACATTATGATGTATTATAAATTACAAAAACCAAATTTGCGAAGTGAAAAAAATGCAAAAATTTCATAAAGCATATACACTAAAGTATTAACAGTAGTTGTCTGAGTAGTGGAATTCTCTTAGTTTTCTATAATGACTCTGTAATAAATAATAGTAAAAACACATATCAATATTACATAGAATTTAACAGCAGATTCAAATGAAATAAATCCATACACATATATGAAATGGAGGAGAAAGAAGTTACTGAATTGTGAAATGTCTGGATTAGAAGATTCTAGGGTTTCTTTGGGTCTTGACATTCTATGATAACTCTATGAAAAAATGTGCTTTTCCCAAATAATTAAAACTTAAGATGGTTTCCTATATAAACTTTAAAAACAAGGATAGTGTCTACTTTCTGTACTTTGGGAATAAGCATCTAAACTAGCAAACTGGGATGTTTTAGGGAGAATATATTTATCTAAAAGAATAAAAATCCCAAGCCAGAAGGTATAAGGAAATGGGAACTTGTAATATTTGTCCAGTTATCTCCTTTACATCCTCATAGAAATTTTAATAATATTAAAG
This sequence comes from Mustela erminea, assembly GCF_009829155.1. NCBI lineage: Eukaryota > Metazoa > Chordata > Mammalia > Carnivora > Mustelidae > Mustela > Mustela erminea. The sequence continues at coordinate 75,472,440 of NC_045615.1, forward strand.
CTACATTATACAATGAGAAAAAGCTGGATAATTTTTTTCTTTATTTAGGCCTAAACTTAAAAAAGAATATGCTGACAGAGTATGCACAGAATCCCTCCTAAAGGTAACACTGACATATAATTCTTTTTAGTATTCTCATATCAGTTTGCTAGTCTAGCACAGAGTAGGCACTCAGCAGATAGTCATACACAGATGACTGAGAAAAATCATATGTAAAATGTGTTCTTTCTTCAATGCAAACAGCATGTTCATCAGAAAAAAACCCCAAAAAACAGCCTAGTGTTAATCGCTTCAATTTACTTGAGGTTTTAATTCATAACACAGTCTAAGTTTAGCAAGTCTGTTTTCATATACATACCTCATAGAGTTGCAAGCAGATGGCATCTATGAACCCAACTTGCATACTTGGAATTTTATTTTTCTTCTCCCTGTTCATTAGATCCTGAAAATACAAACACAGAAACAGACAGACACACACACACACACACATCTAGTTACTTAAAGAACACAATTCAAGTTGGCCCCCAAAACATCAATCGCTTTGTTAGCTGAGAAAGGCCAGACACAAGCCTATCTGTCTCTTTCCCCCTCGGTCTCCTGCACTCTGCTGGCACTGGGCTCAGGGATACCCTAATCCTATCTGGCTTGTTCATCCTGGTCGGCTTTTCCCACTCTACCCGTGGCATTGATCACTCGTCTAGAGTCAACCATTGACCCAGAGTCGACCACTGCCGTGTATCTGGAGAACACACAGCTTTGAATCGTCTACTGATATGGAGTGGAACACCCTCAGCTTTGTGGAAGAAGTCACTGAGGCTACAGCTGATTACGATTCAATTCATGCAGAGAGCTTTCTGAAGGATAATTATGCAGATGTCATCCTGATTATTCCCAGGAGGTCATGACTGGAGCAGCAGACAAGCCCGGCACTGGCCATGGGAAGCAATGAGTCTGCACTAAGTGCTTGTTTAAAATGAAGCAAATTCCCCATTAGCGGTGATCATCACTCTCCTACCCACCGCTTTCTAAGAAGGTTCTGAGCCTTGGAATGAGCCCACCATTACATCAGAAGACAGGGAGTAACTGTGAAAGACTAGTGAGACACAGGATGTGCCCAGCTGAGGCTAAAGAGCGAGCAGACTGGATGGAACTGTACACAGGGAGGGGGTGAGGACCATGTCCCTTTAATACGGACTTGATAAATGTCCATTTGAATTGAAAAAAAAAAAAAGACTCTATGCTTCATTTTTAGGAAAAGTGTACTCCAAAAGCCAGAAATGGTTTGAGAAGACTCTTACTCTTGTCTGTGAGAGCCAGTATGTCTCAAAAACCTTTAAAAATCTGTGCCCTTCAACACAGCAATTCTGGGAATCTGTCCTAACAAGAGAATGAAAACTGTCATTAGCAACAAAGACGTTTATCAAAGTGCTGCTGGTCCTAGTGAACGTTGCAGACATGACACCAAAGGAAGTAGGTAAACTGTGGCTCCGTCTGTTTCATGTGATCATCATAAATAATACGCATAAGAATATCCATTAGAATGAAAATAGCTTACGATGTTGAAATAGAAAAAACAAATTACAAAAACGTAGGTACAATATGATGGCCCAAAGAGTCTTTTTTGTCTTTTATTTGCTTTTGTTTTCTGTAATAAACATATTCTTTTTATATGTAATCTTTTAATAAGAAGGATGTTTTAAAAACTAAAATGAAAAGAAACTGTGTTCCTAATATCCCACAGAAAGTGTAAGAAGTCTAAACTAAACAAGTGTATTTGAATAATTCCTACCAACTAGGTCTCATACTTACAGCAGGCTCTATGTTGAGCTCTTTTCTCTCTCTGTCTCCTTGGTCAAAAAATTCAGTCGCTACAAGTTCTGCTATCTGAAATAAATAACCGATTAAGTTTTGGCAATTAAAAGCATACAACTCTGTAAAATAGAGACTTTGAATAAAGATAATGAAATCTACCAAAGCTAGTTTTCAACCATTTCAGTAAAAAGATAATAAAACAATAACGAGTAATAGAAATGATATTTTATTTGCTTTTAAATATGTGCCTAATCACCAAGGCTAGAGTTTATAACCTGTAATTAGGCAGAAAAAAGCAACAGTTATTTCAACTTTAGCAATCAGTGGGGGAAAGATAGAGTGTGCCCATCTGTGTATATAATCAATGAGCTATTTGTTAAGTACCTGTTATGTCAGGTGCTGTGAAAAACACGGTATCAATATAGGGGTGTACATGGTGATTGATAGACAGATATGACTTTCAAGTTTATTTATTTACTTTTTAGAGATTTTATTTATTTGAGAGTCAAAGAGAGAGAGAGTGAGTGAGAGAGAATATGAGAGCGGGGAGGGTCAAAGGGAGAAGCAGTGATGCGGAACTCCATCCTGAGACCCCAGGATCACGACCTGAGATGAAGGCAGTCACTGAACCAACTGAGCCACCCAGGCGCCCTAAATTTATTTTAATCTACATGTTCTTCCTCTTTTCAAAAATTGTCCTTATCATTTTTTGTTTTTGTTGTTAGGTAAACTGGGTTGTTTATCCTGCAGTTCTCCTCTATGTGGATTTTGCTGATTGCATTCCCATGACGTCATTTCACGTTCCTCTGTGCCCTGTATTTCCACACACTGCTAATAAGATCTAGATGCTTGATTAGATTTTTTTTTTTTTTTTTTTTTTTTTTTTGGCTGCTTCATAGGCATTGCTGTGTACCTCCATCAGGGGCCATATAAAGCCTGGCTGCCTCTCTTTTTGTAATATTAAACACCAGGAATGATCTTCGTCTAGATCCACTACTTTAGGGGCTAAAAAAGGTGATATTCAAAGCGATCATTTCTTTTTCTTTTATTAGTTGAAGTACAATAAAAAGAAAGTTCCCCTCATCAATTATTTAGTTACTCTAAAGCACGATTCATATAAGAAAAGCAGGAGAAATGCTTGATTTTTTCCACTTTAATTGCCATTTGACAAAAAGCAACCTGGTTTCCAAGCAACTATCAAGGATGACCAGGGAAGGTTTCGTTTTATTATTTTTATTACTAATTCGAACTTTTAGATGGAAACATATTTAATGGATTTCAATCCTTATTGATACTCAGATTGTCCCATCTCAGCCAGTGGGAGCTTATTAAGTTGGCTTCTCTGTTCTTTTGAAAAAACCCTACCAGTCTTTAATAGCTTCCCTGCTTTCTGATACAATAAGATGTTCTAGGCTCATTTTGTTCATGTCCTGCTTTAGAACTGCTATCAGCTGTTTCTTTTCAGAGCCCTTATTCCTTCAAAATGAAGTACTTAGAAACCTCAATATGGGCACCAGGTTTGTTCATTACCACCAGGTTGGTCATTATTTTTAAGCCCTTTTAGATGATGGAGCTAGGACACAACAGAAGTCCATACAACATTTCAATTCAAATTCAGAACTACACCATTTCTGCCCAACCTTATCCACGTTTATCTTTCTACTACAGTATTTTTTATTTGCTTTTATCCCGCATCATCTAAAGCAGTGATTGAGTATCTAGGCAAAATCACCACTAATAGTAAGATTACTGAAAACAGTTTAAAGCTTTTTTTGGTAATTCCTTTTTGTTTTTAGGGTACACTCCACTAGAGATACATGGTCAAAGTATTGTTTTAATGTCACTTGGAATGAAATAGTTCCCTTCATGTATGGTTTTGCAACCAAAATCAGGCTTGTTTCACTTACTTTCAAGGCTTATGGATACTTAAAATTCAATTTTATGATTTTAGAAATGATTTAAACCATTCCAAAGTTAAATCTACAAAACTAGTACACTCAGCAACTCTAGCTTCCATTTCTGTTCCCTAAGTGCTATTTCCTCCTTCCCTTACAGGGAATCATTAACTTTTTTGTAGTAAATCCTGGGTTTTTAAAATATGAAGCAAATATGTACACATATTCATATTTTACCCTCTTCTTAGATAAATGGTAGAGTACAATATACTTTTTTCTATACCTTGCTTTTTTCACTTAAAAATACATTCTTGTAATCGCTCCGTAGTAGTATACAGATACTCCCCCATTTTTTTTTACAGTTGCATAGAACTCATCGTGTAAATGTGCTGTAAATTACTCAGTCAGTACCCTACTGATGAATATTTGGGTTACTTCCGGTCTTTGCCATTACAAATAGTACTACAGTGAGTAGCCCTGTATAAATATCTTTTTATGTTCTTTCCAGTATATCTTTGGGATAAGGTGCCTAGAAGTAATGGTAGATGAATGTATTTATAAACTTCCAAAAAGCTATAGTATTTTGCATTCCTGTTTTCCCTCAACTTCCCGAGCAGAGTATCTCATGAAGTCTTTTGGATTTTGCCAACTGGACAAGTAAGATATAGTATCTCAGTGTTTGTTTGTTTGTTTGTTTTTTAAGATTTTATTTATTTATTTGTCAGAGAGAGGGAGAGCACGAGCACAGGCAGACAGAGTGGCAGGCAGAGTCAGAGGAAGAAGCAGGCTCCCCGCGGACAACGATCCCAGGACGCTGGGATCGTGACCTGAGCCGAAGGCAGCCGCTTAACCAACTGAGCCACCCAGGTGTCCCTGTTTGTTTGTTTTTAAATGAAGTAGAATTTACATACTTTGAATCGCACAGTTCATGAGTTCACTGTATTGACCAACGCATATAACTATGTAATAAATTCCCCATCCAAGATACAGAATACTTCTATCACTTCTATGACCCTTCCCAGAGATTTCCTGCCCCTTCTTTCCTCTCTCCCCTCACAATCACTATTTTATTTCTTTCCCCAGAGATTAGTTTGCCTAGTCTAGAACTTCATAGAAATGGAGTCACAGAACATACTCTTCTGGGTCTGGCTTCTTTTGCTCTGTATGGTGTTTATGAGACTCATCGTGTTATCACATGTATCAATGGTGAGTTTCTTTTTACTGCTGAGCAGTACTCCACTGTTTAAGTGGATACACTACAGGAATAAATATTACACTATATAAGGAATATATAAGGAATAAGGAATACACTACAATATTAAGTAGTTCATACAACTTGTGTGAGTTATATGGAATACACTACAGTATGTTTAGCTATCCTCCTGCTGATCGACGTTTGGGTTGTTTCTAGTCCTGACCAGAGTAATCTCCCTTATCCACAGTTTTGCTTTCCATGGTTTCAAACTGCGGTCCAGAAGCAGATGATCCTCCCTCTGATAAATGGTCAGAAGCCAACAGAAGCCTAACGCTCCATCCCAATGCCTGTATCATCCACCCCACTACCTCTCCACTTTATTAACTCCTATCATCACGAAGAGGAGGAGGGAGAGTGCAATCAAATAAGAGAGAGAGAGAGACCCTACATTCACATAACTTCTTTTATAGTATACTGTTAGAATTGTTCTATTTTATTATTAGTTATTGTTGTTAATCTCTTCCTGTCCTTAATTTATAAGTTAAACTTTACCATAGTGATGTATACATAGGAAAAAACATAGTATATATAAGGGTTCAGTCCTATCTGTGGTTTCAGGCATTCACTGGGGATCTTGGAACATGTCTGCCATATATAATACTACCATATTAGGAATGGAGCTGTTATGAGATTCTTTTTTTTAAGATTTTATTTATTTCTTTGACAGAGAGATACAGCAAGAGAGGGAACACAAGCAGGGGAGAGTGAGAGAGAGAGAAGCAGGCTTCCTGTTGAACAGGGAGTTCGACACCAGGCTTGATCCCAGGACTCTGCGATCAGGACCTGAGCTGAAGGCAGACACTTAAGGATTGAGCCACCCAGGTGCCCCCTGTTACGAGATTCTATACAAGCTTTTCTGTGTCAAGTTTATTTGTAGTTCTTCTTATGAATGAGGTTCTGAGGACCTCTGCAAATGAGTAAGAGCCATTCACATTCCATCAACTTTTTGTTCAAAAATTTGGCCCATTTTTCTGAAGGATTGTTGTTGTTTTTCTTCTCTATTTTTATGAGTTCTTTAATGTTGGGGTATTAAATATAAAACATAAGTTGTAAATATTTTTATCAGTTTCTCATTTACTTTTACTTTGCTTACAGTGTCTTTTACCATGCAAAAATTTGCTTTTTAAAAAATTTTTATGTAATCAAGTTTATTAATCTTTCCCATTGTTTCTAAATGTTGAGCCATAGTTAGGTAAGTTTTCTTACTCCTAAGTTATAGAAGAATCCACAGATGTTTTTATTTAGTACTTCTATGGTTTAATTCTCTACAGTGGACTCTATGCTCCATTTGGAATGTAAGTATGCAAAGTACATCCAATTTTGTCTTTTGGCATCTGGTTATGGAAGATGGGAAAGTCACCCTAAGATTATTTCAAAAAAAGTCTCTTCCCCCAGTTATTTGAAATGCTATCTTTATTATACACTAAATGTTCTATGCAATTCTCAATGCTCTATTGTGTCCACTGGTCTATCACCAATACCAAACTATTTTAATTAGAGGCTTTAAGTATTATTTTTTATGTCTGGATCCCCCACCTCATGGCTCTACCTTTCTGGGATCTGATTAAGCTGAAAAGATAAATGAAAAAACAAATTCTTCCCTCTTCCACCCTCTTCCCTATTTGGAAATGGGCAGATAGTCCCATTTATTACGGAGCAGGACAGTCCATGAAGACCATCTTTCTTGAGTGCTTCCAGCACGTCGGCAGCTATGGTGCCTGCGGAGTCCATTTCTAATCTTGTTTTCTCAGCATTTGTGTTTTATGAGATGAACCTGTCACTGGCCTCCATGACTGTGCAGCTCAGAGCCCAGCCCTGACCAGCAGCAGACTGTCAACAGTCTTGCGTAGTGCACTTAGGATTAAAAACCCAAAGCACGATATATGTAGCACTGTATGTACAGCCATCCCTTGTCTGAGCCCAGGGCCTTTACTGCCTCTGCGAAATGTTATGGCAGTTACTTATTTAGAGAGAAGGATATATTTCTAGCCTCCTGGCCACAGGCCCTGATCACATCCTTCCTGACACCTTATATCAACATTTCCTATATTTATAAGCCCCAGGAAATGTTTAAGTTCTACTCATTAATGCCTACTTGGAGCTGAGGTATAGCCTAGAAGGCAAACCATAAAGAAAAATCATAAAAAGAAAAATAATTTGCTGCTTCTGTTTTTCAAGGTTATTAAAAAAATGTGCTAAAAATATTCCCAAGTGAGCCAGAAGTACTGGAATTAAAGATTATCAACAGCTAGATTTTTGCTGTGTTAATACAGGTTCTCTCTCTTACTGTATCTTATAAATATTAGTAAATGCTAAGGAATCTTCTAAAAAAAAAAAACCTGTTTATGTCCAATTATCTGCTTTTAATGTCACTTAAAAAATTAGAAAAAATACCACAAATACTCCCGAAGCTATTTTAGAATACAGACTTTTCTTCCTTTGACTTTTTAATCCCTGCTTTTACTATCAGCAAGCAACATACCCGTTGTTGAATAGGCCAGGGTTTGGTAATGGCAGAGAGATCGCAAGCTGTCATCAACATCGCTCTGTTAAGGGAAAAAAGAAGCCCAAGGCTACGATTTACTTTTTTTTTTTTTAATTAAATTTAATTTTTTCCAGTGTTCCAGGATTCATTGTTTATGTACCACACCCAATGCTCCATGCAATACATGCCCTCCTTAGTACCCACTGCCAGGCTCACCCAACCCCCCCCTCTAAAACCCTCAGTTTGTTTCTCAGAGTCCACAGTCTCTCATGGTTTTTCTCCCCCTCCTTTTTATGCAAATATATACTCTTGGTAAATAGTTACTGGTAAAAACTTTAAATTTAAAGCCCCCAACCTATGTAGGATGGCTGCTTATAAAGACTAAAGAAACAGAAACAATTTTTCTAAAGTTTGATTGATTTAGCAACAGCATTGTGTCACGGTTTTGGCTGTCCACTGAACTATTGGGATTTGCCCTAAAACTGCCTCCTTTAGTTCCAGATTGGCACAGGGAGAGAAATTACTAACCTCTGGGCAAAAGCTTACCTGCTGTTACTATTTTTTTTTCACCTTGGTATCCCATTCTCAGTGACACTAAGATGAAAACACATTATCTACTAGTAATTTGCCATTAAAGGGGAACACCAGATATTCTACTGATAGAAGTTCTAGGAGAGCAAGAATGATGGTGGGTCATCCCAATGCTGACCTCAGCATATGAAGTGACTTCTTTCTGTGTGAAAAGTTCTGACTTAAACAGTATCTGCCAGAAAAAGGGGGAAATGAGAGGACAGTGCCCTTTCGTCTTTCTGTGGTTGAGAGAAGCGAAAGTCATGCTGAGCTCTGGTGTCGATACAGCTCTAGAAACTCAATAGCATAACTGTCATATGACAATGGCTCTGTACTTAGTGCAATGTTTCCCATCTTGGAGCCAGAGGCATGTCTGTAATAATTTCGTTTGAATGAAGAAGCAGAAAGGCCATCGCTGTAATACAGAAACACTTGCAGTAAAGGGATGTATCCCTCGTCCCTGCAGGGAAACCCAACCTAAAAGCACGTTCTCCTTTAAATTTGTGAGGCAAAAAGGAAGTGGTTTGCTGCTGCTACTCGACCTCTTCTACCAACTCTCTTGGAGAAGCGGGTGCAGGAGAGATATCTGCAATCACTATAAACCCGCTGTCATACAGGATTTCGGTGCTCATCAGTATAAACTGTCTTCCCCAGAGAAGACTATGCCCCTCAGTGAGCGTCACTAAAATCTGAAAAACGGGTGCTCATGGGACATTGTGCTCTAGAACTGGGAGCTCTTCTCCGCAAGCACGTAGGACCCGGCAGTGGGAGCAGCTGCAGACTTGGAAATGCCTTTGGATTTCTTTTTTGTTATTGGGACAAACTGTTCACTAACTACAGTGGCATGTCTATACTTCTAAAAAAAAAATTTTTTTTTTAAATTTTTAAGTAATCTCTACACTCAGTTTGGGGTTTGAATTTATAATCCCAAGATCAAGAGGCATGCTCTACCGACTGAGCCAGTCAGGCGCCCCTACAGGTCTCTACTTTTCTAAGGAACTGTTATGAAAAACATTTTGAGGCTAAGAAGTCAAGCATGATTGTGCAGAACAAAACAGACAAGCTGGGCATTTGTGCATTGTTTCCTTAAAATTTGCATCTTCTTTTGCATGCTAAGTAGTATCAATCCATTTAAAGAAATGTTGATTTCAAAATTATGATAGCACTCTCCTTGGTGTTCTGAGTCATTCTTTTCTCTATGATTGACCGCCTGTTCTTTGTGATGGATCCGGTTCTTGCCGTGACAAAGGTAGGAATGCTAAAACCGAAGGGATGGTCTCTGCAGCTAGAAGGGAAGGACAGGTGTACAGGGGAGGGGAATGGACATCTTGGTGTTCTGACTGTGCTACTCTGCCATCACTCAAGAGAAGTGAACACTTCACAGCGACCTTCTTGCTCCCACAGTCTTTGAGCCGCTATTTTCAGCTATTCCATTCCAAACAATTGAGAGTATGAGCAAGGGAACCTTACAGCTTTGTATTGATATTCTACCACATTTTAAAGGTCCTTCTAGGACAAAGGAGTGATTTATTCACTTGTATTGGCAAATGCATTTCTTTTCAAATAAATATTCATATTCAGCCCTTTATACGACACTCTAGAGAAATCTAACAACCTCTAAGATCATCACATTGTAACAAATAATTGCAATAAAATCTGATAGTGATAAAATTAATTGGGTAACAAGACTTCAGCTTTAAGAACAAAAACCTACTTACAAAAACAATTCTTTTTGATGAGGATCTTCTAAGTTGAATTGATTTTTTCTTATAAGTTCAAAAAATTCTCCTCGTCTCCTTGAAAATAAAGAAAAACATTTGGTAGTTATGATGAGTCCCAGGCTCTTATTTCTTTGGTTGACAAAGACCCATAGAGTAAATTTTTTTGGAAAAAAAAATCTCTAAATTTTTTCCTCCACCTTAGAATCCAATACAGAAGTCATCATTTAAAAAACTAAAAATATTGGGGTGCCTGGGTGGCTCACTGGGTTAAAACCTCTGCCTTTGGCTCAGGTCATGATCCCAGGGTCCTAGGATTGAGCCCAGCATTGGGCTCTCTGCTCAGCAGAGGAATCTTCTTCCTCCTCTCTCTCTGCCTGCCTCTCTGCCTACTTATGAGCTGTCTGTTAAATAAATAAATAAAATCTTTTAAAATAAATAAATAAAAATAAAAATTAAAAAGACTAAAAATATCTCACTCTCTCCCCTTCTACCATTTTCTTTGGGTAAAACAGATTATTTTAAAATTTAAATTATTTTCAAATTATTATTTCACTATGGCTCACAAATAATGGTCACTTCAATTCTTAAATATGATCTTCAGAAAATAAAACAAATATGAGTTAAAAATTTGATGCCAAGAATGACTTAAGAAATTTTAAGGGTATGGCATAATCAGATCTATATGGCTTCGGTTTAATTTCATTTATCTTACACATTATGGTATAGGGTAGAATAATGTTCATAATTACTCTATATTCTATACTCAGTATAAAGTAGCAAAGGTCTTCTTTTTTTTTTTTTTTAAATATTTTATTTATTTACTTGAGAGAGAGACAGTGAGAGAGAGCATGAGCGAGGAGAAGGTCAGAGAGAGAAGCAGACTCCCCATGGAGCTGGGAGTCCGATGCGGGACTCGATCCCGGGACTCCAGGATCATGCCCGGAGCCGAAGGCAGTCGTCCAACCAACTGAGCCACCCAGGCGTCCCAAGCAAAGGTCTTCTGAAGCAAAGACCAAATAAAGTGTACAATGATATTCACTCAGTGTCGAGTGATATCTCCTCTGTGCCCAGCACTTGTTAAGCATGTTGGGAAGTTATAAGACATGAGCCCTTCTGACCGTGTTTAAAATCTAGTTGGAGACACAAAACAAATGTAAGAAACACTTATATAACAAAACGGACTGTATGTGATTAGAGTATCAAAAATGGAAAATAGGTTTCATATGGGTTCAGAGGCAAGACTCCTGTGGCCTGGAAAGGCTGGGAAGTCTTTGTGCTTACAGAAATTTTTAAATCCTTCATAATCTGATAATCTTTGTTCTGCAGTCATTTTAAATAAACTGGAGTTTGCTGTCTTTTCTTTCATCCCAATTAACTTTCAAGTGCTCCAAAATCCAATGACTCAGACCCTTTTAGATGCTGTTATTAAATGTACAGGAGTGGGTATCTGGTATGTGATTTTGTGTGTCTGTTCTACTTGTTTTTACTTCTCATCAGAGTGGTTAAAGCCATGAGTGTGAATCTTTGTGCTTCAAGGAAATCCCGTGAGTGTGACCTCCAGACTCCTCTCCCCTCACTCCTACAAGTGCAGCAAAGATCTCAGTCTGCATGTGGGAAACTGGCCTGCCCGAAGGCAGCAAAGGCTTTTCTTGCTTTTAGAAAGGCAGTTTAATTATAGGTAAATGCATACATGCATGACAAATATTACTCTAATGCCCACTTTAATTTTTGAGTCTGTAACTTCACTAACTAAAGTTCTATATTAATATTCTTCTGCCAGGGTCAAATAAAAAGAAACAAGATTTATTTGTCTGGCACTTAGCACCTTTTCCTGCCCACCTAGGCTTAGATGACAGTGTAAAGGAGCTGTAACACAGTCAGAAGCTGCAGAGGGGGCAGTGAAGGAAAGGAGGAAAAGCAAACAGACTATATCATCTTTAGGTTGCACAACCTAGCTTGGAATGACCTGGGTATGATAATTTACTTTGTACATCACTTTAGAGACATAGCAGTAGATCCACAGCACAAATAACTCTGTATTCTGGAACTTATAGAATTAAGTGATAAGTCAAAGAAATAGCCTTTTCTGGCTTCCTTTAGGATACTGCTTCATAGTTTGAAAAACAAGACATTTGACTCACCAGGACATTTGTCTTTATAATCTAAAAATTTCCCAACATGCATTTTAAAAGTTTGAAACAGTGCAAACACCTCCAAGACCTATTTATTACAGAATATTTCTTAGGACTTACTTAATGTACAGTGCTAGGTCTGTAGCTAAAATAGCTTGCTTGATCATTTTCAGCGTGGTTTTATATTCTTCAATGGAGAGGCCACTGAGGATCTGGTTGCCCTTTATAAAAAGAAACCATCATTAGCACTCCACCTAGAGGAAGGGCTGACAAGAACAAAATCTGAAGATAGAGTGACGTATCTTAAACTCATGCCCAGTGTTCTGAACTCATGAATACAGAGGACAGCTGCTTACTTCAGAGTAAATACCATCAAAGGACGTTTGCCCTCTATGCTCCCACCCCCACCACCGTGTCCAAGAAGAAAAAAGACAGTTTCATAATGGTACATTTGCCTACACATGTATGTCTTTCCAAATCTTATACCCCTTGGGTCTTGGGCCAGGCCTGAAATCTAATAACTCTACATCTTTGACCTTTGGGCAGGTGAATTGCTGTAACAGCAAGAGAAACCTTTGAAAAATCAAAGCCATGTTAATGGACGTGAAGAATGGAGTAGTGAAACTTTTAAACAATTGATAATTAAAGAAATCAGTTCTCTATGGCTTTTGTAATAAATCCAAAAACACTTTTTGGGTGCAAAGTTATATAATTTAACTTAATCAATGTTGAGAACACTGTGTATTCTTTAGGAACACGCTGATACAGATGGGTACAGGACATGAGCCAAAGGTGCGCTTACTGGTGATAAAAAGCAAACATGGGTTGAAACATCTATAAGAAATATTGAAAAGCTGGCTAATCCAGATGTAAATAATGGAACATTTTTGCCATATAACCATTTTAAAAATTTTTTATCTGTAATTTAAAGCATAGTAGTTCTCTCATCTTGAACTACAGAAAACATTCCTTGGGTACTCAGCATATCCTCAAAATAGTATCTGTAAATTAAGTGAGATGTGCTTCCTAAATCTCAGGTCCAATGGAAAAAAAAAAAAAAAAGACCCAGAAGTGTAGGAAAGATATCTGGAGGCAAAGGATATGTTCTAAAGACAGGGAAACTGCTGAGTGCGGCAGGCAACACTGGTTTGAGGGTAACTAGATGCCAACACTGTGGTGTGTATCTAATTAATGAATCTGTGATTGTAAACATGCACATTGTTTTTAACTATGAAGTCATTTTAGATTCTAGGCCAGAAAGAAAACTATTTAGAAAATAACTCCCGCTACTTTTACTTAACATAAAACAACTTCAAGTGGAAAAGGAAGTCTCTTTTGCTGTTATGTTTTTATTTTCCATTCCGAAAACAGTGACCGTAAGTTCTTATGTTTTGGTGCTTACAAAGACAGAATACACACATGGTCTTATAACATACTACTTAGTAAGCTATGTTACTGAATGACATGGGTACCTCTGATAGGGATACTGTTAAATATGCTTTAGGAAAAGGTTAGCATATTTTCTTTCTTTAAAACTAAATGGGATATTGGAATAAAAGTTTTATATTTTTCAATAAGGCACATAGATAGCAAACCCCAAGGAAAGTACAGATGCTTCTACTACCACACAATATGTGATTCCTGCAAAGTCTCTGCTCTGAAACCCTACACACTAAAAATGATATGGTTTGTGGGACAAATCGTGTTGGGGCAGATCACACAAAACGCGTGCAACTTTAGGAAGCAGAGCAAAAAGCAGACTGAAGACTGGTGCATGTGGAGGTAACCTGGACAGCTCAGACCGGCCAGCCTGGAGGCCCTCTGCGAACGGTCAAGACGTACAGAACAAAGGCATGCACGCTGGTGTGTGGGGGCCCAGAGACAACGTGGTTGGGATTGGATCTTGAGACAGTGGGGCAGCTTAGGTCAGCACTGAAGGAAGAGCAGCCTCCTCCAAGCCCAAAGCCAGTGCCCAAAGCAAAAGAGTAAGGCCTCAGGTGCAAGTGACCTTGTCAACCCCCTTGATATAGGACAGAAAGGGTACATGAGCAAAAGCCAAGGGGAGGGATTTTTTTTTTTTTTTTTTTTTTGCTTTCTTGCTGAAGGTCAAAATTCAACTCCCACAATTCTGGTACCATACCCAAGGGAATGTGTATAGGAAAGAATACAACCTGTATATTTATGCTAATGTCATTTAAGCACCAACCACACATGAACTAATTCATATTAAACAATCACAAACTTTAGCAATCTGTATGAGACTGTATGCAGAATTTATAATGAGGATGCCAATCTGGTTGTGTAACTCTTAAGCCCTCACCCACACTGAGATGTTTAGGGAGTGGTGTGATCGTGTTCCTCGTCACCTCAGGTAAAAGAGGAGCATGAAGTCCCTACATATGTCTCCTGTAGCCTAGTGGGTGTGGGAGGGCCCGCAGTGGTCTCATGTCTAATTCCTGTCCGGAAAATCTAAAAGGCAAGACACAAGTTAACTAGCCACATTGACTTTGGCAGTAAAGAAGAGCTTACTACTATACGGGAAGCTTGCATTTTCCGAGTTTTGGAGGTGGGGGTTCCTTTCCATCCTGTCCTTTTCAAGAGGGCCACAAAGAAGGCTAAAGAACCTTCACAGAAAGGTTTTCAAAGTGAGTGATCTGACTTTCAGGAGCTGAGGAAGGAGCCATACATAGAGTAGACAGAGATGACCATTCACATTAAAAAAACATCTGGTAGAAAAACCCCACAATAAGGGAGCCTGACAGGGATTATGAACTTGCCCATAAGAAAATAACTTGGTTTAAACACCTACTAGACCCAAAGAGTGAGACATTCCTAACAGTATCAGTCTCCAGTCTATTGAGAAGGTTCTTGCCCCTTTTCTTACTCATTCCCCCTTCCTACTCTCCAAGTCTGGAGCGGTAGGAAACTACATGGGGTTTAGGAATGAGGAAGGAGTTAGAAATAACACAAGGTAGGGATGAAAGAAGCCAACCAGAGCAGGAAGGGGAGAACCTGAAGACTTTAAACCAAATCCAGAATCCGGACTTACATAGGACTAGACATTTTGGTTTCTTTCTTCTCTTTCTTTTTCTTTTTCTTTTTTTTAAGAGACAGGGTCTGGCTATATGTTGCACTCAGGCTGGAGTGCAGTGGCTATTCACAGGTGCGATCCCAATTATTAATCAGCACGGGAGCTTTGACCTGCTCTGTTTCCAACCTGGGCCAGTTCACCCCTCCTTAGGCAACCTGGTGGTCCTGCGCTGCCGGGAGGTCACTATATTGATGCCGAACTTAGTGTGGACACCTGATTGGCATAGCGCACTATAGCCCAGAACTCCTGGGCTCAAGTGATCCTCCTGCTTCAGACTGCCGAGTAGCTGGGTCTACAAGTGTGGGCAACACGCCCGGTGATATTTTGGTTTCTAAATTGAGACCTGTACATATTTTGGGACTTAAGGTAATTAGAAGGCTTTTACTTAAAAAGAATGACCAGAAATGGGGCACCTGGGTGGCTCAGTCAGTTGAGCGTCTGACTCTTGATTTCGGTTCAGGTCACAACCTTGGGATCATGGGATCGCAGGCTCAAGCTCTGCATCAGGCTGGCACTGGGCATGGAGTCTGCTTGAGATTCTCTCTCCCTCTGTACCCACCCCCACTCATTTGCTCCCTGTCTCTCTTGAAAGACAAGGAAAGGAAAGAAAAGATAAGAAGAAAGAATGACCAGAAAAGTTATGGGCCTCCTCAGTTTAGTTCTAGGGCTCAGAGAAGAGCTAGTCCCAGCGAGCAAGCATAAAAAGATGGAGGTAAAACTGCTTTAAGATTATTTACCATGAGGACCCAAATAAATAAAATCATGAATGAAAGAGGAGAGATCACAACTAACACCAAAGAAATACAAACTATTGTAAGAACATTCTATGAGCAACTCTATGCCAACAAATTTGACAATCTGGAAGAAATGGATGCATTCCTAGAAACATATAAACTACCACAACTGAACCAGGAAGAAATAGAAAGCCTGAACAGACCCATAACCAGAAAGGATATTGAAACAGTCATTAAAAATCTCCAAACAAACAAAAGCCCAGGGCCAGACAGCTTCCCAGGGGAATTCTACCAAACATTTAAAGAAGAACTAATTCCTATTCTCCTGAAACTGTTCCAAAAAACAGAAATGGAAGGAAAACTTCCAAACTCATTTTATGAGGCCAGCATCACCTTGATCAAAAAACCAGACAAGGATCCCATCAAAAAGAGAGCTATAGACCAATATCCTTGATGAACACAGATGGGAAAATTCTCACCAAAATACTAGCCAATAGGATTCAACAGTACATTAAAAGGATTATTCACCACGACCAAGTGGGATTTATTCCAGGGCTGCAAGGTTGGTTCAACATCTGCAAATCAGTCAATGTAATACAACACATCAATAAAAGAAAGAACAAGAACCATATGATACTCTCAATAGATGCTGAAAAAGCACTTGACAAAGTACAGCATCCTTTCCTGATCAAAACTCTTCAAAGTGTAGGGATAGAGGGCACATACCTCAATATCATCAAAGCCATCTATGAAAAACCCACTGCAAATATCATTCTCAATGGAGAAAAACTAAAAGCTTTTCTGCTAAGGTCAGGAACACGGCAGGGATGTCCATTATCACCACTGCTATTTAACATAGTACTAGAAGTCTTAGCCTCAGCAATCAGACAACAAAAGGAAATTAAAGGCATCCAAATCGGCAAAGAAGAAGTCAAATTATCACTCTTCACAGATGATATGATACTATATGTGGAAAACCCGAAAGACTCCACTCCAAAACTGCTAGAACTTGTACAGGAATTCAGTAAAGTGTCAGGATATAAAATCAATGCACAGAAATCAGTTGCATTTCTCTACACCAACAACAAGACAGAAGAAAAAGAAATTAAGGAGTCTATCCCATTTACAATTGCACCCCAAACCATAAGATACCTAGGAATAAACCTAACCAAAGAGGCTAAGAATCTATACTCAGAAAACTATAAAGTACTCATGAAAGAAATTGAGGAAGACACAAAGAAATGGAAAAATGTTCCATGCTCCTGGATTGGAAGAATAAATATTGTGAAAATGTCTATGCTACCTAAAGCAATCTACACATTTAATGCAATTCCTATCAAAGTACCATCCATCTTTTTCAAAGAAATGGAACAAATAATTCTAAAATTTATATGGAACCAGAAAAGCCCTTGAATAGCCAAAGGGATATTGAAAAAGAAAGCCAACGTTGGTGGCATCACAATTCTGGACTTCAAGCTCTATTACAAAGCTGTCATCATCAAGACAGCATGGTACTGGCACAGAAACAGACACATAGATCAATGGAACAGAATAGAGAGCCCAGAAATAGACTCTCAACTCTATGGTCAACTAATCTTTGACAAAGCAGGAAAGAATGTCCAATCGAAAAAAGACAGCCTCTTCAATAAATGGTGTTGGGAAAATTGGATAGCCACATGCAGAAAAATGAAATTGGACCATTTCCTTACACCACACAGAAAAATAGACTCAAAATGGATGAAGGACCTCAATGTGAGAAAGGAATCCATCAAAATCCTTGAGGAGAACACAGGCAGCAACCTCTTCGACCTCAGCCGCAGCAACATCTTCCTAGGAACATCACCAAAGGCAAGGGAAGCAAGGGCAAAAATGAACTATTGGGACTTCATCAAGATCAAAAGCTTTTGCACAGCAAAGGAAATAGTTAACAAAATCAAAAGACAACTGACAGAATGGGAGAAGATATTTGCAAACGACATAACAGATAAAGGACTAGTGTCCAAAATCTATAAAGAACTTAGCAAACTCAACACCCAAAGAACAAATAATCCAATCAAGAAATGGGCAGAGGACATGAACAGACATTTCTGCAAAGAAGACATCCAGATGGCCAACAGACACATAAAAAAGTGCTCCATATCACTCGGCATCAGGGAAATACAAATCAAAACCACAATGAGATATCACCTCACACCAGTCAGAAGGCTAAAATCAACAAGTCAGGAAATGACAGATGCTGGCGAGGATGCGGAGAAAGGGGAACCCTCCTACACTGTTGGTGGGAATGCAAGCTGGTGTAACCACTCTGGAAAACAGCATGGAGGTTCCTCAAAATGTTGAAAATAGAACTGCCCTATGACCCAGCAATTGCACTACTTGGTATTTACCCTAAAGATACGAATGTAGTGATCCGAAGGGGCACGTGCACCCGAATGTTTATAGCAGCAATGTCCACAATAGCCAAACTATGGAAAGAACCTAGATGTCCATCAACAGATGAATGGATAAAGAAGGTGTGGTATATATACACAATGGAATACTATGCAGCCATCAAAAGTAATGAAATCTTGCCATTTGTGACAACATGGATGGAACTAGAGTGTATCATGCTTAGCGAAATAAGTCAAGCAGAGAAAGACAACTATCATATGATCTCCCTGATATGAGGAAGTGGTGATGCAACATGGGGGCTTAAGTGGGTAGGAGAAGAATCAATGAAACAAGATGGGATTGGGAGGGAGACAAACCATAAGTGACTCTTAATCTCACAAAACAAACTGAGGGTTGCTGGGGGGAGGCGGGTTGGGAGAAGGGGGGTGGGGTTATGGACATTGGGCTTTGGTGAGTGCTGTGAAGTGTGTAAACCTGGTGATTCACAGACCTGTACCCCTGGGGATAAAAATATATGTTTATAAAAAATAAAAAATTAAAAAAAAAGATTATATACCATGTATTGTGTTTGTTCCATGTGATAGTTATAGCTTAACTTTTTTTCTTATTATAAAGGTAATATATGCATGTAGTAGATAGTGTGAATAATGAACAAATCAAAATGAGAACATAAAAAGTATTAATAATTTAACTAGGCAGAGACAACATTTGTTAACGCTTTGGTGTACATTATTTGATTTCCCTTCACACAAGTTTGTCTAGCGTAGCATATCATATGCTTTTTTGCATTGATAAATATTCATTTAACCAAACTGTTGAACAGCTCTATTTCTTAACATAACAGTTTGTGAGGAGTCAGAATATTCAATAAAAAGAGGAATAGGCCTGGTTTTGTGAAAGCAAACCTCTGACATTTATATAAACCACTTCATTTGACCAAAAAAAAAGGAAAAGAAAAAGAAAAAGAAAGAAAAAAAAAAAAAGAATTAACTGCCAGCCATAAAATACTAGTTTTGTTTGTTTCTAGTTTGCAAAAACCAAACAGAGGTGAGTAACCAGATATCCTTTATCAGGGAACATTAAGACAGTCTTGGTTGTCTAGAGAAGCGAGGCTGGGAAGATCTTAAATGTTTTGGCTTTGCCTTCCTTACCCAAAAAGGAATAAAGCAGGCTCAAGAATTTATGGTGCTGGGAACACATCCAAAACTTAAAAATAAAACTGAATTTATAAAGGTCTCTTTTAAAATTCTGCCACCACAAAGTAGGTACTTACTGGGCTATTAAGAATCATCAGGCACTGGTCAAAATGATGATGTTCCATGATTGAATGGCAGTAGAGCTGAGCAAGTGGGTGTTCACTTCTGAAACAGATTTTGTTGAAGAGAGAAAAACAGATTAAAAATTACCCATTTCCCCAACATGTCAGTGTATTAGTGTCTCCTTAATGCTGGTTAATGAAAAAAGAGGGTACTGCACACAATTAACCAAACTAACAATACTCTCTTCTTTCGCCGAGGAAGAGGTTGAATTAATCTCTGGGGAATACAGAGTCAAGTTGTTCTCAAATAATCAGTGTAATTAGTGCCAGTTCAGAGTATGAACAATTTCACTGATTTTAATATTGATAAAACAGTAGAAGGAATAAGGACAAGGGACTCATTCTTCTAAACATGAAAAAAATTTCTGAAATAATTGCACCAATTCTATTTTTCAATTTCAAAACTGCAATTAGTTTAAAATCTGAGACAAACGTCAAGGTCAGTGTTTCCTCTGAAACAAGGCTGAAGGTCAGCGTCTTCACACGTGCCTCCATACCCAGAGAGAGTGGACTGAGATGGAATGATCAGGCGTGAGTGAGGAAAGGCACAGAAAAGGGGCAGAGTCGGTGCACATCCCCCTTTGAAGGCAGGAAGGAGACAGATGAGTCAGAACAAGTGCCCTTTGTGGGATCCAGGTTATTTGAGTATAGGATATCCCACGAGCTCGTTCATTTGAACTTGGGGAAAACTGTGGAGATCATGTGGCTGAGTGAAGGGAGTGGGAAGGACATTCTACTTAGTTCATTATATGTAACAGGGAGTCACAAATCAAGTTCTAAAGCATGACAAGCACCGTCCTCTGCCTCATATTTCTCATGACCCCTTCACATGTGAATATGAAGCGTAATTTTCACTATTTTTTTCTTTAAAAGAAGAAGTTAGAGTTCCTGCCCAGTCTCTCTTCCTAAAATTTATAGGACAGGGGTTTATGAATTGTAAAGTACAACACAAGTGTTAGATAATACAGTTGGCCTGTTATTTCTTTATACTGCTATTTGAATCAATAATTTATGAATCATTTAATTTGAAGACAGAGAAGCTGCCCAACACTGAAGGAACGGGACACAGGAAGAAACTGAGTAGAGTCAGAGATGCTTAAGGGAAAACAGAAACAATAAAAGGGAAATGAAGGCAAGAGAACGGGCAACCTCATCTGTTCCTGTTGTTTAATCTACCGCTGATACCGCTGACCCCCAGACCTCCATTTTTTGTGCTGTTTTAACCTTTCCAAGTCAACTCCTGCCTGCTTGTCTTTGCTTCTTCCACATTTAGTGAGTTGCATGATGGACCAGACACTGTGCTTATCATCAGACAACAGGAAGACAATAGATGAAGTAAAATGAGCAGATTTATTAAAAAGAGAGAGAGAGAGAGATTTGCTGAAATCAAAACTGGAGATGACTGGAAGTTAGTTAGGAGACTACTGGGAAGCTAGCAGTCCCAGTTCTAGTAATGGTGGTATAAGACAGCCCAGACTCGGGTGACGGAATCCTGCATACTGAGAAGCAGAATTACCTGAAAACTGTTTAGGAGATAATAGGAGTTGGCATGAATCCCAATGTGGGGACCCAGCAGGGATGTTCGTTGGGGGAAAGGATGCCTGCCAAGTGCCTGCCTTATCATTTTCCGACAGAGGGAAAAAGGGAGAGAATGATCAGGGATGGGGCATGAAGGAGGGTAAGGTTTCTAGCCGAGGGTTGGATCTGTTGATTTTAAGGTGCCTGAGGTCTAGAAAGTACTCTGTCTATAGTCGGGTCTGGGCTGGAGATGCAGACTTGGAACGCATCAGCCCACATAGGTAATAGTCCGCGTCACAGGTCTGGATGGGCCGCTGCTGAGGACTGGAGGGCCCAGGGTAAACAGAATTATGGCCTCCCTTCTGTATGTTCTCTACTTTGGCCACAACCTTTTCTCACCATTCAGACCAGCTATGCTGAAGCCAGCTTCAACAGGGCAATTGCAGCCTTCCCCATTCCTTTCACTTCTAGAATATCTGCTTATTTTCATTTATGTAAGAAATCCAGGGACATATGGTATTAGTTTAATGTCCATTTTGTTCTGCCTGTTGTTAGCTGTTTATACGTCTATTACCTTGTTAGACTGTAAACCTCTTGAGCTTGGTCAGATCTGTTTTCCCTAATGATAATAATTAACATTTACTGAGAGCCTCGAACATGTCAGGCACTGTTGTACTAAGTAGTTTATATTTAATTTTTATTTAATATGGGACATTTCCGTTCTCCACATCCAAATCCTCAGCCCATGTCTGACTCCAGCCCCTGGTGCAGCACTGAGTTTCATGTGAGATTTAACAGACCCCCTGCAGGGGTTGATTAGGAGAAGCTCTGCCTTTTAGAAGGTTCGTGGCCACCCCACCGTGAGCCCCTCTTGACTCTGCCCGAAGCTCTCTGCCCTCACAGCTGGTGTCCACGGGAACTCTCGTGTGGCACCCCCACGTGCTGAGCCTAGGGGATGGAAGAGTGAAGGTCCATAGAGGTCATTTTTGACCAATGGGGCACGGGAGCTTGTGGACGGCTGCCCCTCCCTGCTCTGTCCCTGTCCATATAAACAGTTCTGGGTCTCATTTCCTAAGACTTCTCCAAAGCACCTGGCAGGACGGAGCCCCAGCTTCCTGGATGGGTGGACGGCTGGTAGCTCATCCTTCCCTTGGCTTCTCCTTCCCTGTTTCCCACCCGCCGGCCTGCGTTCCTGCTCCCTGGGGACCACATATACAAATAAGCCGTGTGCACACCAGCGTTCATGTCAGGCTGTGCCCTCCCGGCGGGACCCAGGCCTAGACCTCTCTAAAATGGGCATTTTAGCATTTATTTTTTAGACAACCAAGAGATCGGAGGGATTATCTAACTTGTTCAAGGTCAATATAAATGGCCGAGCTGGGATTCGAACACATCCCCTCACCACGTCACGCTGGCCCAGGACCCCACAAGCACTTTGCATACAGCAGCTGCTCACTGACCTAGTTAGAAGCCAGACCAGAAATGCAATTACGAGGCCGCAATGCAAACAAGTTTAAAATGCTGAGCGCACATCACATTTTTAGACAATGCAGAAAGGACTGTTTCATATTAGAAAAACTTCTCAGGGTGTGGGAGAGATGAATGTAAATTATGTGTGTTTGTCTTTACTTACGTTCTAAAAATAAGGATTTATGAATCAATAAAAGGGTGACAAATGCCCCAAGTTTCCCGTTTATAAAAATATTCATGGACACCCCTGTATTCTACATCCCATTGCTTTCCACTCTTTCAAATACAAGGCTGTGCTTCTTTCTGTGAGATCCTGTCAGAGGGACCTGTGTAAGCCACCACCGCCACCGAATGTTATGCCCCCACTGAAGGCAGTGAGCAGTACGGACTGGACACCCTCCCACGTTTTCCTCTTGTCCTGCAGTCGTCTGTCCATCTCTGAGAGCAGTGTTAGGATGTCAGTGTCCAAATCAGAATGATGTTCTAGAAATAGAAAGCCTCAGAAATCAATAGAAAGTGTAAGCTCTGTGAGAAAAACAAGGCCTGCTGCCCTAGGATTCCTTTTTATAGACTCTTTACACGCCCTGCTTCTGCTTCTCGTCCAGGTGGATGGCTCTGAGCTCGGATCTCTTCACTGCTCTTGGTAAGCCCTGTCAGCCCCACCGAGTTCTTTACTTCCCCCGTTCTCTCCAAATCATCACTGTATTTGAGCGGCTGGGGGTCATTTTACCTTCACATTCTCTGTGATCACATTAGATGCCACAGATGTTCAAGCTCATGACTCGTTGGGTCTTTTGACCCGCGTTCTTTGACTACCTTGACCCCACGTATAGTCTCTGTTCACGTCAATGATACGTACGCCCTTCTTTGTTCTACAGCTGCGAGGTGCTGCCAGATGCACTATTTCTGCTGTGGCCTGCTCCATGTCCCACCATGGGACGAAGCAAGATCCTGAATTCAAATGTATGTCCTTAATAGTATCCCCATTTGAAAATGCTCAGATTAGGGCACCTGGGGGACCCAGCTGGTTAAGTGTCTGCCTTTGGCTCCAGTCATGATCTCATGGTCCCGGGATCGAGTCTCATGTCAGGCTCCGCGCTCAGCTGGGAGTCTGCTTCTCCTTCTGTCTCCGCCCCAGCCCCTGCTTGTGCTCTGGTGCTCTCTCTTACTCTCTTTCAAATAAATAAATAATATCCTTACAAAAAAGAAAAAAAGAAAGAAAATGCTAAAAGCTGGAGAGTATCTACTCTGTGCTGGGTACTGTTCCAAGTCCTTTACATTTATTTATACTCCTTAATCCTTGTTAAAACAAAACAAACTGCAAGACAGATACTGTCATTATTCCATTGCACAGAGAAGGAAATAGAGAGAGGGATATTAAATGACTCACTCAAGGTCAGATGGAGTCAGTGTTTGCTTTTGCACCCAGGCGTCTGGCTCGAGCCAGCCTTTAACCACGGTAACCATCATAGCCACTGCGGGGTAGTCTAAGGACTAACTGAACTCATGTATATAAAAGACTAAAGAGTTCCCAGTGCCACATGGTAAGGGCCATAATAAGTGTTAACTTCTATTATTATGATTATTATTAGATAGTGACATTAGGACTCCTTGAACTAGCAGTTCTTGCAATATTGAGAGACTCTAGTCTCTCAAGCCCTCCACCCTAATAGGGAGCAATCTCATTTCCGGCTAATAGAAACTCTACCCAGCTGAACTTCACAAAGGGTGATTCCTGTGCTGTCTGCCCTGGTGAGGCCCTTGGAGCCCGCTGACCGTCTAATGTCCGCATGCGGGCCTGGACTCCAGCTCACTGCCATTCCTCTGCTAGAGTCAGGGAGACCAGGGCACAGACCCAGGACGCAGACATGGTCTGATTATGGTTACCAGGAAACTCTTTTATTCTGGTTTTACAGAAACTTGGCAAAAAAGAAAAAACCCATTCCTTTAATCATTTTACCTCTTCTAAGTACCACACTATTTATTATTTTCTCCTCGTTGCCAACACTCCTCCCCCTTCTGCCCTTCTCGTCCCTTCCTCCCTAAGTACACACACATGCACACACTTCCCAGTTCCTCCATTTTCATCAATGGCTCCATCGCTGTTCCAGTTTCTTGGGTCACGAGTCATGATTTCCCCCTTCCTTCATGCATATGAGCATCTGTTTTGTAGTAAATGGAAAAACACTTTTTCCTCATCTCTTCCTCCCTGTAGCCAGTATGTGAGAGGCACCATGTACGCAGCAGCTGTTCCAGCCTCTGGGCTGAACTCCATGCTCCCAATTATCACCCACTGCACCTTGTGTCTGATGTTCAGTCATCCTTCCTTCCTCAGCAAGGTCCTTATGACTCGCTGCAATGGCTCCTGGTATCTTCACTCTACCACAGCTCGAGCTTGCTGCTTAGTTTTATAGCTCTCCCTCCAAGGGGCCGCTACCTTCTACTTGTTCATGCTCTGACTCTCCGTCCTGGTCAGTGGAGCCTTTGGACTCTGCACTGGGCCAGCCATTGCTGTTCCCTGAGAATGCCTACCCACCTCCAAGTGTTTCTGGGCTATCTTCATTCCCTCTCCTCTCCAAATCCTACCCACATTTCAGGATCCACTTTGTCTCACTTGGTCCTTTGACTGGAGAGGGACTGCATGGGTCTTGACCCATCTCCTCTGCCGAATGCTTACAAGTCCACATTACAAAGCACCTCAGCACTTACTGGGTATTTTTCTTATATTGAACACCACCATTTCATGAGACTTTGAAAATTACTTAATTACAGGAACCACATTTTATACTTCATAGCTCTCTTTCTGCCTCACAAAGTGCTGGGCCCTAGTAATTGCCCATTAGCAGGCTGCCTAAAAGGTAGGACACTTTCACTTATTCTTTTATAAAATACCAAACTCGAATCTAACCAAATAAATGCATCCACAACAGTCTTCTTATACTGACTGCCGGCCTAATGCAAGAGGATTTCAACATGAGCCGAGGGTCACGCTGTGCTTTCTCTAGTAGGTGTCTGTGACGTTTTGTCCCCATTACTGCCTGTTTTTAAAATAACAATTTAATATCTATCAGAAACCACTCTCGGTTTTACCCACCCAAATGGGAGAAGAAAGCACAGCAGTGAACTCTTCCTCCAAATATTTCAGTGGCACACTTGTGGCTCTCTTCACAATGACAGTATTCCTAATCAAGGAAGCCATCAAAGGACCAAATAATGGATCAAAACATGGTTTCCTATATATCTTACTTCAAATTAATTTTCTGAAAAGATGTTCAAGAAGAACGAATGACAGGAGAAGTTCAGTTTCTAACTTCAGTACGACATGAGTGCTTTCCATCTTTTTGATATATTAGTTTCAGTTCTGTGCCTTCTCTGATTGTAATGGTTTTCTTCATGTAGTGTTTGGTACTGACGAGACTGGACATGGTACCCCTTTTTACAAGTTAGCTCTATAAGGGAATGTTTATGGTACTCTTATTCCCCCAAGAGTCCCCTGGTTATGAAAATCCTCCTGAAGTATTACTCGTTTACCACTAAGGAAAGAAAAAAAAAAAGCAACATCCCTGGAAAATTCTTGGTTTCCTCTACTCAAACCACAGAGATGTAGGAAGAAATAAAAATCTCTGCAACTCCTTTAGCTTTTTTTCTTAAAGTTATTCTTACTTGGTGGAAGTCTGCTTTGTGGGGTGTGTGGAGGCAAGATTCTCCAGTCTCTGAATTTTTCCCAGGACTTTTTTTTTTTTTTTTTTAAGAGAAGATGACGTTTCTCCAGATGTTTTTCCGGGTAATTATTTTTAAATAAACAAAGGAAAAAATAGCTGAGTGTTTTTTTCACTCTAAAGCAGGGCAACATGCATCTTAAAGCCAACCATAAACTAATAATATTACGTTCAGCTTTGAGGTATGGAGGCAATATACACCACTGTCTTGGATCTTCTGGCTGTGTTTGACCCACAATAACATCTTTCCATGTCGTTTTTCCTTTTTGTAATTACTCCCGTGTCAACATGAGGCTCAGGAGCACGATCGCATGGCAGAGCACATAGGACAAAGGACATGGCATCCAGCCTGTTCTCCAAAACGTTTCCTCCTTAAGTTCAGATCTTAAAGAGGAAAGAGCCAGTCTCTGACAGTTGGGCAAGAGCTTGCCATCTTTTCCCATCAAAGGTCAGCAGAGGACACGGTGGCCGCATCACTACAATTCTTGTTATATGAAGTTTTCCGTTTATTTAGATAAAGGGAATGTGACTCGAGAGCTCTCTGAAATTCCCTCGAGATATCAGACATCTGGAACTTCCTTAAGGGGTCTCCCCATTTGCTGCCTCACTTGCATACCTAAAGAAATGCTCAGTAGTAAGAGATGTTGCCATTAAGATGTAGGCTTCTCAACTATGTTGCTATGAGTAAATAAACATGTCCCAGTGGCTCAAAAATCTAAGTGATGTCACCTTTATCATCTCATTTGTCATTGCAAATGTTACTTAAGGATGGCCCAGGAGGGAGGAGCCTGAAATGCTTGTCTCCAGTTAGTATCTGCTATGAAAAGCAGCCAAAAAGCAGGCTTTTGATGTTGACAGGACCATCACTAGCATCTGTTGCTAAGAATTAACACTTAAATACACAAGGTGCATTCCACCCGCTATCAATACACGTTAGCTCTTAAAACTCACATCAACCCTATGAGGTAGGTAAGCTATTATCGCCATCATATAGACCAGGAAATTGAAGCACAGAGAAATCAGCTCCATTGCCCAAGGTCACACGGGAACCATGTGGCATAGTGAGGGTCTGTATCCTGTCTGACTGCAGGCCCCAAATTGTCTTCTCTAAGACCAACAGCCCCCTTCTACTGGGTGCTCACTAAGTACTCAGGATGGAGCTAAGCACTTTTTAGATATCATCTTCTCTATTTCAGGGTAAAATTCTATCGTTTTTGAACTCGTCTTAATATATTGTTTCCTAATGAAGCTCTTAAGCTGGGTATACATAAACCAAAGCAACACTCTTGGTAATTATCTCGTGAAAGATGATTCTCAACACAATGTTTTTTTGAATTTCAGGCCAGAAATGTTACCAACACAATATTGGATTTAGTTTTTTTTTTCCCATTTCACTTAAGTAAAACCAGAGTATGTTATGGGGCCTCAATCAATTGAAATCTGGTACCATCAAATTTTGCTGCGGGTTTACTTTAAAAAAGACGGCCCTAGGGGCGCCTGTGTGGCTCAGTCGGTTAAGCGTCTGCCTTCAGTTCAGGTCATGATCTCATGGGTCCAGGGATGCGCACCGATCCCCCCCCCCCCACCCAGCTGGGCTCCCTGCTCAGTGGGGAGTCTGCTTCTCCCTCTCCCTCTGCTCCTCCTCACTGCTTGTGCTCTCTCTCACGTGCTCATGCTTTCTCCCCCAAATAAGTAAGTAAGTAAGGAATTAAATAAATAAAAAAAGACAGCCCTCCGATTTAATAGAAACATTTTCTTCTTTAGCTGGGGAAAAGGCGCCTTACCGCTGGATGTAAGAGTTATTCACACCCCGGTGGTCCAAGTCGTGGCTGAGAGCCGCGATGAGCAGCGCAAGGATCTCCAGGTCAGTCAGCTTGCTCTGCTCCACCGGAGATGTCCGCGGAAAGAAAGAGAAAGACCACTTGGTGAGTTTCATTATTCTACCTCTGTTCACAAATCACGTGCTTGTTTTTCCGGGTGCTTTCCGCACTTAGGGTCACAAAGGACTCGGCCTAGAATCCTATTCTGCAGGGAATTAGCGGTACTTTGTCTTCAGAAGGGGATTATTATAAACATCATTTATGCACACAAAAAGGGGAAGTGCCTCAAGCAATCGATCATCAGTCCACCTACGGTAAAATAGCATTAACTCTTCATTCTCTACATCTATGTGGAATCATTAAAATAAACTAACTAATTGCTGTCTGCCTTCCAGCTGCCTGCGGATTCTGCTGCGCTCGCTCTGCTGGTAACTGCTGGATCCTCAAGGAACAGAGACAATGTGAATATTAAGCAAAATAATACATAAAAAAGAGGACTAGAAATGAAAAATCTGGCCTTAAAAGGTTGCACAATATGTTGCAAAGCCAAATAGAGGTTATTTTGGTAATATCTGTCATTTGTATTATTTATCCTGCTGGTCTCCTTCATCAGTAAAAAAGCAAAGTTGAATTCATTATCAGCTCCACTTTGCTGGAAACTCTCAACACTCTATATAGTATGTTTATAAGATTAGACAAAATCATCATTTTGTTATTCTTCATAAAAAGCACGGACAGTCTTCAGCTGTATAATCCTGATGACCTTTCCACAGTCCAAAATAAGTAGATCCTATTTTTTTTAATAAATGTTTGCTATGGCAGGGAAATACTACTATGGTATTTCATACGGCCTCTTAGACAACAACTCCTTCTTTTAGCTCTAGCCAGTTAAAATGTGCTCCCTATGGAAAGAGAGACAGAGAATAACATTTTTAGAAATTACTTAAAAAAAAAAAAAAGAAAAAAGCATGGAAGCTCTGAATGAAAATCAGTTATTTGATGGATGCCTGGAATCACTTACCTAGAAGAACTATTCAAGTCCCAATGAAGTTAGAACCTAAGACAGAGCTATGGATAAAATATGGCCTGGAAAGGAACGAATTACTTGAACGCTTTCTGCCTTGATCTTCCTTGTACACAGTCTCTGGTCAATGTAGATGATATTAAAACCCTTTCCGTGAGATGCGACTTAACAAAATTTAACTGAGTGCTCCAGAGAAAATGTGATAGAGAACACTGTAATTAGCTATGAAGCCACTTGAGTGGTTCTGCAGGAATTCTACTATGGAGCAGGTTGAATGGGAACACGAGAAATTTGATACTTTTTCTTATAGAAGAAAATTCTTCTGGAGAAAATATTTCCCCAAAGACTATTAAATTTAACATGAAGTTATTTTAAAGATTTTTAAAAATAGGCCTTTATATACTGCATATAGAAGAAAATTAATAGCTAAGTATTTTGCCATGCTAGTCTTCTTCAACTGACAAGATGTCATTTATTTTGTAAGTGGCAACAAATATTATTCCCGTCATCGTTACTGATTGCACACTAAAAAAAGAAAGAATATGCTGTCGATTTTACTACCAAAGCAAGAAGTCTTAAATATAAGAACGGCTCTAAAAAGTACCTGAATCTTGCCTGCTTTTAGAGCAGCAAACATGCACTGAGCTGTATTAAAGGCGTGTCTCCAATTATGATAGGCAACATTCTTCCGATAATTCTTCTTAACACTTAAAATCCACCTGCAAAGAACCTTTAGGAAACAAAGCATAAGTAGTAAAAATACTTGCTAATATCACACGTTTACTATGTTCCAGGCACTGCACAAAGCCTTCACCGCTAACCCTCAGGATTCTGAGGGAGGCACTACTACTCAGATAATTTCACAGATGAGGAAATGGACATTCAGAGTGCTAACTCGCCCAAGGTCACGATGCTTGTAAAGGGAGGGGCTAAAATTCAAACTTGAATAGTCTGACTTCAGAGCCCACCATGTTGACCACCATGCTAACTAAACAAGATGTAAAATATTAGAGAGCCCTAAGGAAGGTATTTTTTGCTTAGGTAGGGAGGGCACTGACTAGCTTTTTAAAAGATATCGTGTTCATGTGCCCGCAGGAGAATCCAGATAGATAACTATGTATGGATTCACTTTTAGAGAGTCATGGAAATAGTGGCTCTCAAGTTCTTCTCATGTTCCTGGTTTTTAGTTCTTTAAAGGTATTGGGTGCAAGGCTGTGCAGATGGGTTGGGGGCTGAGACACAAAGCACATGGCCAAGCACAGAATAGAGCTCCCAAGTCCTGAGACAATCAGCAGGTCTTTTGTCCCTTTTAAACTATGTTTAAGTATTCAGGCAGAGTTACTGCTTGGTTACCAAGAAGTAATTTTTAAAAATATATATGCAAAATAAAGCCCTGGGGTCCCCGTGAAAAAGATTTATTTTAAAAGATGGGAAAAAAGACAGACTTCAGAAAAATCTCAAAAGCTGGGTTTAATTCAATTTCTGAGTAGTGTATTCAACAAAATCCCCAGAGACTCTTGGGCCCTAAGCATGGTTATTTTTTGTTTGTGTTAGCATCAGAGTCTGTCTCTCTTCAATTCTGAATGATTTACTATACTTTGGGGGATCTGTAAAAATAAATATGTGCTTCTTCCTACGTATATCACTGGAGATACTTCAAACACAAAGAGCATTGCCCTGGGGTATGGAAAAAGTACCAGGCAAAAGAACGTTGCTCTAACAATATGCAACACAGAATGACTGGCTGCAGAAGCAAGCCAAAAACAAGGTTCCTTCTTTGTTGGTAGAAATTGCTTATACAGGATTTGGTGGAAAATGAGTGCTTTCATAACCCTCTTTTTCTTTTTCGGTCTTTTTGTTCCTGTTCTATAACGCAGTTCACAGGGAGTTCTGGTAACAAGCAACTAGAATGTCCCCTAGCTCTTGCAGCTCCAAGTCACCTAACTCAGCAGAGGATTTCTGTGTGCCTAAGACTGGCGTCCGTTAATCCCAAGTCCACTGCAGTTTCTTTCATCATGACCATTTCTGAACAAAACCAGCTAGAAGATGATAGTTCCCTCTTATTGGCAGAATTTAAGTAAGGGCTCTGAACTTGCTTTGATGTGCTTAGAAACTATAAAGTGTTATAGAAAATTGCTGGTGATGAATTAAAGAATCAAGGAAAGTAAGCAGGAAAACCCAAGAATTTAACCTATGAATATCTCTTTACTAATCATAAATCTGTAGATATAATTAAATAGGCACATATATCATATAATGTTAAATAAAATGACTCTTTAAAATACTAATTCCTGATGGACTATTCTATTATGTTTCTAATAACATGGACCTAAGAGGACTGGGTGATCCAATGGATACAGTAGTTAGGAACTAAATTTAAGTACAGTTTTGGATTCTATTATCAGGATAATCTTTTAAAAACATGGGTTTTTTGAGTACAGTTGACACACAGTGTTACATTAGTTTCAGGTCACAATGTAGCAGTGCTGTGCTCATACATCGTGCTGTGCTCACCACAAGTGTAACTTCTGTCTGTCACCATACAACCTTCTTACAATATCACTGTGTTCCCAATGCTGTGCCGCTTTACTCCTGTGACCATGCCATAAGTAGAAGCCTGTCTTCTTCATCCATCTTGACCACCCCCCTCCACCAACCTCCTCCTCTCTGGTAACGACCAGTTTGTTCTGTGTATTTATAGGTCTATCAGGATGTTAACAGCATTTAGGAAAATTACAGTCAGATCTCCTCAGTGCTTGGTGGATATGTCTGGCATGTTTAAATCCACAATACAGTCTTCTGTACAGGATTACTGAATGATTAGGCACAAGGTGGGTGACGCTAGGGAGCATGCTCAACCCACTGATCAATCTCCAACAATGACAAAGTCTTCGTATGTCCTGAGGGGCAGACTCGAGATGCTCTGGGAGAAAGAGAAGAACCAGAAAATAGCTCAGTTTCTGTCCTCAGGAATCTCAATCAGGAGTGAAAATGATAAAAGTACACATAGAAAAGGAATAAATAAAATCGAGACCACAAACTGTCAACAGTATTCTAAGTGGTATGAAGTCAAAACTAGGGTTGAGTCAGGCTCTCAGGAAGAGAAAAGCGTGCTGTGGCAAGAAGTGGAGAAGCCTTGCAAGTGGGGCAGTCCATTCAGACTGTCCATTCACATCACATCACATCAGGCAGTCCATTCATGTCAGAGAGGAATGATGTGAAAGACGGAAGGTGGAAATAAGCATAGCACATGCAGATTTGTTCAAGTAGAGTCAAGAGTCTGTTTCAGAAGTCAGCTGGAGCAATGGCTGCCATGTTTGTAGGAGAGTAACTCAAAATTTGGAAGACAAAAAGGGACATAAAGATTTGACAGATCTTTCAGTAAGAAAGATTCTTTGTCAGGGCAGCTTCATGATGCCAACATCCTCTCCAGCAATAACATTTTAATTTTATCACCCTTAAATTACACTGAGTATTATCTCAAATAAACACAACAGGAGAGTAACTAGGGCAGGAAGGCCAATCAGAATGACTGTGGTATTCAAGTTGATGTTGGCCAGAATCAGATAGCAGTTACAAAAAAAAAAAAAAAAAAAAAAAAGGGAGAGTAAATGAATGAGACATTGAAGAAAAATACCTGCTAATGAACAAAAATTCAAGAAAAGTAAGAATAAAGATTGCTAAAGAATTCTGAGTGACCGGGCACCTGGGAGGCTTGGTCAGTTAAGCGTCTGCGTTGGGCTCAGGGCTCCCTGCTCAGCGGGGAATCTGCTTCTTCCTCTCCTCTCTCCCTCCCCGCTTGCATGCACTCTCTCTCAAATAAACAAATCATTAAAAAAAAAAAAAGAATTCTGATTGACTATCATCATATCCAATACTCACACACGATCTGAAAACTTGCAAGTTTTTAAGAAATAAGAAATCAACTTCTAAAAACTTCATAAATAAGTATAAGGATCAGATTGCTTTGTTCTGACTGGGCGCTTTCAACACATCACTGCCAGTTTAACGTATGGGAAATCTCAGAACGGAAAGGGATTTGAAATGCTGTCTTGCTTTTTAAGGTCATGTAACTAGCAAGAAGCAGAACTGAGTTTCACATTTAGAACTGGCTCTAAGTGAGGTCTTTAGTCCATTAATAGAAAAGGCTTTTAAAAAGGAACCCTACAGCCTCCCGTAGAGAAATCTATGGGGTGATACAATAAGAAGCAAAAACATCACGAGAGACAGGAACACATGTGTGTACTCTGCATACAGTCACATTGTGGGTGCGCATGTCATTCTCACAAGACTGCCACCGGGGAAGTCACACCATTATCCCAAGTAACAGATTGTGAAACGGAGACCGTAACGGAGTAACGGAGACCGTGAGAGAGTAATTGCTTAAAGAAATAAGAGTGAATGACCGGTAGAGCTAGAACTCACAATCCATCATTTTTCTACTCTTCTCATGTTAACAGGGGCAATAACCACTGAAAAGTGTTCCTGAGAGCTTCCTGAAATGATCACATAATATGATGTCCCTCCATCAACATGAAGAGTGGGTATTATGAGTCCAGAGATGGTCATTCTTTGTTTTCACCCAAGAGTCACGCCAACTTTGGCTACATTTAAGAAAGAATACCCCAAGAATTCCATCCATGGATCTGTGTTCACCTAGCGGCATGTGGCCTTCCTTTTCATTCCCAGCTGTGAGGCTTTTGAGAGCAAGGACAATTCTCTGCTGAAATGAAGATGTAGCATGGTGCTGGGTACACTGTATACATTAATAAGGCTTCATTTTATGAGTCTGTGGATTGCAAAATAGTCGAGACCTTCAAGGTATTTACATTTCCAGACAGGAAATCTGTATAAGACTAGAAATCTGACGGACCAGAAAAAAAATTAACTTTCAAGGCAAATTATTACATTTTCTTCCCCAAACAATCCTTTCTCTTCTCCCTTATTCTTCGATGCTATACACATAGCTATCCCCTGGTATCTCCAGATGGGTATTAGAAGATACTGATTGAAGTCCTGTTGTTTTCTGAGAGGTGACTAAAGTAATTGGCAGGGGTTAAAATCAGTTTTCATCCCCCTCCCAACATGGGTTACCCCTGTTCAAGCCACAGGCTTGGCCTCACATCAAGCGCCTGGAGTCCCTCATTTCCAAAGGAGTTCACTGTGTTTTGGTCCTTCTCTGAACCATACCGTGTTATCATAACCTCTGGGATCGGATCAGGTTACTTCCCTGTTTACAACTCCTCAGTGACTCACCATTGTTTTCAGGATAAAATCCACATTCCTCTGACTAGCTCACAGGGATATATATGACCCCCCCCACCCCCCCACCCC
This sequence comes from Mustela erminea, assembly GCF_009829155.1. Taxonomy (NCBI): domain Eukaryota; kingdom Metazoa; phylum Chordata; class Mammalia; order Carnivora; family Mustelidae; genus Mustela; species Mustela erminea. The sequence goes on from NC_045615.1 coordinate 75,506,729, forward strand.
CGCCCTGGCCGCAGCCCCAGCCCCAGCCCCAGCCCCAGCCCCACTCGCTCTTCCTGCCTTTGCTCTCCCTGTTCTTCAACTAGGTGCTTGACAAATAGTAAGAAACCAGTAAATGTCGTTTTCTTTAAAAATCTCAGGTAGGCATTAGGTGACAGTGTATTGATTAATTCTCTCTCTCTCTCTCTCTCTCTCTCACACACACACACACACACACACACACACGCACACGCACGCTGTCTCTCTCTCTCTCCTCCAAAGGACACGACTGTATTCTTACCTCATGTTTCATCTGGAAGTTCTGCACAAGGTTGAGGTCAGTGAACATACGAATTGTGCACAGTGCCGTTTCTAGGTCAGACAGCTCAAAGTCACTGAAGCTGAAGTCAGTAATTCTAAGTGTCTGAGCAGATGGTACCACAGCGGCCTTAGGTAAGACAAGAACAAAATGAAGTGGAACTGTTAATTTTTTAAAGCAGCGGTGATTCACAAAGTTTTCTCACTTTACTATAGGGAAATAGCAGAGGTTTTTAAGAAATAACCTTTTTTAAAACTTCTTCTTTTTAAAGTATACCCTAGAAATCTTTGGATAAAAGAGCTACTTTTATTTTTTGTTTTGTTTTGTTTTAAAATGAGTCACTTGGGGGTAACAAATATGGTTCCAGGTAGGTTATGTGGAGGAGAGAGGGTGGCTGCCCGGAGGTTGTACCTAGAACAGTAAGCAGAACTAAGGACTCCAAGGATCTGGCCCCTTCATACCTCCCCAGTCTCAGTCATTCAACAGATAGTTATGGAGGAATTATTCTGGCCTTAACCTAGTACTATGAGCTGGGGATCAGGTAGGCAGCAAGACAGTGATAATGTTCTAAGTATTTTCTGATTAATTGGAAAGACAATCTTACTCAGCAGAGACTCTAGCTCTATTTTTCAGGTACAGAAGCTTAAGCACAAGGAGGCTAGCTGCCTTACCCAGAATGGCTCTGCTGGTTAATCCAGGCAGACTATCCTACTTTCAGATCTGACACAATCTCTACTGTGGAGATGAACAGAACTCACTTCACTCAAGCCTGATCATAAGACTCACCCAGGGCGCCCATAAAACAAAACAAAACAAAACAAAACAAAACAAAACAAAAACCAAACTCAGTGATTTTGATTCAGTAAATCTGGGATGGGTCTTGAGAAGTCAGTTTTTATTTTCTGAAGGGGAAACTCTTTTTTAATTAATACCTTTGGTTTTGAATTAATAATCATTTAATTGTAGTAAACACTTGCAATTTCTTCAAATATACCTCTTTTCATCTTTGTTCATTTGTACCTCCAGCTTCTCCTACAAAGCACCTGCTCCCTTCAACTGAACTGATGGACTCCTTTAAGGCACAGCTCGCATCCAAAGAAAAGTTAATTGCCCTTCAGTGCAGACCCCATTTTGGGAATATCTGTTTAATTTCAGGAAGTTCATTGTCATATAATTTCCTGTTTATCTGTCTCCTCAGTCCCCTGGGACCTATAGGCAGGACTGTATCTTACACATTCCTGTATCCATCCATCAAGAATACCGACGGATACAGCTTTGATAACTGCTAACATGAAGATTTATTAAATGCGCAAGAGGGGAAAATCTTATTCCCTTCACTTATCGTGAGTCATAAGTTCCAGTTTTAAGGTCCCAAAACCACCGAGGGTGAAGCTCATGAACCTGAGTTGGAAAACTAGCAGACCTGGTGAGTGCATTCCAATCTGTTATACTATTTAAAAACTGGGAGATTTCAACAAGAACAACAAAAAATGGATTTCTGGCTTCTGAGAAGTCAGGCCACTCTGAGCCCCAATTCTCATGAAGCAACACTGGCCAAGGCCAAGGCCAAGGCCAAGGTGCCTGCCTCTCTTGGATAGCCCAGAGGTGTCAGGCTTCTCTCTTTGATTTCCTGCCGGCCCGGTGGGCATCAGAACTTGCAGGAACCCCCACCCCCCAACCCTCTTGACCATTTTCCCTGCCAGCGCTTTAACTGTGTTAGCCAGATTGGGCTGCGATTCACCTGATGAAAAGAGGCTTTAAGTTGGTGCCAGGCAGAGGGAAGACAAATTAGGAAATCTGAACCCGGCTCCTTCCTTTTAATGTCTTTTCCTTGATTCCCTCCAAACCCCTGTTTTCCTAGGAGTGTCTAGGATATCACTACTCGGCTTTTCCTCCATTGTTTCCAAACCAAAAAGGCCAAAGTAGTAAAATCTTACTGAGCAATGCACAGCTTTCCCGTACCAATCTCAGGGCACTTGCCCATTCTCCTGCTCTCCTGACCTTCACATGGTACTTACATATATCGGACACGTTTAAACTTTAATGTCACCCTTTTCATAGTCCAGACTAAGACTCTTTTCCCAAGCCCAACATTCACGAGAAAATATGCATTCTCTTGAGATAGTTCCACAGGCTACTGCGTGGGCTGACATGGGGAAATGAGGAGGATTTAACATGTTAAGATAAAGGGCTCCATTGTTTACAGCAGCCTCAGAGAGGAGAGCCCTCAACTGCTGGGCAAGTGCGGAGGTGGGAATGAGCCCACCTTGTAACTCAAAGCAGATTGCAGCTGCTTCCCAAAACGGGCTGTGCTCCACAAGAGAACAGATGTGTTTTTGTTGTTGTTGTTGTTTTTTTCCTTAGGGCATCGTTATTCTAACAGAAGTTGTCTTTCGTTCCTTCCACAAAGAATATTCTAGATGCTATGGGATAAAGACAGCCAACACAGCTTGCCCCTCTCTCCTTGACCCTCGAATTCCCAACCTCTCTATGGAGAGAAAGCAGTCTTGTCTTGGGCGTGTTCAGTCACCCCACACCACGACTCAGCCTCTCCGGAGCAGACCCTGGTGGGGACACGCTAATGTTTGCCTTGGGAACCTTGTGCTCAGTGATACAGAGGTTCAGCATTTTCAGAACTGATTGCTAGCCAGCCGTGAGCATGTTGGAAGTCACTTACAGCCCTTGTAAACTGCCTCTTTGACCACTGCGGGGCAATTCAACTTTCTATGTGTCTTGAAATGGCTTGGGATAAAGGTGATTTTAAATAAAACTTATTGCCTGTAATTCTTACCATTTCATAAAGCAAGAGGAAATTCTTCATTTAAGTCACCTTTTAATGACCCTTTATTTCTAATACTTCGACCCCTTTACACCATTTTTGCAAAATTTCTTAAAACACAACCGACTCCGGAAGTGAAATTCATTAAGGGTGAAACTAAGCCTATCTTTGGGAGTAAGCCTGGACTAGGCTAAAGGAAGCAGTATTCAGAGTTTTTAAAATATTTTAATTTCTTATTGTTCTTAACTCAGAAGCAGTTGTTCTGAATGCTATCTGATAAGGAGTAAATATTAAAGTGATCACAATTAGCTAGATTAACTACCACATTTACAGTTCAGCATTAGACAATGATCATAAAAGAACAATTTTAAAGCAAAGTGAAACACATGGAAAAAATGTATATTTGCGGGACACCTGAGTAGCTCAGTCATTTAAGGGGACAACTCTTGACTTTGGCTCAGCTCATGATCTCAGGGTCATGAGATCGAGCCCCACGTTGGGCTCTGCACTCAGTGAGGTGTCTGCTTGCCCCTCTCTCTCCCCTTAAGCCTCTCCCTGCCGCTCTATCAAATAAATGAATAAAATCGTTAAAAAAAGGTATGTTTGCTATTAAGGGTTCTAGTCCCAGGGTTCCACTGACTTTATTCAACCTCAACAAGACATTCAGCCTCTCTTTTCTCATGTAAAATGAGAGGGTTGGGTTAAAGTGTCTCCGAGGTTTAATATTCTGAATTTACACTCTATTTATCTCTCCCGCCAGAGGACTCCAGCATCTCTTATTGCCTCCTCACTGTGGAACGAAGTGACCACCCTGTAGGTGGCATCTGAATCTTCCCAGTGACTTCCCTGTACAGGGCTCCATCTCCTGTCTGGGACCCTCTACTCAGTTAAGGGAAATGGGTGGGTACACCTTAGCTGTTACGTTATGTTGTGTCCTTCATGCTTGATTCCACATTCATGTCACTGTCAGGCCTCCTCACACATGAGAGAAGAGATTGTCCACAACTCCTGAGTAAATAAGGGCCACAACCTCCGCCTGCGTGTAGAGGATTAGACAGGGTAGCATCTCAACCTGCTGCAAGAATGCTCTAAACGAAAATTTGAGTTTCCTGAAATTGCCATTTGTATTTTTGTGGGGAAGGGTAAGGGAGGAGGCCTAAAGTTTTGCCATTTGTTTTTTAGGTTAATTAATACTCTTTCTCACCTCCAATCCTCTTTAACCATTTTTCCTCCTTAGAACGCACCACCCTCCCCAAGTTTTCATAAGCTAGTTCATCTCTCATCTTTCCCAGCTGCACCAGGGAAACACTCACCAGTGTGTCTCTTTGGTAGATATTATACCAAGATTCCATTAGCATCTATTTCAACCTTCTGCTAGTGAGCCTTCATTTTCTGAAGAGTCTAGAAGACTCAAAAATAAATTTCTGTGACTCCCTTGCAGCTAGGGTTCCAGACTGATTCTGGTTTCGTCAGTGAGGTACAGACATGCTTTGTTTCGCTGTGCTTTGCAGATGTTGTTTTTTGAACCAACTGAAGATTTATGGTAACCCTGCATCAAGAAGTCTGTCAGTACTATTTTCCACTAGCATTTGCTCACTTTGTGTCTCTACGTCACATTGTGGTAATTTTCATAGTATGTTAAACTTTTCATTATCATTAATTACATTTGTTATGGTGATCCGTGATAAGGGATCTTTGATGTAACTACTGTAATTGTTTTGGGGCACCATGAAGGTGCCCATATAAGACGGTAAACCTAACCGGTAAATGCTGTGCGTGTCCTGCTGCTCCACCGACCCGCTGTTCCACCATCTCTCCCTCTCCTTGGGCCTCCCTATTCTCGGAGACAGTAGAATAGTGAAATTAGGCCAATCAATAATCCTGCAATGACCTCTACGTGCTCGAATGAAGGAAGAGTCGCACGTTTCTCACTTTATAAATCAAAAGGTAGAAATGATTGATCTTAGTGAGGAAGGCATTTCAAAAGCCAAGGTCAGCCAAAAGCCAGGCCTCGTGCTCTAGTTGGCCAAGTTGTGAATGCAAAGGAGGAAATTAAAGGTGCTACTCCAGTGAACACGCACATGATAAGAAAGCAAAGTAGCCTTATTGCTGATACGGAGAAAGTTGCAGTGGTCTGGAGAGAAGATCAAAGCAGCCACAACATTCCATTAAGCTAAAGCCTAATCCAGAGCAAGGCCCTCACTCTATTCAATTCTATGAGGGCTGAGAGAGGAAGCTAAAGAAAAGTTTGAAGCCAGCAGAGGTCGATTCATAAGGTTTAAGGAAAAGACGCCGTCTCTGTGACATAAAAGTACAGGATGAAGCAGCAAGGGCTGACAGAGAAGCTACAACAAACCATCCAGAAGATCTAGCTCAGATCATGCATGAAGGTGGCTACACCGAACTACAGATTTTCAATGTAGATGAAGCATATCCTATTGGAAGAAGTAGTGCCCCGTAGGACTTCTGTAGCTAGAGAAAAGTCATTTGCAAATATCTCCCTCCATTCAGTAAGTTGCCCTTTTGTTTTGGTTTCCTTTGCTACGTAAAACCTTTCTCCTTTGATATAGTCTCATTTGTTTATTTTTGCTTTTGTTGCCCTTGCCTGAGGAGACAGATCCAAAAAAAAAAAAAAAAAAAGAAAAATCACTGGGACTGATGTCAAAGAGTTTACTGCTTATGCTTTCTTTCAAGAATTTTGTGGTTTCCACTGTTACATTTTGAGTTTATTTTTGTATACGGTGTATGAAAGTGGTCCAGTTTCATTCTTTCCCATGTATCTGTCCAATTTCCTCAACACCATTTATTGAAGAGGCTGTCTTTTCACCACTGTATATTCTTACCTCCTTTGTGGAAGATTAATTGACCATATAAGCATGGGTTTATTTCTGGCCTCTCTTTTCAGCTGCATTGGTCTGTGTGTCTGTTTTGTGCCAGTACCATAGTGTTATGATTACTTAGCTTTGTAGTATAGTTTGAAAACAGGGAGTGTGATTCCTCCAGCTTTGGTCTTCCTTCTCAAGATCACTTTGGTTACTTGGAGTCTTTTGTGGTCCTGTGCAAATTTCAGAATTAGTCGTTTGAGTTCTGTGAAAAATGCTCTTGGTATTTTGATAGGGATTGCAACGAATCTACAAATTGCTTTGGGAAATATGGACATTTTAATAATATTAATTCCTCGAATCCATAAGCACAGGTTGATTTTTCCATTTATTTGTGTCTTTACTTTTTTTCATCAAGGTTTTACAGTTTTCAGAGAACAAGTCTTTTATGTCTTTGGTTAAATTTATTCCTAGATAGTTATTCTTTTTGATATAATTGCAAATGGGATTGTTTTCTTAATTTCTTTCTAGTACTTTGTTATTAAAGTACAGAAATGCCACAGATTTCTGTATATTAATTTTGTATCCTGTGACTCACTGAATTCATTTATTAGTTTTTTGATGGAGTTTTTAGACTTTTCCCTATATAGTATCAAGCCATCTGCAAATAGTGAGTTGTACTTTTTCCTTTCCAATTTGGATGCCTTATATTTATTTATTTTTTTGCTTGATTCTCTGGCTAGGACTTAGAATACTATGTTTAATACAAATGGCATGAGTGGGCATCCTGTCTTATTTCTAATTTTAGAGAAAAACTTCTCAACTTTTCCATATTGAATATGATGTTTGCTATGGGTTTGTTATACATGATCTTTATTATGTTGAGGTATGTTCCTTTTATACTCACTCTGTTGAGAGTTTTTAATCATAAGTGCATGTTAAATTTTGTTAAATGCTTTTTTTCACATCTATTGAGATGACCACATGATTTTTACCATTCATTTTATTAATGTGGTATATCACATTGATTTGCAGATACTGAATCATTCTTGTATCTCTGGAATAATCCCACTTGATCATGGTGATCTTTTTAATGTACTGGTGTATTTGGATTCTAATATTTGTTAAGAATTTCTGCATCTATGTTTATCAGCAATATTGGCCTATAATTTTCTTTTTTTGTGGTGTCTTTGCCTGGTTTTGGTATCATGGTAATGCTGGCCTCATAGAATGATTTTTGAAGCATTTCTTTGCCCTCTTTTTTTGGGGGGGTTAATAATTTGAGAAAGGTAGATATTAACTCTTCTTTAAATATTTGGTAGAATTCACTTGTGAAGCCATCTGGTCCTGACTTTGTTTATTGGGAGTTTTTTAAAATTACTGATTAAATTTCATCATTAGGAATTGTTCTGTTCAGATTTTCTAATTCTTTGTTGTTGGGGGTCTTAGCAAATTGTTGTTTCTAAGAACTGACCCAATTTTCACTTAACCAACTGAGCCACCCAGGCGCCCCAAGTTCCTTTGTGTTTCTGTAGCATCTGTTATAACTTCTCTTTTACTTCTAATTTTATTTCTAATTTTCATATCTATTTGAGTCCTCTGGTTTTATTCTTTTTTTTTTTTTTCCCCTCTCTCAAGATGAGTATGGTTACAGGTTTATCTATTTTGTCTTTTCAAAGAATCACTTCTTCATTTCTTTGATGTTTTCTATTGGACTTTTAGTCTATTTCATTTGTTTCTACTCTGATCTTTATTATTTCCTTCATTCTATCAACTTTGGGCTTTGTTTGTTCTTTTTCTAGTTCCTTTAGACATAAAGTTAGATTATTTTTTGAACTTTATCTTGTTTCTTGAGGTAGGCCTATATGCTTTAACTTTTCCTCATAGACTTGTTTTTGCTCTGTCCCATATATTTTGGAATATTGTATTTCCATTTTCATTTGTCTCTAGGAGTTTTTTTTATTTCCTCTTTGGTTTCCTCATTGACCCATTGGTTGTTTAGTAGCCTATTGTTTAGCTTCTATGTGCTTGTGTTTTTTCCACTTTTCCTCTTGTAATTGATTTCTAGTTTCATACTGTTCTGGTGGGAAAAGATGCTTGATATATTTGCTTCTTACATTTATTGAGACATATTTTTGGCCTAACATGTGACCTATCCTGGAGAATATTGCATGTGTACCTGAAAACAATGTGTATTCTGCTGTTTTTGTATGGAATGCTCTGTATATATTTAAGTCCATCTTGACTAACGTGTCACTTAAAACCAATGGTTCCTTATTGACTTTTTGTATGGATGATCTATCCATTTGATGTAAGTGGGTTTTAAATCTTCTACTATTGTTGTGTTACTGTCAATTTCCCCCTTTATGTCTGGTAATATTTGTTTTATGTATTAAGCTGCCTGTATGTTGGGTGCATAGATATTTACAAGTGTCATACCCTCTTGATGAAATGATCCTTTTATCATTATGTCTTTCTCTTGTTACAGTCTCTGTTTTAAAGCATATTTTGTGGGGTGCCTGGGTGGCGCAATTGCTTAAGCATCCAACTCTTGGTTTTGTCTCAGGTCATGATCTCAGAGTTGTGACTGAGCCCCACATCGGACTCTGCACTCAGGGCAGAGTCCTGTTTGTCCCTCTCCCTCTGCTCCTTCCCCGACTCTCTCTCCAATAAATAACAAATCTTTTTTTTAAAAAAAAAAAAGTCATTTTGCTTTTTTCCCCTATTTATTTGCATGTGAAATCTTTTTCCATCTCTTCATTTTCAGTCTGTGTATATCTTTAGATCTCAAGAGAGTCTCTTATAGGTAATGTGTAGATGGGTCTTGTTTCTTTATCCATTCAGCCACACTATTTCTTTTGATTGGAGCACTTAGTCTATTTACATTATTGATAGATATGTACTTACTGACATTTTGTAGTTTTTTAGTTGTTTTTGCGGTTCTCTGTTCCTTTTTCTCTTGCTTCCTTCTCTTGTGATTTGGTAACTTTCCTTAGTGTTACATTTTTATTCCTTACTCTCAATTTTTTTGTGTATCCATTATAGGTATTTTATTTCTGGTTACCATAAAGTTCATATACAACATCCTAGGTATATACCAGTCTATATTAAGTTGATGGTCACTAAAGTTTGAGCACATTCTAAAACATTAGATTTCTACTCCACTGTATGTTTTGTTTTTGACACCATATTTTACATATATTTTGTGTAGTCTCCGACTAATTATTGTAGATGTAGAGGATTTTACTACTTTTGTCTTTTAATCCCCATAATAGTTATATAAATGGTTGACCCAGTACCTTTACTGTCTATTCACCTTACCAGTGAGATTTTTTCTTTAGTAATTTTCTTATTGCTAATTATGACCTTCCTTTTCCTTTTTAATGAAGTACGTTCAACATTTCCTGTAAGGCCAGTTTATGGTGGTAAACTCCTTTAGCTTTTGTTTGTTGGGGATACTCCTCACCTTCCATTCAGTTCTGAATGATAACCTTGCCAGATAGAGTCTTTTTGGCTTTGTTTCTTCCTTTCAGCAGTTTGAATATATCGTGCAACTCTCTTCTGGCCTATAAAGTTTCTGCTGAAACACCAGTTGATAGTTTTGTAGGGGCTCCCTTGTATACAACTAGTTGTTTCTCTCTTGCTGCTTTTAACACGATCTCTTTAATTTTTGACACTTGGATTATAATGTGTCTTGGTGTGGTTATCTTCAGGTTCTTCTTTTTGGGGCTTTCTGTACTTCCTGGAGTTGGATGTTTTCTTCCTTCACCAGGTTAGGAAAGTTTTTAGGGATTATTTCTTCAAACAGGTTTTCTGTCCCTTTCTCTCTCTCTTATCCTTCTGGGACCCCTATCTAAGTGTTAGTATGCTTGATGTCATCCCTTCAACTATCCTCATTTTAAAAAATTCTTTTTCTTTTTGCTCTCATTGGGTGATTTCCACTCCCCTGTTTTAGAGAAGTTGATTTGTTCTTCTGCATCATTTAATCTGCTGTTGATTCCCTCTAGTGTATTTTTAATTTCAGTTATTGTATTCTTTCAGCTGATCAGTTCTCTTTTTGTATTTTCTATCTCTTTGTTGAAGTTCTCATTGCATTCATCTATTCTTCTCCCAAGATCAGTAAGCATCTTTGTAACCATTTCTTTGTCTGGTAGATTATTTACATCCATTTCATTTATTTCTTTTCTGAAGTTTTATCTTGTTCTTTCATTTGGAACATAATCTTCTGTCTCTTCATTTTGCCCGACTCTCTGTTCTATGGATTAGGTAGATCAGTTATGTCTCCTTGTCTTGAAGGAGTAGCTTTATGTAGAAGGTGTCTTATAGAACCCCGAGGTGCAAATTCCCCTGGTCACCCACCCCCTCTGGATATGGCAGGGTGGAGGACCACCCACTGGTTGTTGTAGGGTGAGATTATCTAGGGCTGTGCCATTGTCACCGGTCAGGGGCGGTGGGGAGGAGTCACTTGGGAGTAGCGCAGGCCAGGGTGGGTGGGCTGCAGGGAAATGCCAGGGCAGGGCAAGCAGTACTAGCACTGTAGATGGAGAATGTCAGAAGTGATACCTGCGAGGCAGGGCAGCTTCTCAGGGTAGCCAGGTAAAGGGGAGAGAAAAAAAAATGGCATCCACTAGTATTTCTATCCTTGGAGAAGTTTCCAACAGATCTCCAAATTAGTTCCATGCCCTAAATTTAGTCAATTAAATTAGTCAATGAATGTCATTCACATGTAACACAAACACTTTTCAAACTATTGTTTCTGCTCTGGGACTCAGAACAAGTGAGACTGTGCACAAGCCCTTTAATTAAGAGCAGAGTCTTAGTTTCCTACTGTCCTCTGGCTCTCCTGGACTTAAGCCCCACTGGTTTTCAAAGCCAGATGTTATGGGAGCTCATCTTCCTAGTGCAGGTTTCTTGGGTTAGAGAGCCCGATGTGGAGGTTGGGTCCTTATTCCTCAGAGAGGGCCTTTGCAATTGTGTTATCTTCCTGTTTGAAGGTTGCCATGCTGGGTGGTGTGGGTCCTGAGTAGACTGCATCTCTGCCTCCCTTGTCTTGATGTGACTTTTTCTTTATATCTTTAGTTCCATAAAATCTTAGTTTTACTAGTCTTCAAGTCATTCTCAGAGATGTTTTATATGTAGTTGTAGTTTTGGTGTGTCTATGGAAGGCAGTGAGCTCTGAATTTTTACTGCAAATCCAAACGTGCTATTTCTAGAAGCTGTCTGGTAGCCAAAACCTAGATGCATTTTTATCTGCAGGTTGCTGAATACAGTGCAGGATGAAATCACAGACTTGCCACATCTCTTACCTGAAAAACTACACATACCCCAGACCATTCATCCTAGAATGTCTCTATACTATGTAATTTTACAATGTAATATACTTTAAAGTCATTGCTTTTTGTTTCTGGTTATAATATTGTATAATTATAGTATATATTGTATATAGCCCTATACTATTCAAGGTCTAAGAAGGTAGAGATTTATTATTTTTGTCATATGGAACACCTAATATAATGCCCACACAGAGTCGGAGATAAATAAAATGTGTAAATGAAAATCTTTTTGTGATCATTAAGCACCTAGCCAGTTCTCCATAATATTAAATTAAATGTAATTTATTTTGGCAAAGAATTATAATATAAATGCTAACAATACTGAACCATGCTGTGTTAGAAACAACAGATATATGCTTTCTCATTCTATAGTTGTTTTTAATTTTATTTGCTTTAAAAATTTTCAAATATAGCTGAATACCTTTCATCTGCCCAATAAATATTTCATTTCTGTAATTTTTTAAAAATCAGCTTCAGTTTGCCTTCTCACTAAAGTTTGATTCATTCATTCATTCCAAGAACACTGGGAACGCAGGATGGGAAAGCTATGACCCCAATCCACTTTTTAGTAACTCTGGCAAGAAGTTACCAGTCAATTCTAGATTACTCCCCTCAAGTAGAGAACTGGTTGTACCGTATAAACAAAGGTTTATATTTGTTCTTACGACACATGGTATTTTTTCCTACCAGATTTTCCACCTACCTATTCCACTTAGACTAATTTAAAAAAAAAAAAAAAGAGTGTATACTTTCTTGAAGCGCACATTATTAGAATCGCTCAGACAAAAAGACATGAAACATGACAGGACACATCAAGATCTTGTTGCTGCTACTACTAGATTTTGGGAACTGATTTTCCTCTCGCTGTTACCACTACTAAAAATAACTAATACTTACTGGGGCATAAGGCACCAGAAACTCCAGACCCTACAGCTCCACTAGGTAATTTCTTTTGTTATCCTCATTTTATAGATAAAGAACCTGAGAGATGAAAGAAGTCACAGATTTGCCTAAGATGATGGAGCTGGAAGTTGAAGCAAGTTTTCCTCCAGACCCATGTGGCTTTATATATTTCATCAACAAGTGAATTATTTCTAGCTTCATAATCATTTTAAAGAAAAAAAAGAAAGCAAAATCTTGTTGAATACTGAAGAAGCTTGAGTTGTGTATTTCCGGCGCGAGTATAGGCTCTCTAAAAGTCTGGATTCTCCAAAATCTACTGATTGATTCATTCACACAATCATCTAACAAGCTATGTAAACCAGGTTCCTGTTAAGCAACCAGTAAAGGGTAGCTATGACGATGAGGATGGGTCAAGAACAGGCTGGTGGAGAAGACAGGCACATAAATAGTTGAAATACAGTTTTTAAAGTGATGACACAAGTATGTTAGTAGTTCGCAACTGAGCTGTAACAACACAATGACAGACAATGTAAGTACACATTTAACTACTTTTTTTTTGTCACTTGTGATGGTTAACTTTTTGTCTCAACTTGACTGGACAAAAGGTGCCCAAATTAAACATATTTCTGGGTATGTCTGTGACAGTATTTCTGGATGAGATTAGCAATGAATCAGTGGACTTAGGAGAATACCCTCCCCAGTGTGGGCGGGCATCATCTGTCTGTTTAGGGCTTGAGGAGAACAAAAGAAGGAGGAAGAATATGCTGGTTTTGCTTCCTATGGAGTTAGGAAAACTCATCTCATCTTCTCAGGCCAATGGACTTGGATTTCAACCATCAGCTCCTCTGTCCTCGGGCCTTTAGACTCAAACTGAATTATACCACTGGTTTTCCTGGGGCTCCAGGCTTGCAGACAACAGACTGCTGGATTTCTCAGCTCCCATTAACTGTGTGAGCCAATTCCTCAGAATAAATCTCTCACCTACTGGTTCTGTGTCTCTGGAGAACCCTGACTAATATAGTCACACATTTTTTTAAAGTCAAAGAAAAGGGCACCTGGGTGGCTCAGTTGTTAAGCATTTGCCTTTGGCTCGGGTCATGATCCCGGGGTCCTGGGATGGAGCCCTGTGCTGGGTTCCCTGCTCAATGGAAGCCTGCTTCTCCCTCTCCCACTTCCCCTGCTTATGTCCCCTCTCTCGCTGCCTCTTGTCTCTCTCTCTGGCAAATAAATAAATAAATATAATCTTTAAAAAAAAAAAAAAAAGTCAAAGAGAATCTATCCCTAGCATCATCAGTGCCTTACATAAGATGAATGACAGACTTTTTAAAATTCAACTATTTCTTATTATGAAGGCTTTTACACAAGTGGAGAGGGCCGCTCTTTGTTCACTTAATAGAAAAATAAAACTTTATAGGAAATAAACTATTTATAAGGTGTATAGTCTCCTTGAAGCCCAAAAAACATGTGTCCATAGAAAAATAATACACTTGGGTAAGGTAAATAAAAGAATCATTTAAAAATTATTGAGTTTCTTATTTTTGGTGGATGCCTCATGAAAAAGGTTTATATTTAGCCTGTGGCAAAGTCTCTGGTAACCTCAGAAGAAAATAAAGACATGTGGCTACATGGCTACACAATTTGCTCAATTGTATAATCTTTATACAAAAAAGGTCACACTGCTATCAAAGGCATTCTACCTGCCTTAGGTCTGAAGTATCAAATCTCAAGAGCAAAAATAGAAGTATGAAAACAACTCCTAATAGTCACCTTAAGAAAAGGCTCCTTACTCAGAAAGTTATTTATTAAAATAAGTTTGAAAAGAAGAGCAGTGGGGCACCTGGGTGGCTCAGTAGTTAAGCGTCTGCCTTTGGCTCAGGTCATGATCCCGGGGTCCTGGGATTGAGCCCTGCATCAGGCTCCTCAGTTCAGTGGAAAGCCTGCTTCTCCCTCTCTCATTCCCCCTGCTTGTGTTCCCTCTCTTACTGTAGTCTCTCTCTGTCAAATAAATAAATAAAATTAAAAAAAAAAAAAAGAAGAAGAGCAGAATACTGAACTTGGTCTTTCATAAAATGTCAGATTTTTCCAATTTGCTTCAGTGTTTCAATGAAGGCATTTTGTTACATTACTCCTCCGGATGTTTATTCAATATAAATGTTAGGAAAAAAAGAGATTTTCTTTAATGATCCATTCTTCAAGGAAATTATTTTCAGGGATAAAATTAACGTAAGATAACTGAGGAGTTTATTGGTAGCTACAAGCAGGGATCCTCAGTTAGGGGATTCGGGATCTGCCTATCACTCTCTGATCCCTACCCCCCACCGAATGGAGCGCCATGTTACGAAGAGTGGACCAGTTTGGCTTCCAGGTCTTTGAATAAAGCCATTTGACAGCCATCACATTATACTTTACAGGAGCCTAATGTCTCTCTTCCCCACTTTTAACATGCACAGAAAATATGTTCTTAAAGAAAAAAAAATCCACACCATTCAAAAACCTGTTAGAATTTATCTAAGAACAAAGTGAATCCAAATGCATACAAGAAAGGAATCTACTTATATAAAGGGAGGTGAATATTCAAAGAACCAAATTTTACACAGAATAAAGAAGTGAATAAGGCAAAGCAGGACAGGATTAGCATATTTTCTTTAATAACTACATCAACATGTTTTATGATTTTTCTTTCTTTCCAATATTATATAAATGTAATCTTTTAAATCTCATGGTGAAGAGGCACAGATTGTAAAAAGTAATGAGCGCACAGTTTTCCAAAACCATGTAAAGATGGCACATGACAATGTCAAGATTCTGAAAAAATGTATATATGCTTTTAAGTAAAACCTTCAAGGTAAATTTCTGACTACAGTGAGGAATAATTAGTGCAGATCTGGTTAACACCTAGTTAGGCTATAAGAAGTTCAAAAACGGCGCCACTATACTTTGGAGCTAAGATTACAGTTGGAAGTAATCCACTAGGAAAATCAGAGCAGAAAAGATAAGATTAGCTTGCCAAAGGAAAACAGGGAAGAATCAAACAGAATCTATTGCCAATGTGGAAAAGATATAG
Source organism: Mustela erminea (assembly GCF_009829155.1). Classification (NCBI taxonomy): domain Eukaryota; kingdom Metazoa; phylum Chordata; class Mammalia; order Carnivora; family Mustelidae; genus Mustela; species Mustela erminea. Next base: position 75,521,925 of record NC_045615.1, read on the forward strand.
CCCAGTTAGTGTTATAGACACCTATAAAAAAATGAATGTATCAACTGATGGCGAACAGGAAGTCCAAAGGACTCAGATGGTTTCAGGGTAATTCTAGCACCTGTTTGAGGGAGAGGGCACCTTACTAGATGCCATAGGTTACTACAGTTCAGGGACACTGGTTATCGAGATCATAACGTCAACTCTTCTTTGTTAGTATCGGTTCAAAATTTTCCATTTGTAATTTGACTGTCCATATACATATTTTCTTCAAAAATGAGGGAACGTGATGATCATCTTGAGACAAGGAAGTGGATCTATAATCTGACACTGACCTAGACATCAGGGAGCCAGCTCTGCTGTAGGTGACAGCAGGAACACACACACCTGATCAAGGGAGTTCATGTGAAGTTTCTGGTTCTGAAAGATTAAGGTCAAGATGAAATAAATTCTGTCCTAGGAAATCCTGCCTAAGAGGTCAGCTTCTTCCTCTCTCACTATTTTGAAGCAGAAAACCTTTCAGGGTACAAAAGGGTCTGTTTGCTTTTAGATACATTACGTCTGATCACAGAAGCTCTACGACTGAACTGAAAAAGCACCGAGTCCGTGACAAAACTGAGAAGCTAATTAAAAAAAAACTAAACTCTAATACATATTTACTTACTGCTCTTCTAACAAGAGAGGAAAGCAGAAAAGGCAATCTGTCAATCAAATACTGGAAATAAACACTGATTACTTTCTGACATCTTAACTAATAATTTTCTAATAACCATAACCAGGTAGCTGGGGTCCATTTATTTTTATGTGATATCATTTGTGCCTAAAGATCATTAAATGGGATATGGTAGAAGGCTTAATTTCTATTTCTTCTATACCCAATTTTAAGTCAAGAGAAATTAGATTAAAACCTCAGGTAAAACAAGGAAAAAAATAATAAGGATTCTGAGTTTCCTGTCAACTTTGTTATACTTCTGTTGTAATTAGAGAACTTTTCTGGACACAGGCATAAATATTTAGCATCCTGAAGTATATTATTTAATTCAAGAACTAATTTGTAAAAAATAAAAGTTAAGAATACATTACACAGCTTTTCGATTTATTTTAGGTTTTGAATTGATGGAAATCATCAGATACATGACAAAGGCAGCAGCTTTGGTAGTTGCTGGATAATGCAGACACCTGTGTAGTTGGGGCTGTAAAGGAATTTTTATTAGATTGGTAGAAAACCAGCATTGAACTCAGTTGCTGAATTTCAACCAATTTAAATAAAGTACTTGACCTACAAGCTTATAACCCTAAATTTCTCAATGCAGCTGCCAGAAATCTATTTTCCAAATGAAACAACAGATGGCTTTGAACAATACTGCAATATGGCAATTTTCAGTTACTGCAAAGGGTTTTTGTCTGGTTAAAATTATGAAAATAACTGAGAAAATAACTTTCAAATTTTTCTGAAGGACTGCTATTTTCAAAGTGAAAAGCAAAGTTTAATAACCTAAGTGATTTTCCCAGCATTATCTTTAGACATTGCTCTATTTGCTAGTTTCTATTTATCTAAAACAACACATAGCAGACTGTAACCTTGCCCTCATTTTAGAACTAATTTAATACTCCTGCAGTGACTGCAAGCACTTCAAGATGTCTTTCCAAGTGATGATTTCCAACACACAGTATGTCTTTAGTTCAAAACTTCATCATCCTGGGAGGATTTGACAAGCGGGCCAATTAAGCCTGATGTGAAAGATATTTAAAACCTATAAACCTTTGTAAATGATTGAAAAACTGCTCATTCCTTCAAATACCATCGTGAACAAAATAAATACAGCCCACCAAGCCTCGGAATAAGGCTAAACCCAGAAGAAGCAGCTTAACCTTCCAGGACAAACACCTCAATTTCTTAAACTGTTCTTGCCAAAGGACTCCACTTCCCACTCACTGATGTCATTGAGAACGTCTGGAAGCTCTCCTCCTTCCTTCTTCTCCAGCCCATTATACCACTCCAGTGCTGTGCGATGGAGTGTGCGCTCTGGGTGCGGGCTGACTGGATTTAGTACTTGCACCCTCACTTACCACCCGGGAGATCCTGAGATCCTCTCAACTTCAAATTCCTCAAATTCCAAATGCTAACCAGTACTGACTCCATGGGGTTGCGTGGACTAAATATACTAAACACACGCAAAGAACGTCACAGATGCCAGGTATATGGCAAGTGCTCAAAACTACTATTATTATTATGACCCCTTCCCTCTTGTCTCACTCAATGCCTAGGCTGCTCCAAGGTCTAGATCTCTTCCCTGCCTTGCACTCACTCAACCCCCTACCTTCACCCTCTGTCCAAGAGCATGCTGGTTTGGCGGTGAGCAAGCCCTGCACACAACAACAAAGCAAACCAAAACATAAAACTTCACATGGTTCAGTCAATACCCTTCTTTTTTTTTTTTTTTTTAAATATTTTATTTATTTATTTGACAGACAGAGATCACAAGTAGGCAGAGAGGCAGGCAGAGAGAGAGGAGGAAGCAGGCTCTCTGCTGAGCAGAGAGCCCGATGCCGGGCTCGATCCCAGGACCCTGGGATCATGACCTGAGCCGAAGGCAGAGGCTTTAACCCACTGAGCCACCCAGGCGCCCCCAGTCAATACCCTTCATAACTATTTCTCCACTCCCACTTTTACATAAAACTTATCTTTTGAAACTAGGTTATGATTCATTTCCTCCATTTTGTCACCATTCACTCTTACCTCGGGCAGTTTTACACCTAAAGTTGCTTCCTCACCAATCAAGTGATCAGAGTCCGGCAGCTGTCTCTCAGTCCTGTTTCTCAACCTTCTTACCACTGATGGGCCCTCCTTCCCCTTTGAAACTCGTCCCTTTGCCTTCTGTGCCACTGCCCTATCCTAAACCTTCCTCCCTGCTTACCTACCACTTCTCAATAAGGTTCCTTTCCTACTTCTTCCATTGAAACCCAATTCCCAAGAGTTCTGCCCTCAGTCTTCCATACCCCTCTCCCAACTGCTCCACTCCCATGCGACACCTCCAAATCCCATGGCAGGACCTCCAAATCTGGTTCCACACCCCACCCCTAGTCCTGACTCCACTGACTATTGAAAATGTCCATTCTGGTAACTCTACCAGAGCCTCACACTTACCACATTCTAGGTCAAATCTACCACTTTCCCTTCTTAACATTTCCATTCTTGACAGTTAATGACACCATCTTTTTTTGAATTATGAAGGTCAAAGCACTTCAATCATCTTTAATCTTCTGTCTCTCTAACAGCTCATAACAGACAGTACAGTGGTCTGTGCATGAGCTCTGGAACTAGACCATATGAGCTCGCATCCTGACTTCCCTACTTCCTGCCAGTGTGACCTTGAGCAAGTCACTTGGCTTCTCTAGCTTCAGGGTAGCCTCCATAACAGAGCTGCGCAGATTACATAAGGAAATGTATGTAAGGCCATAGCAGGTTGGCATTTGGCAAGCTATGACGACGATGACAATGAAAAAGAATCTTAGTCATCTGTTCGCACCCTTCTCATTCTTTACAGACTCTCATCACATCTCACGTAGACCTTCTCCGTGTTGCCCCAAGTAAATTTCAACTCAGAAGTCCACTTGCCTTTGTTGTCAATGTGTCAGTGTCTCAAATGATCTCAACCAAGACCGAGAGCATTTAACATTCTACTTACATATCAGGATTTTTTTCTCATAACATACTAAATAAAAAATGTAATGAGAATTCAGGAACTGACCTTATTTGAACCCAATTTCAAATAACATTTCATAAGCCACATGGTCAGACATTAAAATCACTCTCAATTCTCAATAAGGCAGAGCAGGTTATTGGCAACAAACTACAAAATCTTTGTTGTCATTACCCTTACCAAGCCACCACCCCATGGTCATCAGGCCACATTTCCCCAAGAACTGAAAGGTAAGTTATATTTTGACCTAAGAAAGATGTAACATTACTGGAAAAAAAAATCAGAATCATATAATGTATTATAAAGTCAGTATGTTATCTTTTGCTTTGTATCCTCAGTGACTTTGTAGCCTTACAAGAAAGTAGAATTAAACATTTTTATGAATGTCCATCTACGTATTTACCACATTGAATTCAACGGGATCATTGCTACTAGAAGCAGTTATCCTAAGAGAACCATGTTTATGTATTAATTAGACGTCGGCACTTAGTCACTTTAACCAAGAAAGAGAATTACCGCTAAGGACTGGAGTTCTCTTGTTTCTTCCTCTGCTGCTGAAGCATGATACGACAGAACCTATAGGATAAGAAACAAAGGAAAACAGGTTATCCAAGAGAGGATTACTGAATGTAGACTTTGACAGTCTTAAGCTTGAGATTCTGCTAAAACTTCCTGGAGACCGAACTAGATACCTCAGACTGTCAAATCTTGTTTCCTGCTTTCTTCAACAGAAAGAAAAATCCCAGATTTTGATTCAATTGCATGTTTCAGAAGACAAAAAGTTATATTCCCTACGTTCAGAGTAAGTCTTGTCACTTTTATTCTGCACATTATTTATCAGCCATGCTATTGGCTCAGACTCGGCAGGAAATTTATTTTGTCCTTTTTTGTCTTTTTGTGCTGCTTTTTAAAAAATAATAGTGACTTTAATTTTTTTTTCTTTTGTATTGAATTAAGAAAAAAAATCTTTGCATACACTGACATTTTAACATTGATATTTGGAAAGATAGTATAAAAGTGGCCCTCAGATGAGGCCCATAGCCAGCGTAGAATTTCATAAAGAAAAATTGCATGGCTGGAATATAATGTCATACAGATTCAGGGATTCCCTTCCACTCATATGTCAAGAGCGAAGAAGCATAGCACTGGCCTGTAAACCCCTCCGTTAACATCTGAGGACACTGAGGCACAGGTGTTCTCACGACTTGGTGGCAAGCTCACACTTAGAGGACAGGGAGGCCTGCTTTCAACTCCTACTCTAGAGTACACTTCCGCTTACCTGAGTAGAGTTAAAAAGACAGGCTTACCATTTTCTTATACCTTAACGTAAGTATCATTAATTCCCAATTTCAAAAGTAATAACTTCAAAGTAATGGGATAATATTTTATCTGAGGTAGTGATCATATTTAAAATGTCTACCATATTTTTAAAAAATATTTTTGAAAGTTCATTTTTGACAGAGACAATACAGATTTACTAAAAGCTCCAAAGATTTTAGTGTGATTGATAAGAAGGCAAGACATTTTCAGATTTTAAATGGTGACCTGAGTAACTGAACTGTCTGAACTAGTTTTCCTTGAACGAGTCTTTAAAATTTGAAGCAATTCAGGGGCGCCTGGGTGGCTCAGTGGGTTAAAGCCTCTGCCTTCGGCTCAGGTCATGATCCCAGGGTCCTGGGATCGAGCCCTGTATCGGGCTCTCTGTTCAGCAGGGAGCCTGCTTCCTCTTCTCTCTCTGTCTGTCAAATTAAAAAAAAAATCAATATAAAATTTGAAGCAATTCAAAACCTAAAATGGGGTATGTGTCTCCTATCTTGTGATTCAGAACATTTATAATCCTGTACTACAACAGCCTTGTCCTCACATTTGAACCATTAAGCACTAGGAAAGCCTGGGAAACTTGGAGCTGCTGTCTTCTGCTTACATGGCATCGATGGGTCATGGTGGCTAATGCGTTGCTGCTGGGACCACAGAGCTAGTGTGTTGGGGAAAGTGCGGACTGTGGCCATACACTAGTCTGATATAAATAAATGCAATGCAACACAGATGAATGGTTACGGGAAGAACATGTCATTCTAAATTTAAAAAAAAAAAAAGATTTTTGTCTCAGTGAAGGTAAAAATAGCACCTTATTCATAAGGTCGTAAGGATTAATTTTGTTAATACAGGCATACCTCAGAGATACTGCGGGTTTCCAGACCACTGCAACAAAGCCAATATCATAATAGAGTGAATCAAATGAATGTTTTGGTTTCCCAGTGCATGTGAAAGTTATGCTGACACTATAGTGTATTAAGTGGGCAGTAGCATTATGTCTTAAAAAATCAATGTAATACCTTATTTAAAAAATACTTCATTGCTTAAAAAAAAAAAGTGAACCCATCACCTGAACTTTCAACAGGTCCTAATCACTATCACAGATCACTACAACAAATATAATAACAATGAAGAAGCTTGAAATACTGTGGGAATTACCAAAGTCCTACACAGAGACAGGAAGGGAGCAAATGTTGTTGGCAAAATGACGCCAATAGACCTGCTCAACATAGGGCTGCTACAGACGGTGAGTGTATGAAAAATGCAGTATCTGTGACAGGCGATAAAGCAGAGCACCACAAAATGAGGTATGTCTGTACCTGTGGGTCTTAGAACACGCAGTCAGCACATCTGATAAAGGTTAGCTATTATTATTGTTGTTGTTTTATTGTCATTATAATGATCATGGCTTCCAGGTCAAAATAATTCACCACCGTAAGAAAACCTGACGAGTTTGGGTCTCTGGCTTTTATCCAGTGCCTCATAAGAACAGGAAAATCTTTTTCAGGGTTAAACTAAAGACAGCTAATGAGTACAAGGGCGCTCACTAAGGTATTCTACTTCTGTATATGCTTGCAATTTCCCATAATAAAAAGTTTTACAAAAAGAGATAATTTCTAACTGATAACTGGCTTAGATTCAATTCAGTATAAAACTGTGGAACTATAAAAACTTGATTAAAAATTATACACTTACACACACATGCACAAACGTGTATATGTGTATATATGTATGAAACTACATGTGTACATATGTATTGTATAAGTATAACTTGAGGTATGTGTGTACATATATACACACACATATTTGTGTGTACATATGTATGCAAACACACACATAGGTGTGTGTGTATTTGAAAAAGATTTCCAATGGCTTATAATCCAAGATCTCTTATATACTATGGCAAAACTATTAGTGTTATATATTCGTTTTAGAAAGTAAAGTATACCATGATGGTTACTGGTAAAACTTTACAATGTATATCTTTTGAGCTCCTTAGGTGAGGTGTTTTTTTAGAGGATTAGAGCAAAAGTTACCATGTTCCGAACACTGACACGCATTGATCTCAATCAACTAAGTAAGAGTAGGCAAACATTCAAATATATTTCATGGCAGTGTATGAATAAGACACTGCCCTTTTGAAGTCTGTCCTAAACTGGTCTCTGATGTAAGACATTTCTGTGTGATACAAAGGGACTTTTCAGGCAGTTCATGGAAGTCATCTGGAAAGGGCTGCCTGGCTCAGGCAGGCTAGTCCGACGTGGGAGGGAGTCTCCCCGAGGTCAGTGTCCCAAGCCAGTAGCTCACTAGCTGCTCGCACATTCAGAATCACCAGGGGAGCTCTGGAATAATGTCGATTCCTGGCCTCTCCTGAAGACTTAGGAATCAGGATTTTCAGAAGTGGGATTCGTAAATCTGTCATCTGAAGGGGTTTCCCATGCCTCACTTCTGATTCTCCCAGTGCTTCGGGTTTCTGTTTTTATCTTTTAAGATGTGTGACTACAACTGTTCACAAAGAGATGGGGAAGCTCAGGCAACAGGAAAGGGACAGGATGCAGGTGACAGCAGATGTCTGCGTGACTGGATTCTTAAGGCTGAAGGAGTAAAGGGAAAGCCAGTCTGAGTTCTTGTTTGGTCATACGACCTTCGGTAAGTTTCTACAATATTCTGGGTGTCAGTTTCTTAGCTATTTATATGAGGAACTAAGGATTCAGTCTGATTCTCTGAGGAGACAGCGCCCCCACAAGTGGTTCCGGGGGGAAAGGGGAGAAGCTGAGTGTGTGGCCACAGAGACGGAGAGGGTCCCGCATGTGCCAGCCCACCTCCAGTGTGACCATTTGCTTGGCCATGGCTCTCTCCACCGCTTCATACATCTGTGTGTTCTGGATCCCCAAGCCACAAAAGATGACAAAAGCCTCCAGGAACTGTTCATCATTTCGGTTGAAAGGCTTAACCTTGCCAGTATTCTCCTCCATCTTATTAACAAGTTGGCAAACCCCTATAACAATCCAAGAAATCTGAGTAAATATTATTATTAGTATAGTTTTTATTGACTTTAAAATCCCCCTCCCCAAAGATTGTCTTATAATTTCGTGTTAGGAATGCTTGGAATCTCCAAAGAAGCAAACATCCTCACAAATATAAGCTAGAGAAGTAAACTGAATTAATTTATATGAGAACTTGTTTCACATAGTCCTAAATGTATGTTGCCCGTGTTCAAAAAAATCCTAGAGTACTGTTTTCTTCCAGACTCGGTCACGAATTTTAGATCAGTTGAGTCCCCAAAGACACTTTGTCCTTTGGAGACTAATTGGATTTTTGTACACTTGCCAAGAGAACGATTTTGATGCACATCAGAATTTTGGGTCACACAGACTGCCTTTCCTGACTGAGAAACCAAAAGTTAAAAAACACAATTACATACAAAATAGAATGCAGAAAATAGGCAATTCACATAGACGGTCTCAAATTTCAGATAAGCACGTCCATATCCAGGAGAATCCTATTTGCCGACAACTTTGGATACTACAAATAAATGCAAATAAAAATGACTATTTGTTTAGAAATAAAAGCACAACGAATCTTTGAAGAAAATCATAACCATCTAAATCTTGGCTTCTCTTAGGTCAAACGTAGAGTCAATATAAATGGAAAATTACATCAACATTATGATAAATCTTTGCTGAACTAGTTCTATGGGATTCTGAGCCTAGTGGCCTCTCTTTGAAGGGTTTGGTGATCTTCTACCTCTGGGTTTAACAAGTGTTGTTAAATCCTTATTTCTTCTGTCTCTGAATATATAATCGTGGAGTTCTGTTCAGGACACATGTGATCTTTAGGCCTTACAATCTCACTGTGAAGTAGTTGTGACCATCCCTATTTCACAGATGGAAAAACTGAGTCTCAGAAAGGTTAAGTCATTTGCTCAAGTTCACTTAGCAGGTAGGCTTAGATCTAAAATTCAAACCCAGCCTGGGCCAGTCCCCAAGGCCACCGTTTCCCACACGCTGCTGCTCTGTGCCCTTGTACCTGCTTCCAGTCACTGCTGGTAGCAACCTGCTTGTTCACACCTTAACCTGTGCTTTTCCACCGGCCTCTACTGCTCCCATATACTCCCTCCTGTGATCCAGTTAACACCTCAGTCTCCTTCACCATAGCTCCTGGAGGTGGCTCACTTCTCTTTCCTTTGCCCTTAAGATGATGCCTCAGTTTGTGTCTTTCTCCCACTGGCTTATTTCACTAAATTCTACTCCTGAAACCAATGTTAACACTATATGTGAACTAATTAGAATATACATAAAAATTTGGAGAGAAAAAAAAAAAAAAGATCACTCGGTGTATCATGATGGATTTTATTCCTGACTCTCTTTCTAGGCTGCATGTATCGTGGGCCTAGAGATTTTATATTTTCAGTTCCATTTCCTCAGCTAGCAAAATGCCTGGCCTATATAGCAGGAACTTGAAAAATGTTTACTGACTTAATGAAAGAATGCAGGACTGAGGCTCTGACCCAAACTACTTTCCCATGAAGACTATAGTCTGTTATCTCTTATTTTTCCCAGTGCACGAAAGGATTTCATAGGGGCCACAGTGACACATGCTTGCACTTTAAGTCCATTTATCGTCATCGGTGTGCAATTTATTTTTAACCCTACACATTAACCATACTCCCATTTTTACTCTTTCTTGTTTGTTGTGGGAGTTCTTCTACATTTGACAGGAAAGACATCCTTATCTGTCTGCCTTAGTACCATAAGGATTACTTCGCTAACACTCCATTATCAAGAAATACTTTAAACGAAACATAATGAATTTGGACACTGCAAACTCAGTGACAATCGGCATGATCTTCGAAGCACATGTCCCATGTACATGGCACAACACGGGGGTCCTGTCCTCCAGCCTTTGCAAATTCCCAAATTATACATGTGGAACTGTTTATCGAGGATCTGACGATCTTCCAAATCACATTTTCTTGAGAACCCCCTGTTTCATGCCTTATCCTCTTATCACAATAGAATTGCCTTTCAATTCTGACTAAAGTTGTCTCCTACTTGATGGTCCCTTTTCATAAACAAGATTTTTCTTTTTAACACTTCCTAAGAATCATTGTACATCCAGAAAGGAAAGGACAACAGGAAGGAGTTGAAACATGGCTGTCAGGCAGGCCCCTGGGCTTCTGACCTAGCTAAGTAACCCTCCTGCACGCCTGTTCCAATCAAGGCCTTAAGAAAAGTCACTGAATGTGCATTAACCAGTATTAGTTTATACCTCTGGAATTCAAAGGTATCAAAGTGAATGTCAAATGCACCAATATCAGGAGTTGGCTGTCACAACCACAGCTCAGAGTGGAACAGCTAAGGTGTGTTTGCGTTACAATCTACCAGTCTAGACACAGATGTGTAGACAGAGCTAAGCTCAGTGCAAGAAAAGGGGTGAAGACGAATTATCTACTTAGGCGTATAATTTAATTCTCCTTAGAAAGCAGAATGGACAGTCATATTTATATAGCATCCTGCTGACTTCTTTATAGTTTTCAGAAAATTGAATTCTATGCAACAAAAATAGCCAAGTTAAAAAAAATAAGAAGAAAAAGGTTTATAATAAACAGACAGGGTCTCTTTATGGGAGAAAATATAAAGCCCGGACACATTTACAGATAGGGTTTTTAGAACTTCATTAACGTCTGGACGAGTAGATAAAGAGTACAATAATGCAGTTTAAAACTAATCACTTGAGATGCCACATCAACCAGCATCCCTATAAAATCAGAATCACTTCTCTACAAAAACAAAGTACTTAATGCAGAACCCAAAATAAAACGAAACCACTCAGCAAAAGTCAATTAATATACACAATCATAAAAGAAAATCCTCAAAAACATTAGGCAAAAACCAAGAGCTAGTGCAGTTAGCAAAATCTGTGTCACTTCATATTATTAGAGCACATGAAGTACTGGTACTGACGTTGTTTCAAGCAGTCATCACGGCAGCTCTGAGAGCTCAGCTGGTACCAAAGGCATCTCCAGCAATCACGTGGAAGGGACTAGTTGGATTTCTACAACCACACAGTTATGTTTCCTTTTCCATAATTTCAGGGATCAATGTTGCTACCAACCAGTTTTCCTCCTGGCTTTTTGGCAGAGCAGGGGATGGTCACTAAGATCCTGCTTTAGTCTCATGTACTCTCTACTGTATGGGCTGGACTGCAAAGCCAGCATCCTGTCTTGCTATGTAAGACCTGCCCTCATCACCAATCTTGAGAGTTTTGTTTTGTTTTGCACTTGTCATTTGTCAATTATCTTAATCTGAGGTTTTCTGCTGTACAGCATCTTGCTTTTAAGAGAAGCCTCCTCATTTTAAGATTATATATGAATCTATATTTTCCCCTGGTACTTTTATAGATTCATTGTATTACATTTAATTTTTTAATTTAACTTAGTTTTTTCCCCAAATTGCTACTAGATTCTTAAAATACTTGAATAGTTATCCCTTCCCCAATGATTTGAATTCTACCTTAAGTACTAGGGTCATATTTTTTTTCAACTACTATGTACTTTTTTCACATTTTAATGATTTTGAAATCAGTTTGCATCCTAATCAACTGCCTGTCATAGTTTTATTGAAATCATTTTTTTTCTTTCTTGGAAGTACAGAAAATCAGCCAATGCACCTTAGAAACAATGATCTATTATATACAATAATACTAATGTAAACATATGTACCAGACACTTTCTATTGTATTCCATCAACCTTTCCATCTTTTCTGGCACACATATGATACTTTCCTTTTTTATTGTTGTTTTTGTTTTTAAGATTTTATTTGTTTGACAGAGAGAGAGAGAGAGAGCAAGAGAGCAGAAGCAGGGGGCACTGCAAAAGGAGAGGGAGAAGCAGACTTCCCACTGAGCAGGGAGCCTGCTGAAGAGCTCAATGCCAGGACCCTGGGATCACAACCTGAGCCAAAGTCAGACGCTCAATGGACTGAGCCATCCAGGTGCTCTGACATATGATACCTTTAAATTATGTTATTTTTACAGCATTATTTTAATTTCTGACAGAGCAAATCTCTATTCATCAACTCTTTTCATATGTTATTCTGCCAGATGAGTTTTATACATGTTGGTCAGGAATTCCCCTTCCCTCTGAAAAAAACTCTTATGAGGATACGTATTAAAATTGATATAAATCTAATCTGGGGAAAGTTGATGTCTTACAGAATAGGTTATCATCGAGAAATGTTATGTCACTTCACTTACTAAAGATTTTTAAGTTACTCAGGAGAATACTATAATTTTCCTCATAAAGATGCTACATATTTCTGACTACATTTCTTCTTTGCTACTATTATAAATATTTTTTTTTCTTTACTATTTTCAAACAAACTTGTCTTGGCAAAAATTAAAGTTATTTCTATTTAGTAACTTGATAACCAGGAACTTTTAGAACTCTCTGTAGAGAAGTATTTTCAGCTGATTCCACTGGGTTTTCCACCTCACAATCTTAGTTTTTTGGAAGTTTTATTCTTTTGCCTTTTCTTTTTCTGTATTTCACATTGTTTCCTCTCCTCCCTTCTGACTGTTTTGGTTAGAATTTCCTTCGGGCAGTAGTTTTTTTGTTTTGTTTGGTTTTTCATGACTTTAGAAACTTTCTCAATTACTTCTATGAAAAAATTATTTTCTTTATTTTACTTCTATAAAAAATTTAAAATTTGAGTCAGTATTGGTTATTACCAATTTTTATGGAATTTCAGCATTTCATCAAAATGTATTAACTTTTCGGTATATTGTATTACCTAACACCTTTAAAAATTTTTTCTGTATCTATAATTACATTTCCTTTCTCATTCGCACTTGTGTAATTCTCTTATTATCCTCAATACCTGTGTTGCTGGTTTATTATTATTGTGTTCCCTATTATCTATTTTTTTCACTCTCCCTTCCCACTTCATAAATTTATCATTTCAATTGCTTTTCTCTGCTTTCAATTTATTCATTTATTGGGGAGCAGCACAGAAGGTGAGAAAGAGAGGTGCTATTTTTCCAATTACTTCAGTTGAATGGTTAATTCAAATTTTATTATTTCTTAATTCAGAAATGGCTGGTTTGTGTTGCATGTGTGTATCATCAATACTTATAAGTTTCTGATGGATATCTGACAGAAGTTTGTATTTGTAAATTATGAACTATAAATGTAAATCTATAGTTGCTAATTAAATCCACTTCAGTTTTTATATTAATTTATTCTAATGTTCCCTTGTACTTTAACCCTCCATGGGATGCATACCAAAGGCTCCCACCACAATGACTACCAGTTTGTCCCTTTCTCCCTGCTTTTAATAGCTTTGGCTTTTATAGATCAATGATGTTAGTTTATTAGAAGCATTTATGACAATTATACTTTCTTGGTGGATTTTAACTTTAATCAATGCAAAGCATCCCTTTACAGGATGTTTTTACCTTAAATTCGACTTTCTCTGATACTGTCATCGCTATCCGAATTTTGCCTATCTTATGTAAAATGTGCTCTTATGAATGTTATATATCTCATATCTTCCAGAAATTCCCTCATTGTTTCTAGTCCAGTAAAGGTAAGTTTCTGTTCTCCAATGCTGTGAAGTTCTTCTTACTATTTTGTCAATCAATTCTTGAAAGTATAATTCTTTTTAAAATTATTATTTTTTAAGATTTTTATTTATTAATTTGACAGAGAGAGAGATCACAAGTAGGCAGAGAGATGGGCAGAGAGAGAGGGGGAGCAGGCTCCCCACCAAGCAGAGAGACTGATGTGGGACTTGACCCCAGGACCCTGAGATCATGACCTGAGCCGGAGGCAGAGGCTTAACCCACTGAGCTACCCAGGCGTCCCTTTAAAATTATTTTTAATTTAAATTCAATTAATTAACATACAGTGTATTACTGATTTCAGAGGTAGAGGTCAGTGCTTCATCAGTCTTGTATAATATGCAGTGCTCGTGACATCACATGGCCTCCTTAATGTCCATCACCCAACTGTCCCATCCCCCTACCTCCCTCCCCTCCAGCAACCCTCAGTTTGTTTCCTAGAGTCTGAGAGTCTCTTATGGTTTATATTTATTTTTATATTATATATTTTAACTTTTATATTTTAATCTTGTTTCCTTAGTTTTATTTTTTTTCTCATTTTCTTCCAATTATTATTGCCCCTACAGTCTTATTGCCTGGAGCTTACTATAACTAAGCATAATTTACAATTCTCTGGGGGAAAAAAAGCAGATACTTTAAGCATTATAAGCAATGTGCTTATAGTGGATGACACTGCACAGTTTAATTATACTTGCATGAGGAATATCCTAACAAATATTTTTATAAACAAATGAGCAGTGAGTGATATTGCCAAATGGTAAATTATTATGAAAAATAATGTGAAGTAGCGTCAAATTTAAATGTATAATCTTAGAATATTTATCTGTCGCTTAGAATCAAATTGTAACACATAGAAGAGCAGAGAATTAGGATAGTAATCAGTTTAGAACATATATTCAGTAGGAAATATAGCTGACCTGTGAACAACGTGGATTAGGACTGTGAGGGCTCACTTATATGTGGATTTTTGGAATAAATATAATACGGTACTGTAAATGTGGGTTGTTTTTTTTTCTGATAAACACAGTATAGTACAATAAATGTATTTTCTCTTCCTTATGATTTTCTTAGTAACATTTTCTTTTCTCTAGCTTACTTTCTTGTAAGAAAACAATATATAATATATATAACATAGAAAATAAGTGTTAATCAATTGTTTCTGTTACTGGGAAGATTTCTAGTCAACAGTAGGCTATTAGTAGTTAGGTTTGGGGGGATTTAAAAGTCATACATGGATTTTTGCGCACCTGGGTGGCTCAGTGGGTTGAGCCTCTGCCTTCAGCTCAGGTCATGGTCTCAGGGTCCTGGGATCAAGCCCCGCATGGGGCTCTCTGCTCCGTGGGGGGAGCCTGCTTCCCTGCCCCCGCCCCTCGCCTGCCTCTCTGTCTGCTAGTGATCTCTTGCACTTTGTCAAATAAATAAATAAAATCTTAAAAAAATAAAAAAGCCATACATGAATTTCAGACTGCATGATGGGGTGTCAGTGCTCCTAGCCCCACATTGTTCAAGAGTCCACTGTACATATTTCTCATACTTCACTGTGACAAAGGACTATAATTTTTGTTTTACTTTTTCATTAACAAAGAGATGAATATGTAAGTTATTTAAAGTGGAGACATTCTCAGCATTTTTTTTTTCCCTTTGGATAGGAATGGGACTAATTTCTTTAAAAACTGTCCTGAAATTGGCATGGAAAATTGGAGTAAGAATTTCTGGTAAATATTATTTGGGGAAAAAGGCATATTTAGCCTAATAAATAGGGGAAATAATTGGTTAAAATTAATGAATGTTGAATGAGGAAAATATTTCCTTAATAGCACTGGAAGCAAAACTCTGGAAACACTCTGTATTAGCCAGAGCACTAAGAAAACATTTGATATGAAACAATACCTCGGGGAATACAACAGGCCCCATACTGGTCTAATGTCTATAATTTCATCTAAATGTCAGTAATGGAAAAATAGGAGGGGGAAGTAAGATTACAAAAAACACATGGGCCTGTCTGCCTTTCTGCATGTAGCTCTATGGGGATTCTCTATTAAAATTACATAATAGAGGAATCTGGCCTGGGCTATGCAAAAAAAATTATCTACAGCCATGACATTTTCCATGCTGCATCTGTGGGCACAAATTACAGGCAAGAACTCAAATTTTCTGTTTTGTCACACTTTTGAAAGAGCAGGGAGCACTGAAGCTGTTTCTTCCTGTATTTGGAATCAACTTGAACACCCACCCAAACCCCCATTTTTTCCTTTCTTAATAGGGAGTTTTTCCTCTCTGAAAATAACGTTTGCTTACTTTTGACTCTGTTATCAAATAGGGTGACATGAAATGCAGGTCAAGTCTGATTACTTCAAAGGGTTTTTTTTTAATGTTTTTTCTCACTTGAAGAAAACATGACAGGATCATAGCATATGAATCTGAGCAGAGCTGAAAGGTTATTTGGTTCAACTCCACAGAGTTTGAGTCATGTGCTCACAGTGTTGTATATGGTTAAGGGAAGAGTAGAGCCAAATGGACACCCTGAGTCTGCTCCCACCTGGGGCTGTGTGCACTTCACTGACCCAGCTTGCATTTACGTCAAATGCTGAGGAAGGCTGATATGTAACTTCCTGCAGTGACTCTCCATTCCCCATTATTATTCCAAAGAGATGCTGCTGAGGAAAAGCAAAGACGTGACCGGGGGCCACTCA
The DNA here is from genome assembly GCF_009829155.1 of Mustela erminea. Taxonomy (NCBI): domain Eukaryota; kingdom Metazoa; phylum Chordata; class Mammalia; order Carnivora; family Mustelidae; genus Mustela; species Mustela erminea. The sequence goes on from NC_045615.1 coordinate 75,538,241, forward strand.
GTCCTCCTTATAAAAACTTACAAGGGAATAATGCATCCCTTCTGGAATTTCACTTCACATTTTCAAAGGTCAGAGGCAGCTTTGTAGTAAGTCTTCATGCTTATATCAAAAAGCTTTAAAAAAATATATTTATAAGGTATATTTCTAATGTAGTTTTCATCTTGCAATAAAATCTTATAGAAAATAAAATCTTATAATACAACGTTTCCTACAGTTTTCTTATTGCTTATGTTAGCAAACTGATGGGTGATAATCTTGATAAGAAAACCCCCACACTGCACACTCGTCAGCCTTTACTGTTCTCTCTCAGAGCTGTGAAGAGTGCAGGGGACCAAATAGCCCAGCAGCCCAGCCAGGAATTGCCAGTCTGGTTTCTGAGAGACTTGACGACGCAGTTCACTAGAAGACCATGGCTGACGACTGAACCATCTCTTCGGGGCAGAGTCACAGTTACTAAGTTCACAAGGCTGCTCTCTGACACCAGAACATTCACGTGGAGCACAAAACAGATCTGTCCCGGGGAACAGAAGTACGTGCACCTGCAATTGCACGGCCTCAAGCCCAGCTCAAACAATTGTCAAAGCAATCAATGTATTTCCGAGTATATAAGTAATACATTCTCCTCCTAGGAGTTAAGCTACCTTGGGAAAAAATAATCAAAACAATGGAAGTCAGATTTGGGATGCTCAGTGGCAGACGCCACTGAAATCTCACAGGAAGGACGTACACCAGCAAAGGGGCTGGAAATCATCGAATGTGACAACCTGCTTCACCAGCTGTCCCCTGAGTGACGGCCTCACCACGAGGTCAGAATACTCTGCCCACGCCAATACAACTTACTACATCTGTCTCCGCTTGAGGGGCAAAGATTCCCTGACCCCTGGACAGAACCTCAATAGGTACATTCAATACTTATCTTTTTTTTTCTTTTTTCATTAATAATACCCCCACCCCTCCCTTTCTGACTGATAGCCCTCCTTCAATAAAATTACAGTTAAGTCTTGCAACCTGGAAACTACTGAGACTTTTTCAGATAAATTTATATTTCTAAGCCTCACTTCATTAGGGTTTCTAGTTAAAAGTTTGGCCTTTAGGGCACCTGGGTGGCTCAGTTGGTTGAGCGACTGCCTCTGGCTCAGGTCATGATCCTGGAGTTCCGGGATCAAGCCCGCATTGGGCACCCAGCTCCACGAGGAGTCTGCTTCTCCCTCTGACCTTTTCCTCTCTCATGTTCTCTCTCACTCTCTCTCAAATAATAAATAAATAAAATCTTAAAAAAAAAAAAAAGTTTGGCCTTTAGAAGGTCCTCCTGTTTCCTCTATTTCCAAATTCTCGGGACAATGTTAACAGTTCAGACTACTTTCACATGTCAGTCATGCATGACTGGCATATAAAACCTCAAAATTTCTGTACTACTCTTAATATAACCTGCAATGCCAAGAAACAAATATGTCAATAATAGGTAACATTATTCCATATTTTTCAGAGAATGCATTCTTCCAACATCCCTAAGTAGGCATTTTTCTATTACCTCAATATAAGAATATAAGCTCCCTGAGGGTGAGGATTTCCACTTAGCTCATCAATTTATTTCAAATCACTAGAACACTGGAGTGCTCAATAAATGTTTTTGAACTAATGAATACAATCTAAAATGTGAACCTCATATTTTAAAAAATCAGAAGAAATGAGACTCTCTAAATCAATTCACATTATCAACTTGATATCTCTCACTCCACAAACTATCAACACATTCTTCAACAAACATCTCAACAATAATTGAAAAGCATTATAATAATTAATAAAATACATTATAGTTAAGATATTTAAGAATGTCTGCTAACATTTATCAACATAAAATTACTTCAAAATTCTTTTATTATTCCAATTTTTTTTTTTACACATTTTATTCCTCAAAATTACACTTGAAGGAAAGTGTATGGGAACACATTTTTTTTTCCTTTGGTAAGTGCAGATTAGAGGGTAGTAAAAGGTTTTACCTATCACTTTATTCTTCTTTCCATTTTTTATAGGTGTACAAAGCAAACTTCTAATGCACTGCTGGTTTATATTTCCTGTGTTTTCATTCTAAACAAAAACAAAAATAAAACAAAACAGTTACAGATTATGAAGAGACTGTTTTGCCCACTATGTGCTATATAAACTAGATCAGACATCTGAAACCGCTAACCTATTCATTTATCTTTTATTAGCTGTAGATAACATCAGAGTATAGAAAATGTATAAATTATAATGAAGTTCACGTAAATGCAATATGCAGCAATTAGTCTTTATATAATTAAGAGTAATAAATATCCTATATTTCTTTTTTTTTTCATTCCAAACTTTCTAAGCAGACTTTGATAATATACAGCAAAATACTAACACAAATATTTACTATGCTGGTGTAGCAGATGTCTCAATAACTTAAGACAGGCAGAATCCATAAAGCACTATAATACCTCGGACGCTACATGCTACACACTTGTCTTTCTTTTGGACTGCCACTGTTTCTATTGCCCATACTGCTGAAGTTCTAAAGGGGTCTTAGAGATAGTCAAATAACAAAATCAAGGCAGCTGCCTTAAAGTGCAATGCTTTTCCAGAGATGAGAGAAAAGACTAGAATTCAAAGTTTTCAGTGCCTGAGAAATGGACTTTTGTAGCTTTGCTGTCAAAGAAAACATACTCACTTCTCCACAGAGCTACTCACTGTAGCTGACTACTAGGTCTATAAGTTTGAGCCATATGGAACTTAATTTCTGAGGATAAACTCAAGAACTCCAGCAACACTATGTAAGGAATGCCATTGACATAAAATAGGTAATAATTAAATTATCTCATGAATTAGTTTAAGATAATTCATTATTATATATTACAGAGCTGGAAAGTACATGGGAAAAATACTTGAGTAGAGCTGACCACCCCTCAACAGATGTTATGAGCTATTTTATTTTCCTTCATCGGATCAGGGAAAGCACTGCTCACTCTGACATATAGCCAATTCTCCGGCCAGGCCTTCAGCTGAAGGCCTGAAGAGTCCCTAGAAGTACAGATCTGATGGGAAAACAGTGTTCAAGCTCCAAGTTTAAAATTGGTTTACTTACTGTCCAGGGAAATCTTTTGTCCTTACTGACATCTGGGATATTAAGTGGTTCCATAGTATTTTTGACATACTGAGCATACATGTAATTGATTCTGTTTGCATCACGTTCCCTGTGGAAAAAACAGATATGAGTTCTTCCCGTGCAGTGAAAAAACAGGGGCAAAACAAAGTTTAAATAAATGATAATATTAGATCCACAATAGCCTTAAATCATAGGTTAAAGTGTGTCTCTTCATTGGAAAATGCACTTTCAATGTGATGATTTACAACTTTGTAGTTACTATAATTGAAATGCTTTGAAAAGACAAAGGCCCACGATTCCTCAGCCATCTAAAACAAATTTTAAAATGCCGTTAAGTCTCTCATGATTCACCTCCCCTTCCAATTTACCCCAACTCCCTTCTCCTCTCTAACACCCCTTGTCCTCCATGATATTTGCTATGCTCCACAAATAAGTGAAACCATATGATAATTGACTCTCTCTGCTTGACTTATTTCACTCAGCATAGGTTGGGGTACCAGGTGGTGGGTATTATAGAGGGCATGGATTGCATGGAGCACTGGGTGTGGTGAAAAAATAATGAATACTGTTTTTCTGAAAATAAATAAATTGAAAAAATAAAAAAAAAAAAATGCCGTTAAGTAATACTACCACTCCCGTTAATGGGCATGTTGATTTTTACTACACTTGATCTTAGTCAAAAGGCCGAGAAGCGATGGGCATGTTGATTTTTATGCCGTTATGTAAAATTCATAGGAGTTTTTCTTTTCATGTCTTTTCTTTTTCACCAGATTATAGAATGACTAAGACCTAGTGCCTGTTTGACTTCCTCAGTTATTTACTTTATCCACAATAGTCATTTACACATTTCAAACCAAGGGGAAAATCAAGCATGTCTAGAAGAATTTTATTAAGCTTTTTTCTTTTTTTCTGCTTTGAGATAATTTATGATACTTTTTAAAATGAAAAATGTATCTTCTTCAAAAAACTTTCCTGAGGTTACAATTTTTCCCCAGTTATTTCCCTGTTTCTTGCTTAAAATGCTGAATATTAAAGATTAATTGGATGTTAGAGGGTACATAAGCACAATGCCAGGACTGCAGCTGGGAAAACAAGATAGACCATGTTTTTACATCAGGAAACTTTGTTCCCAGCAATGGGGATGAGTTGGGCAAAGAGCGTCAGGTTGTGGAAATTTACTCAAATGATAAAGATATGCCTATCTTAACTATAATATCACTAACTGAAGAAATAGGAGAGTCTAGTATTGAGAGATATTTCAGAATAAAATACATGCTTCTCGAAGTTCCAATATTTTCCCTATCTTCCATCTTCCTTCCCAACCCCTGCACCTCCAAACTGACCAAACTGCCTCTTGGGACGACTCTCTTGAGCACTAGTGAGTCCACCAAGACTCCTGAAGGCGGTGGCCTCATTCCTGACCAAGATACTTTAGCCTTTCCTTTCTTTGTAGTACATTTTAGTTTAAGTGTAATTTGGTCAAAATGGGTGAAATTTGACCCCATGTCCAGTACTGTATATAAGTGAAAAAGAATAAAGAGCAAATGACAATAGTCACATAGGAGTACATAAATGCCAGCATGGACATTTACTGAGATGACAGTGATGATCCAGGAAGGCATGTGGACTGTCTAACACATCAAACCTAGAACCTGACTCCTCTTTCACTCATTAATTGGGTGGAATCTAAAACAATTTTAAAAACTATTCATAGATAGCTAAAGTCTAGGGAAAAGAAAATAAGAAGCTTAATAAAGATAAGAAAAATGGAATGGTGGTTACACGGAGAAAGAAGTACACTGGAGAAGATACCCTTGTCTGAATCTTTTTAAAAATAACAATACTGTTAATGACTTTTATTATTCTTATCACCATCATTATGTTCACAGTGGGAACCAGAAGAAACCCAAAATAGTTAAGGGACTTGCCAGAGATCCTAAAATCAGACCCACAGGCATTAACATAGAGAAGGAGAAGTAATTTTAATTACCTTTAAATTAATAGAAATTGAATTTTTTTTAATTTCCTGCAAATGTTCAGTTTTCTTAATGGTGACTTTAATGAAAAATAAGTATTCAGATTTATTAGGTTATGTGATACCATTTTGTTTCTTACTCTCTAAGAAATGCTGGTGAATTCTGAGTCCCCGCACTCAACACAGACTGAGCACCTGCTCCACAAGAGGCACCCTTGGTGTCACATGGGAGACAAGCTTATGCAGGCCAGTAGCTGTCACAAGGAGCTTACAACCTGGCAGAGGCCACGACACAGCACAGACAATCCGTTCAGCTGCCCGTCCTGCTTGGGTCAAGTCCAGCGCCGAGGATGCCAGCTGTCCCTCCGTAACTCTCCTCCGTTCGTCTTTATCTGGACACACGGTCACCCAGAACAAACACTGTGCTGCCCAGCCACCATACTGGAAATTCTAGTCAATAGATGTAGGAAGACATATGGCGGCTTCTAGAAACCTCATGTACGAGAAAGCTGTTGCACGCTCTCTGCCTTTTCTTTCACTGTCCCCCCCCCCCCCGCCTCCCCTCCCCTTTAAAAGATGGCTGCGACGAGAGGAGCTACATCCCTAACAAGGAAGGCAAGGGCCATACCTTAGAGACATGGAGTAGAAAGCCCCAAAGTGCCTGGGGGCCTGAGGCTTTGGGGAGCTCAGCTGCAGCACCCGGGATGCTGACCTCTGGGCTTTTCGAGGAGAGAGTAATTAAACTGCATTCTGGTTTAAGCTACTTCTGTTTGGGAGCTTTTATGATTTGCAGTCAAGCCTAATCCTTGCTAATGCAATTGGCAAATGCAAGCATCACACATGTGGAGCAGATCAACAGCTAACACCTACATGGAGAGGATTAGGGAAGAGGAAGCATTAGAGAAATGTGTAAAAGGCGGGATAAGATTTAAGGATGTGGAGAAACACATCAGGGATGAAAGGGAGGGTGTTCCAGCAGGGAAAAAACAAAACAAAACAAAAAAACCCCTCAGCATAAAACACATCTTTGAAATGCAAGAGTTCTATCTATGGGTATTTGGGAAACACGAAATAGATTGTTAGGAATAAAGTGATGGTTTCAGGCTGAAGATGTTAGCCTGGGCAGACAGTGGATTATTCTGAAAGAGCAATGCAAAGAATATGGAACTCTTTCTTTAACTAACAGGACTGTTATGGAGACATACTTGAAAGAAGTTGCTGTGGCCAGTGTCGAAGTTGTTACTGCCTATGTTCTCCTCTAGGATTTTGATGGATTCCTGCCTCATGTTAAGGTCTTTTATCCATTTTGAGTTTATCTTTGTGTATGGTGTAAGAGAATGGTCGAGTTTCATTCTTCTACACACAGCTGCCCAATTTTCCCAACCATTTATTGAAAAGACTGTCTTTTTTCCAATGTATATTTTTTCCTGCTTTGTCGAAGATTATTTGACCATAGAGTTGAGGGTCCATATCTGAGCTCTTTACTCTGTTCCACTGGTCTATGTGTCTGTTTTTATGCCAGTACCATGCTGTCTTGGTGATCACAGCTTTGTAGTAAAGCTTGAAATCAGGCAATGGGATGTCCCCAGTTTTGTTTTTCTTTTTCAACATTTCCTTAGCAACTCAGCGTCCCTTCTGGTTCCATACAAATTTTAGGATTGCTTGTTCCAGCTCTTTGAAAAATGCCAATGGAATTTTGATCTGGGTGGCACAGAAAAATATAGACTGCTCTAGGCAGTATAGCCATTTTAACAATGTTTATTTATTCTTCCAATCCATGAGCATGGAATGGTCTTCCATCTTTTTGTGTCTTCTTCAACTTCTTTCATGAGTGTTCTGTAGTTCCTTGAGTACAGATCCTTTACCTCTTTGGTTAGGTTTATTCCCAGGTATCTTATGGTTCTTGGTGTTACAGTAAATGGAATCGATTCTCTCATTTCCCTTTCTGTATGTTCATTGTTAGTGTATAAGAAAGCAACTGATTTTTGTACATTAATTTTGTATCCTGCCACATTACTGAATTGCTGTATGAGTTCTAGTAGTTTGGGGGTGGAGTTTTTTGGGTTTTCCATATAAAGTATCATGTCATCTACGAAGAGAGAGAGAGTTTGACTTCTTCATTGCCAATCTGAATACCTTTCAAGATATGTCTCCAAAGGCAAAGGAAACAAAAGCGAAAATGAACTTTTGACACTTCAGCAAGATCAAAAGCATCAAAAAATGGGCAGAAGACATGAACAGACACTTCTCCAAAGAAGATATACAAATAGCTAGCAGACACATGAAAAAATGTTCATCATCATTAACCATCAAGGAGATTCAAATCAAAACCACACTGAGATACCACCTCACACCCGTGAGAGTGGCCAAAATTAACAAGTCAGGAAACAACAAGTGTTGGAGAGGATGTGGAGAAAGAGGGACCCTCTTACACTATTGTGGGACTGTAAGTTGGTGCAGCCACTTTGGAAAACAGTGTGGAGATTCCTTAAGAAATTAAAAATAGAGCTACCCTATGACCCTGCAATTGCACTACTGGGTATTTACCCCAAAGATACAGATGTAGTGAAAAGAAGGGCCATCTATACCCCAATGTTCATAGCAGCAAGAGCCATAGTCACCATACTGTGGAAAGAACCAAGATGTCCTTTAAAGGACGAATGGATAAAGAAGATATGGTCCATATATACAATGGAGTATTATGCCTCCATCAGAGAGGATGAATACCCAACTTTTGTATCAACATAGATGGCACTGGAGATTATGTTGAGTGAAATAAGTCAAGCAGAGAGAGTCAAGTATCATATGGTTTCACTTATTTGTGGAGCATAAGCAATAACACGGAGGACATTGGGAGATGGAGAGAAGTGAGATGGGGGAAATCGGAGGGGAAGACGGACCATGAGAGACTGGACTCTGAGAAACAAACTGAGGGTTTTGGAGGGGAGGAGGGGGATTGGGTGAGCTTGGTGGTGGGTATTAGGGAGAGCACATATTGCATGGAGTACTGGGTGTGGTGCATAAATAATGAATCTTGGAACACTGAAAAGAAAAATAAAATAAAATGGAGAAAAAACAAAGCAAAACAGGAGTATTATGGTGGACTTAAACACGTGCCTCTCAGAGCTCCAACTATAGGAAGCATCTCTGATGGGTGTCTCTAGCTACTGAACTCTATCTAGATCCCAGGGCCCTGATGAAGACTACACCTCCTACAGCTGCTTCCAGATGAAGACTGAGCCCAGTGGGGATATGAAGGCAGGTCCACTTCTGGGAGACCTGGGACTCTTCTGACAGGAGACCAGCCAGAGGTCTCCCCAGAAGTCTTGCCAAACTCTCCTCACAACTCCCCAGCTGTCCAGGATGCATCTACGAAACACTCCTTCCTTCTTCACCTACCTCCACACTCTCTCTATTGAAGTATAGTTGACACACGATGTTAGCTTTGGTTTCAGGTGTACAACACAGGTTTCAGCTACTCTGTATGTTTTGCTGTGCTCACAAGTGTAGCTACCATCTGTCCCCATACAGTGCTGTTACAATAAGACTATATTTCCTATGCTGCATGTTTCACTCGCATGACTTACTCATTCCATAACTGCAAACCTGTGTCTCCCACTTCCCTTCACCTCTTTTACCCACTCCTCTGCTCCCCTTCTTTTTCCTCTTTTTCACTCTAGGTCAGACTTGTGTGGGGATCCACGGGTCTCCTAGCTCTGTCTCCTTTTATTCTTACAGGGGATTCCCCTAATAAATTTCTTGCACATTTAATCCAGTCTTGACATTTTTTCTTGGAGGACTTGGGCTAATTTTGACATCTAAAGCTTTTTGCACAGTGGCTATCAATGGAATGTACATGAGTATATCCTTGGAGAGACAGGGACATGGAGCTGGGGCTCACTGAGAAATTTTTGTGCTTTAGAACTAAATGGGAATCATTGCATGTTATATAGGCCAAAGACAGAATAGTACATCAGAGTCACAGTAATAGCAGCCCATACTGACTTAATACTATGTGCCAAAATTTTCTGAAGCATTTTGTGTGCATTATCTCATTTAGTGCTTACTACAATCCTGCTATCAGTATCCCCATTTTACAGATAAAGAAACTGAGGCTTTAAGAGGTTAATTCATTTGCAAAATGCCCCACGGCTCGTAGATGGTGGAACTTAAATTTCAATCAGCCTGACTTCAGAGTCTACACTCTTTCTACTCAGTATGCACAGTTGTTTTTAATACTACTTTTTACAGTGTTACTAGTATACATATTCCAAGAAGGTTTAAAGAATTAATTCTATGCAATTGTCATTTTATGATAAAGACGTGCATTTATAAATTAACATCAAGTTAACTGACATGGAATTACAGCACTAAAATATCATTTTTTTCTTCTAATTGGGTGGCTCTTATGAATAGAGGCACAGAAACTCCACAACGTCCCACCATCTGGAAATGAGCTAGTTTCCCTTCTGAAATTTGTAGGCAACCCAAGTCCCAAAACCTTCCTGTGCTTTATCTCACTGACGATATGATTCTGATAATTATGTATAATGTTCACCCTGAATATTTATTTTTTAGTTTTATGCTTAACATTGCAAGTCCGTCCTCAACGTGTTATTTTAATTTATAAAGGATAATTAGTGGGTTGGTTGGACAAATACCAAGTGAGCAATGCTTTTCAACTGAAATGGCTGGTCTAAAAGAATGATTTGCTTACTGCTGACATCATAGAATTGCCTAGCATTTCATCTCATGGGAGAGTGTTTGGATTGGCAAAGTGTTTAAGAATGAGCATCGAAGAGTCCTGAATTCTAGCAATAATTTCAGCAAGGTGATAAAGAGTCTGCTGGTAAAGTGTCACTATCAGTTCAGTCCTTTGTCAAAATGCTGAAGGCACCACACATCATTTTTAATTCAGAGGTTTGGCAACATTAGGCCTAATATCTCATTTTTATTAAAATAATAAAGTATATTTATATCACTTAAAGACTTTTTATTGATTATTAGTATAAAGGCTAACTTTAAAGGGTGTCTGGGTTCTCTGTTGGTAAGGGTCTGCCTTCAGCTCAGGTCATGACCTGGTCTTGGGATCCAGCCCTGCATCATCAGGCTCCTTGCTCAAGGGAGCCTGCTTCTCCCTCTGCCTCTCTGCTGTTCTCCCTGCTTGTGCTCTCTTTCCCTCGCAAATAAATAAATAATAAAATCTTTAAAAAAAATTTTTTAAAAGAAATAAAATGTCTAGCTGATATAAGGCATTAGTGAATACTTTTCAATACTGTAAGATTATTTAATGGATTAGTTAAAATGATCCATTAAATTACTCTCTTTTAAGGTAATCACACTGACCGATGTATCCTTTATAAAAATCTTTATACTAAGACTGTCTTGGAATGATTTTAAAAAATGGAAAAATACCTTTTGTTTTGTCTGCAGAGAGGGAACACAGTATTCATCAGAAATAAATCGAGTAAGACTACACTTTTTTAAAATGCATATTTACCAGTAGAGGTCACTATCACACCAAATGGCCTTGTTCAGCTACCAATAGAAATTAGAGGACCAGGCTGAATTGGTAATAAAATCAAAATGCCAATATATAAAATGTAATTATGTAGACTTATGCTGCTGCACAAATATTCAAAGGTAAATGTAGATAACTCATCATTTTATACTTTTTCTTGATCTTACTTTTAAAATTCAACTATAACATATGGTGTTGTCTTAGTTTCAGGTGTACAATATAATGATTAAACAATTCCATATGCTTCTCAGTGCTCATCAAAATAAGTGCATTCCTAATCCCCTTTATCTACGTCACCCATCTCCTAACCACCTCCCCTCTGGCAAACACCAATTTATCCTCCATATTTAAAAATCTGTTTTCTGGTTTGTCTGTTTGTTTGTTCATTTGTTTCTTAAATTCCATATATGGTCATTTTATGTCATTTATATCATGTGTTATTTTCACATTATTTATAGGCTATAGCATTCCAGAATTTTGTCATACCTATGGATATATGTAAACACATTAAAAATACATGTTTATATTTATATATGTAGCAATTCGTGATGCAATCTGAAAAGTGAAAGAATCAAATATTTATATGTGTCTTATAAAAAGCAAAAATTTTATAGCATCATAAATCAAAATTATATTAATGTTCTTCTTAGGAATAAGAAACTTCATCACTGATTTAGGCAGGAGATACCAGCCTTTAAAAGGGATACACACATAATCACCAGACATGGACTTACTATCACATATTCAGAAAGGACTCAATACTAGCTAAAGAACTAAATGTCCAATATGCCAGAAAATACAATGGCACACAGAGGGGCTTAGGAAAGAATACACATGGAAATGGGATACCTGTCATAACCAGCAATGCCAAGAGGGAAGCAGACGTCAGCTATGTAATTCTAACTTTATGAACGAAAAACTCCAGGTAGTAAAAAAAAATCTCTAAAGAGAACATGGTTTATCTACTTTTGACTATGCACCCCAGGCCCAAGTCAGCAAAAACGTCCTAAGTCAGGTGTACCATGAGTTAAATGAATTCCCTTTCTGCCCCCAAGTTACATCTGTCCCTTTGTTAACTCCTCAAATTCTTTTAATCAATTGAGATGCCTGGTGGCTCAGTTAGTAGAGCATGCAACTCTTGATCCTCAGGGTCATGAGTTCAAGGCCCACAGTGGGTACAAATCTCTCTTAAAAAAAAAAAAAAAAAAAAAGAAAAGAGAAAATTCTTTTAATCAGATAAAACGTATTTCATTGTATCAGACTGTTAAAATAATAGTCTAGAAGTAATGAATCTTTATTTACAAAGAATCGCTTAGCCAACTAAACTTGAAGTCACTGTGGTCAGTAGTGTCTCCATTTTGCTGAGGGAAGACATGAGAAGATAGGACACATGAAAGAGATAAGGAGAAGAAGGGGATGGAAGATAGGTATGCAGGCCTCACACTGATCCCAGGGGTCAGTCTTAAGAGGGTTTGAACAAAACCAGGTTGTGCACTTTAGTCTTCTGTTCTAAACTCAGACAATTGTGTTTTGCAATTCTGCTTTACATGATCTACAGAAATGATTTTCATTTCCAATTTTTTTTTAAAGATTTTATTTATTTATTTGACAGACAGAGATCACAAGGAGGCAGAGAGGCAGGCAGAGAGAGAGGAGGAAGCAGGCTCCCTGCTGAGCAGAGAGTCCGATGCGGGGCTTGATCCCAGGACCCTGGGATCACAACCTAAGCTGAAGGCAGAAGCTTTAACTCACTGAGCCACCCAGGCGCCCCTTGTTTCCAATTTTTTATTACAAATATTTTCAAATTTTTAATGAACATTTTGAAATATGCAAAAAAGTTGAAAGTCAAATGAATATCCTACTCTAGATTCAACAATTTTTAATGTTTTACCAATGTATTTTATCTATATGTTTGTGTGAATATACTTATTTAATTATATGAAATTTAGATATATGTACTTATTTATCTTTGCCTGAACCATTTTTATCTTTTTAAAAGATTTTATTTATTTATTTGTTTGTTGGTGAGAGTGAAAGAGAGAGTGAGCACAAGCAGGCACAGCCAGAGAGAGAAGCAGGCTCCCCGCTGAACAAAGAGCCTGATGCAGGACTTGATCCCAGGACCCTGGGATCCTCACCTGAGCTGAGGGCAGCAGCTTAACCACCTGAGCCACCCAGGCGTCCCACCTGAACCATTTTAAAGTAAGGTGCAGATATCCTAATATTTCATCCTTAGGTACACCAGGATGTATCTCTTAAAAATAAAAACAGTTTCCTACTAACCATAGTATCTTCCTATTTCCAAAGAAAAGTAACAGCAATTCCCCATCAACTATCTACTACCTGATCCATATTCAGATTTCCAATAGTTCTCAAAAACTATTCATTGATAGCTGTTTTAATGAGAATCCAACCAAGATTTATACACTGTGTTTGGCTGTTATGTCCAAGATATTCCTTCCCTCCATTTTGTTCCATGATACTAATTTTTGAAAAAGATCAGGCCAGTTATCTCATAGAATGTTCTGTAGTTTAGATCTGTCAAAGGTTATTTTTAAAGCGCTACCACCAAAGAGTTTGGTTACTGAAGACTGTGCTAATTGCAACACCATCCACTAAATGAAATAATGCTCTAAAAGGTCAATTGTAGTGAAAAAAATATGAAACTTTAATATCAGATAGTAAACTTAAGACAATGTTCTATTTCCATGGTCATAAAAAGCTTTTAGATATAACATCAATAAAATAATTTCAGACAAATGATTTTAGGAAGTGAAATAATTGGTAACAAATGAACAATAAAAATTATGATAAATAGCACTATACCCAAGAATTCCTGCCGCTTTATCCTGGCAGATTTGTATTTCTTAGAATATTCTGTCACTTAAACAAACAACGCCAGTTTTTTGCTAAGGGTGAAAAAGGGAATCTGTGAAAGAACATTTGGTAGTCTAGTCTAAATCCTTTCCCAAGTTCTTTGAAAAGCACAAATAAAATTGGGGCAGGAAGATCTCTAACCTCAATCATATCAAACTTTCTATTATCCATGTAATAATTAACAACAACAAAAAAATTAATACAAATTCTTAAGTTACAAAAAAAAAAATGACAAAGAAATGACCTGCAATAGAGATCTGGTTTGATTTTAGTCATTGGGTAGATGGCTATTGGTGTGATGGGGTTCATGGGCTTCCTTCTCTTGTTAATTAAATCCCCATGGCTGATTCCAAATCACAGCAGACTCAAAGAGAAGTTTGTTCAGAAGCCTATCAAATTTCCAGTGAGGGTCCAATATGCAATATGAATTGCATACTGGAATCCAACTATCCAATATGAAACATGTAACTGCAATACAGACTTAAGGATCTTAAATGAGCCAGTTCACAAAAAAGGTCTATACGAATCTGAACACCATTCACTGTTTTAGCAATTTTCCTATAGGTCAACTGTAGGAGAAAAAAATCCTACAACTCTGTCATCAAATAGTTAAGTATTTTCACAAATAAAATTATTGATGGTCGGGAGGAAGCAGCAAGTAGCTTCTATGTCTTAAATTAAACAGGTCATGAAATAACCATGTAGCCAGCATTACATATACTGGCTTAAACAATGTAGTGGTTAGGAGTGCCGACACCCAATACAGTAAAAAACCCGCAGATAACTTCTGTCTCCCTCAAAACTTTATCAATAGCCTTCTGTTGACAGAAGCCTTACTGATAACATATACCATCAACTGGCATATATTTTGTATGGTATATGAATTATATACTGTATTCTTACAATAAAGTAGGCTAGAGAAAAGAAAATGTTACTCAGAAAATCACTTAAGGAAAAGACATCTCTAGTAGTGTACTATATTTATAAAAAAAAAATCTATCTCTCAGTGGAGCTCACAGGTCCAGTCATGCTGTTCAAGGGTCAGCTTACTTGTGGTAAAGACAGAGAATGAGTTATTTTACCTTGTTAAAGTATCTGACGATTTTTCTAATTCCTCACACTCCATGTGAAACACACTAGAAAAAGAATCCTGAAAACAAAGCAACAACACAGACTGAAAAGTAAGTTTGACAATGTTTTAACGAAATCTATCTAGATATACATACGCAAGTCAGTGGAATTGATGAAAGACACCAATACTTGTGATCTTTTTTGAACTTATTCTCAGACTAAACTGACACAAGTACTCACTGCCTGACAGCCTCAGGTCTGCTGCCCATGTTCTTACTATTTCTGAAACTCACTTGCAAAAATGCTCATTTGCGTATTTTTTTTTGTTCTTCTAGCAGGTGTTAATGAATATGTTAGCTTCAAATTTTCTTCTTATTTATTCAAAATGCTCGTGTTTTAGCTTTTATGCATACATTGATTGCCATTGTTAGAGCTTTTTAAAAGACATGCAATTCAGTAATATTTTATGAATATTTAATGAAAATAATTGTGAAGGTTTTAACAACATAGAGAGGTACTTTGGAAAGCACATTAAAAAAACAGAATACATATTCATATCCATGCTGTATTTACAACTGAATAAAGATATAAAACAATGATATTTAATTTGGGGAGGGAAGAACTGAGTACTGTATATTTCTTGCTTACATTTGGATTTTTGCTCATGTTGTTGAAATAATTTTAATCAAAAAGTTATACTATAAATGATAATCAAGACACTTGATTCCTAAAATCAAGTTAAAAAGTGAGCAAAATATATTAACTGGCATATAAGTGAGCTATACTTCAAAGCACCAATGATCTAAGTCAGTTGCTGCCACAAAAGATGTTCACTGGTAAAAGCATGAGATGAATGTTAATTAAGGTGGCATTTAAGTTGTCTAAAAAAGGAGTGCTTCACATATAACTTTCAAATATTAAATGCTAAAGAACAGGTCACAGCAAAAATTGTGAATTGACTTGCTACATTAATGAATTCTGACCTGAACTTTAAAAGGATGGCTACTTGTAATCATCTCCATATTAAGGACTTTATAGCTGATTGAAAATATGAAATAATAACTATGAGAATAATGATTACCTTACAGCACGGTATATTCATTTGATATCCAGTGAATAAGAATTAGACATGCACACACACTCAAAATAACTGAGATAATGTTGAGTCATATCCTACAGTCTTACTATCTAAAATAATTTTTAAAATTTTAATTTAAGTATTACATATTTTCTATTATTCTACTTCCCCAAACCCCATCAATTCAGGTATCATATATGGATTACAACTGACCACACAGTGGTGGTGATCCCTACTCTCTTTCCTAACCCACCAATGAAGAGCCTATTCTCAGGGTCTAAAGAAAAAAGAAAATAAACGATGACCTCAAAAAGAAATATCCCAGGAACAGTGGCTCTAGGCTAGGAGCTCTGATTCTAACCACAACCTCAATTGGCCTGTCTAGAAGTAACCAGCACTTGATGAGAACACTCCATCTTTCTACACATATCTGTTTCTTTCTGTTACACATCAATGAATTAAAATCTACCAAGTAGAACATTTAGTGGTTTTCCATTGCTGGTAAAAGATTTAGGACTGATAGGTACCTTTAATAATACTGCCTCTCTTGGGCCATGACTTTTGGTTTCTAAACAATTTCTGATAAAAAGAAAATTTTTTCCCAAGCCATTCAGAATGGGGCTCTACTTGCTCAGAGCAACCAGGGTACCACTATCCCTGATAACAATGGGTGTGCATACTGTAAGGACAATGTATTTCTTCATCAAGGAAGTATGGCCATTGACAAAAACAGCACACAGACATTCCCAAGGTAACCACTCAGTGGAGGAGCACGAAGGTGAAAGGGTGATTTGAAGGCATCCTCCAACCTCCCGTCTACCCCTTTCAACCAGAACAGCTCATACTCTGATTGGCTTTGCATACACAACTGTATATACCTGGGGTTCAGAGACATCTGAGGCTAACGTGAGGATTAAAAGCGACACTTTAAGGAATATAATTAATGTCTTTCTAAAAATAAACAAGTCATACTCTGTACTCACGGAGCAATCTTCATCCACTATGAAAATGGTGCATTTCTGCACCTGCATGAAAGAGATAATAGTGGCAGCTATTTTCTTTAGAATTACTTCTAATGATTGTTGTTCTTCAAAAATTAAGCTAGCAAGGTCAAGCAGCACCTAAACAGGAAAATTTAGAGCTTATTACTTAGTAAATATTTGTAATTATTAAAGCAATACAATGATTTATATGGTTTATAAGTTGTTTATTTATAATCTAACAAGTTACAGCCAAGTTGGCATTCAAGTATTAAATATGTAAGTCTCTATTTACTAACAGAGCTTCCTCCATATTGACTGTTAGTACAGTGGTTACAATCACAGACTTGAAAACCAGAGTCACCTGTTTCTAATCCTGCCTTCCCTTCCTGCAAGCTTTGTGATGTAGGGCCAGTTCCTTAAAAATGGGAATAACAGTAAAAAATAATGCCAAATCACAGGATTATTGTGAGGACTAAATATCCAAACATTTATAAAGCATTCTGAACAGCATCTCATACATGATATAACACTGATATTGCTGTTGTTCCCAACTGCTGAGATCAATATTTATCAGCATTTTCACATAGCACAGTAAATATTTTCCAAAACAAAGTCATAAGAGCTCCTTTTGTGTTTTTCCTGGTAATCTCACTTTCCTTTGAATTCCACAGAACTTCTTCTAATCTCACAAAATATTTGTGTGATGAGGAGGAAGAAAGGGTATCACAGAAAATTGACTGGAGGAGATACTATCCTAGCTGAGGCCCGAGAGATAAGCAGGAATTATTTAGATGAAGTGGGGAAGAGAAATACTTCAGTCAAAAACAACTGAATTGAGAGAAAGTAGCATACTGCAAATCTTAATCAAGTCTTAAGAGAGAATCTAGAACATAAAGAGGAGCTGGGGAGATGGGATGACAGAGTCAAGTGGAGAAAGAACCTCAAAAGCCCTGCGTGTCTTTAGAGGCAGCTTGCGCGGTGATGGGTCGGCAGGAAGAAAATGACAGCCTTGCAGCTATGTTTGTAAACATGGGGACTGGATTAATGGGTGGCAAGAATGGAGCAGGGACAACAGTTAGGAAGAAACTACAGTTAAAGGCAATGGAAGATCCAGTATCTTATTAACACAAGTTCAAGAAAGAGAAAATGGGATGTGGGAGAAAGGGATTATCAAAGAAATAATGGAAAAGAATTATATAAAATGGAAGAGTCTGGGTCTCCAGGTGGAAAGGGATGTCCAGGTACCAGCATGATGAATGAAAAAAAGAGACTATAAAATTAAACTATAAAAGCAAAGAGAAAAATGATCTGAAAAGCTTACGGACAAAAACAGAAAACAAAACAGAAAAAACATCTACATAGAGCCAAGAGTCAGAACAACATGGATGTTAGTTAGATGACAAAGCACCACTCTAAAGTCTGAGAAACTGATTTTTCAATTTGGAATTTTTTACCCAGCCAAAGTGGCAGGATGGTACAACAGGCATTTTCATACTATGCAAGGACTCAGAAAACTTACCTGATCAATACTCTTTCTCAAGTAATTATTTGAGAATGTGCTGCAGTAAAATAAGGGTACAAACTGAGAAAGAAAGAGTTATGGGATCCAGGGGATAACCAATGGAATCCTTCTGAGAAAGCAGTGAAGGAAAATTCTGTGATGACACCTATGTAGTAGGCATGGGGAGAAACAGCTTAGCTCGGAAGAGAAACAACAGAGAACCTCAACTTGGAAATCTCCAAGAAAAAGAACTCAGTAGGATGCCTAAATAATGGGGAGTTTGGGGGGGGAAACCAACCTACACTAGCAAACAGATCAAGGGGGAAAAAAAGGAATGCAATTCAGAAACATCAGGAAAAACTAAAAGTCATATAACAAATGTAATAACAACATTTACACAGTCACGGTACTTATAAACACTCTATTTTAAATCACAACTCTAGAATTAAACTAGACAAAACTTAATAAAAGCTAACCATGATTGTAGTATAATATATATGTTATTGTCATGGGCAACAGAAAAAATCCATATGGGAAAAGCAGAGGTAAGGAGTAGCAGTTGGGAAGGAGAGATGAGGCATGCTAAGATCCTCATTTTACAAAGCATGGAATCATGAGATGATGTCTCTAGTTGAGAGAGCAAGAACTAAAAGCCTTATTTAACATGACAAATGCAGTCCATCTAGTAACTTAAAACAGAAATAATGATATTGGTAGGATAAGGACAACGGCAAGTAAAGAGTGATATAAATCAAATAAATCCACATCTGTTAAGTTAATGAAATACTGTCTAACAGTGAAAAGGCAACTGAGCATGGAAAATAGAAAATGGAAATAATTATTTCTAATTATTTTACAATGATCTAATTTATAATTATCTAATAATTATTTCTAATCCAGCTAAAATATTAACTAGATTTTAAATCATATACATATATTACTTAGACAAAATTGAACCACTAAAGAAACAATTTCTATATTCTCTCTTTAGTCATCAGACTTGCCTGATTTCTCTTGTTCTCCAGCAGTGAAGTCTCATAGAGTTGAGCATTATGAAGAACAATACCACAAAATGCCAAATAAGCAGCAAAGTCCTAGAAAACAGGTAAGACAACAGCTAAATTAAGAAGTGTCTAGGGCGCCTGGGTGGCTCAGTGGGTTGAGCCTCTGCCTTCAGCTCAGGTCATGATCTCAGGGTCCTTGGATTAAGTCCCTCATCAGGCTCTCTGCTGCACAGGGAGCCTGCTTCCTCCTCTCTCTCTTTCTGCCTGCCTCTCTGCTTACTTGTGATCTCTGTCATCAAATAAATACATAAAATCTTTAAAAAAAAAAAAAAAAGAAGTGTCTACTAACTGGCCTTGTTATATTGCCTGAAACACAAAAAGCATCCAAAAATGTTTACAGTTGAAATAAAAATTAAAAATTCAGAGGGTACATGTTAATTCTGCACAAAATTAAGAACAAATGAAAAGCAAGTGCAAGTTAGCTAACTAGCACAACAAATAGATGATAAGTACGAACACAGTCTCCTCAAGTCCTACATTACTTACAAATTAACAAGAAGAGGAAAGGGAGTAGGACACAGGTCTCTTTATATCATTTGAAACTGAAATTCACTCTATGCAAAATCTAGTGTAGTCTCTGAATGATATTAAGAGTTGGGTCTGTGTTGAGACCATATAAATACCTTGTAACTCACTACTGGGGCAAATGAAAGCTAACACTTACCTGAGAATATTGGCAATAGTAGTCTCATATAAAGTTGTATAAAATATTAGCTTAAATATGTTTTGCATGGATCTGTCATCCTCATTATACTATTCTAAGGTGATATGCTCACAATTATATTAATTATTGATTAAAAGAAGTCTCTCCATGGCAAACATTATTCACAATCATAGATTTATTTTGCCAAGAGATGATACAGCCTAAGAACACAAATCCTTCAAGAGGGGTTTACATATATGGACCATAAAGAACTGATGAAATATAAAGTCAATCTAGAACCATTTCCCCCACCAAATATTCTCAGGTGTCATTAACAGAATAGGAGACTAGATGTCTACAATACTGATTTTAAAAGGTACTTGCTATGTTCTGAATCAATTAAAACATGGGGACCCAGAC
The DNA here is from genome assembly GCF_009829155.1 of Mustela erminea. Lineage (NCBI taxonomy): Eukaryota > Metazoa > Chordata > Mammalia > Carnivora > Mustelidae > Mustela > Mustela erminea. Next base: position 75,558,501 of record NC_045615.1, read on the forward strand.
AAATGCCAATATACAGCCTACACCATGGAGACAATAATAACTCTGTCTTGTTCGAATGTCGTCCAAAAGCTCCGACTAATTTTCAGGGGAGTGACTTAAATAGCAACAGGCTTGAATAAGAAGAATTCATTGGGCTCCCATGATTTACATATAATTATGTATTCAAGAAGAGAAATAATAAAACCTACTGTCAGAATGAAGTTAGAAACAGGTTTAGGGGCTTCTGTCCTTAAACGGAAAGCATGTCGACGTGGTGTATGGGATGTATTCCTTCAGCACTGGATGCGAAGAATAATAAAATAATGCTGACTGCTGCTCTTTCTGAAGCTAAATTCACATTACCCCGCCGGAATTCACACCTTGGCGCCCCACCGTCTGAGTGCAAAGCTTATAAACATTCTGAAATTTTCTTCATCGGGAGGCAACTCTAATTTTTAGCCAACCTGGAGTGCTGAACTTGGAGCAGTGCTTCGAGGGTTTTTTTACTCGGGTTGAATTTCTTTATAGCAGCGATGAAAGTTAAATAGGATAGTTAAAATACCGTGTCACCCTCCAGATGGCCCCAACATGCACACAGGCCTCCAGGAGGCTTGGTGGCACAGTGAGGAGGGAGCTGGGGGGCTTCCAAGGACTGATACCACGAGTACTCTCAAGTTAGCACCGTATTTAGCCACAGGAAAAAGAGACTTTTGAACACTTCAGATCATTTTAAAACATAATCGTTTTTGTAATCAACAATTTCAGCTACAGCTAATTCTAGAGGTCTATACAGTATAAAGAAAAAACATCTTCTTAAACTGATACCATGTCAGACACAAGTTTTCGTACCTTTTCATCTTTTTCAGTGAATGTCCCACCATTTCCTGATTTCTTGTTGATGGCCTGGGCTACACCAACAACCTGGAATAGGAGAAAAAAGTGGTAATTTCATTGGCTATAATTATTGGTATAAATTCACCAAAATGTGTTTATAAAGGAATTTCTATGTGGGCTTTAAAATAACAATAAGCTATGAAACCAAAACAAAACCCCTCAGCATTTGAGTTAGTTATCTATCATACATCCTTTTTTGCTCCTAAGAATTTGAATGTTGTCAACTTCTTGGGTCCCACTATTTTTGCTTCTGTAATTTCACCCTGCTTTGTGAGAAGAGTTATTGGCAATCACATTTTAAGTGAATATTTTTCAAGATTTTTGGATACAAAATAAACCATCAATTTCTATCACACTCAAATTAAATATAAGATAAATGCTTTACATTGCCTTTAAATTTATTATTTCAAATGGGCTAAAAATGTTCTTTTACTAAAAATGAAACAGGACCCTGTAGCCAATTAGGGTGAAAAATAATTCCTATTGTAATGGGGGTGGTCCAACGTCTTTTGAAACCTCTGACCTTAAAAATTATTTTGCCTTCAGTAGATTTGGTTTTGGGAGAGGTGGTTTCCTTGAAAAACCACAAACAGGAATTAGCAGGCTGAGTCTTACTTCAAATGGATCAAAGATAAACTATATCTTGAGAAGACTGGACTAAAACTCTGTCTGGGAATATGTTTTAAGTTTTCACAAAAGGTTTAGCAATACTGCAAGAATTTTCTCATCTTTCTGTATTTTACTTACCTGTGTACCAACTTCAGTTGGGTTATTGCCTTAGTGTTTTAAAGGCCTTCAAAACTTACTTTTTTCAGGGCGCCTGGGTGGCTTACTGGGTTAAAGCCTCTGCTTTCGGCTCAGGTCATGATCTCAGGGTCCTGGGATCGAGCCCCACATTGGGCTCTCTGCTCAGCGGGAAGCCTGCTTTCCTCAAAAACTTACTTTTTTCCTCTTTCTTTTATAAATTCTACTCTCTCCCTGCTTTTGTGATTTAACATCAGTAGAATAAGCTATTATTCCCTCCATAAAATCCTTGGTTTTTTATATATATTGCTCCTCCTTTTTTTTTCCTCAGCTCCTTCTAAGTCCCTTGGCTCTAAGACTAGGATATAAAATTCCCTGTTAGAATAGCAGAGAAGGAAGGGGAAATGGATTGCCTGATGTAGTTTCCTGGTCATCTCAACACCTTAACTCCAGGCACCATGCAGAGTAAAGTGATGTTTAAAAAAAAAAAAAAAAATTCTCCATTTATCCTGTACCTTTTTAATTGTCCTTAGTTCAACTCTCCCTTATTTTTATACTCTCTTTAGCTCTTGAAAATGGCTAACCGATTTCTAGATGCTCCAATCTCAATGACTAAATGCATACAAAAACTTCTGTCTAAGGTAAAAAACACCTGGATTGCAGGTATATAGTCACTTGAGTATAAGTGACAGGAGCCTCTTGAGGGTCACTGGGGTCTGATATACAGTGGTACCAGTGTAATTTGGTTATTTCACGTGTTATTCATTCACCCAACAAATATTGAGGTGCCTACTATGTATGGAGGAATGATAAAAACTGGGAGGAAGACTACTCTGAAGGAGGTCAGAGTCAATAACTGGTGTCATAGGGTAGCTCTATTCTTAACATCTTGAGGAACCTCCATACTATTTTCCAGAGTGTCTGCACCAACTTGCACTCCCACCAATGTAAGAGGGTTCCCCTGTCTCCAGATCCTCGCCAACATTCGTTGTTTCCTATCTTGTTACTTTTTGCCATTCTAACTGGTGTAAAGTGGTATCTCATTGCGGTTCTGATTTGTATTTCCCTCATGGCTAGTGATTGAACATTTTTTCATGTGTCTGTTAGCCATTTGTATGTCTTTTTTAGAGAAATGTCTGTTCATGGCTTCTGCTCATTTTTTGACTGGGTTATTAGTTTTGAGTGTTGAGTTTTAGAAGTTCTTTATAGATCTTGGATATCAGCCCTTTGCCTGTAATGTCATTTGCAAATATCTTCTCCCATTCTGTGGGCTGCCTCTTAGCTTTACTGACTGCTTCCTTTGCTGTGCAGAAGCTTTTTTTTTTATCTTGATGAAGTCCCAAAAGTTCATTTTTGCTTTTGTTTCAGTTGTCTTTGGAGACAAGTCATGAAAGAAATTACTGTGGCTCATGTCAAAGATGTAACTGTCTGTGTTCTCCTCCAGGATTCTGATGGATTCCTGTATCATAGTGAGGTCTTTTATCTATTTTGAGTTTATCTTTATCCAGCAACTGTACTACTGGGTATTTACCCCAAAGATATGGATGTACTGAAAAGAAGGGGCACATGCCCCTCAATGTTCATAGCAGCAATGTCCACAATAGCCAAACTGTGGAAGGAGCTGAGATACCCTTCAACAGATGAATGGATAAAGAAGATGTGGTACATATACACAATGGAATATTATTTAGCCATCAGAAACAATGAATACCCACCATTTGCACTGATGTGGATTGAACTGGAAGGGATTATGTTAAGGAAGTAAGTCAAGCAGAGAAAAACAATCGTCATAAAGTTTCACTCATGTGGAACATAAGCAATAACATGGAGGACCATAGGGGAAAGGAGGGAAATCCAAAGGGGAGAAATCGGACAGGAGATAAACCATGAGAGACTATGGATCCTAAAAAACAATCTGGGGGTTTCAGAGTGGAGGGTGGGGGGAGGGGGTAACAGGGTGATCGGTATGAGGAGGGCACGTGCTGTTGTGAGCACTGGGTGTTATACTTAACTACTGAATCACTGAACACTATATCAAGGACAAATTATGTACTATACAGTGGCTAACTGAACATAATAATAATAATAAAAAAAAAGAACAGGTAGAACCTAAACAAACACTTAAAGTGCATGGGGTGATCAGTTTGATGGTACAGATGCCCACAAACTGCTAAGAGACTGAAGAGGTCACATAATATGGTCAAAGAAGCAGCTTCTCAGAAACGATAACATTTGAGTTTTTATTTGTCTTTAATAAATGGTTTTATAAAAGAAGACTTAAGTTTTAAATCTACATTTTAAGGAAGATACATATACAAACAGTTAAAAAGACTCTGAAACAAAAATTCTCAGGTAATTATACAGTATAGAAAAGTATGTATTGATGTGCTCTATGTACCTGGAGCTGTCTGAGGTAAGTACTATGCAAGAAAGGAAAGAGAAAGTTCCTGCTTGTTCAAAAATATAAAGACACAGAAAGCTAGCTGTTTATTAAATGGTCACCAGTCAAACTATGTTGGCATTTTAGTCGATCATGATGTCACCATAAATTGACAGTGGGATGACAGTTAATTCTAAGTCTTAAAAGAAAAGAGGAAGATCGGCTGTGTTACATATTTTCTGGAATCAGTTCTAGTAGAAGTGGTACTGATGGTCTGTTTAGATCACTAGAGTCCCTTGAGAATGAGGGCAGAGCTGGTGCGGGCCCAAGAGTACACCGTGGTCCAAGGCTGCGGCTACACATACCCTAAACCTAGTCAGTGACCTGTGGACCCCCCAAGGTGGGAGGGGAGAGTTGGGAGAAGGGAGGAGATGTTTTAGAGGTGGGTCAGTGAGCAGAACCAAAGCGTGGCCTGTTCCCAGTGGGTCTGCAGCTACTCCATTTAAGAAGAACACTTCAAACAAGGCTTCTTTGTTACACTTGGATGATCCCTTCAGCTCTCCCTTAATTAGAACTTGCAGGCCAATTTCAACTTTGGTTTCAATCTGCATGTTTGGCACTCAGGACCGTTTATACGGTAGGCATTTTTCTAACTATGGGCTGAAAAGTTTTCTCTCTGGTTGAAAGAACAACATCCTTGAAACCATACTAAATATCAGCCATTATTCACAATGTTCAACCAACCCAAGAGTATTCACACAGTTCAATAACAATTTTCCATTCTGGGATTTCTTTCTTTCTTTCTTTTTTTAAAGACTTTATTTATTTATTATTTCAGAGAGGGACAGAGAGAGATTGAGAGAACAAGTGAGAGGGGGCAGGAGAAGCAGACTTCCTGTGGAGCAGGGAGCCCAATGCAAGACTCAATCCCAGGACGCTGGGACCATGACCTGAGCTGAAGGCAGATGCTTAACCAACTGAGCTACCTAGGATGGTGTGAGGGGCAGAGGAAGAGAGAAAATCTTAAGCAGATTCCATGCTGAGTCCAGAGACTAAAGCAGGGCTCAGTCTCACTACCCTGAGATCATAACCTGAGGCAACATCAAGAGTTGGAGGCTCAACTGACTGAGCCACCCAGCTACCCTCCTCCTTCTCCTATAAATACTAGTACCCGATGTCCTTCATCTCTTTGAACACACTTAATTTTGCATGTAAGTTCGTCTTTAGCAGGGACTGTTTTGCATGCGAGTCCCATGTTTCCTGAGTCATGAAGTGTCCATGCACAATGAATTCCTGTTTGTCTTGGCACTGTCCTGGGGGTGTGACTTTGAACCCCATACCAGTGTATGGTACAGTCTTGTGCTCTTATGGTTCACAGACATCTCTTCTTTCTCTCACAGCAGCAGACAGGAGGCAGGCTTCCTTGAGGCTTTCTCTGGTTGCTGGGTGGAGTTTGCTAGGCTGTTTCATGAATGGAACCCCTGCTCATCTAGGCTTCAGCTCCCTGCCCCACCCTCTCACTCCCACAGAGTGGATACATGCCCTGGCCTGCGGATGCTATCCCCAGACATTCATCTCCCTCCTGAATCTCAGACCTCCGTGACCCCATCTGGCCAATACTCCATGCTCACATTTCTTATCTTGGGTTCCGCTCTGTTTCTGCCACCTGGGGGTTTTCCCTTTCACGAGCTCATCTGCAATTTGTAAAACTGTTTTTGGTGAGATTTTATCTTCTACTTTTTGGCAGAATTGTGGAGGGAGATTCTTCTGCATCTATACAGTCTGGCAAACTGACGAGTCTTGTTTATAGGCTCTAAAACCCACTTTGTACCCTGTGAACACCACATCTTTACTATATTGGGGATTTTTTTCCCTCCTAACATTAGAACAAGATATTTACTTTTAGGCAATGTCATGGAATGAGGATTTCTAATGATGGATTTTTTATCCTTTCTGGTAACCAAATATTTCTCTAATAATTTTACAGATTTCAGATATTAGAGGCTAATTTGTTTAACATACAAATAATTAAATAAAATTGATTTGAAAAAATAGGCATGTTAGTTATTAGACCAAGTTATTAGACCAAGAAAATACATCTAATATATAACATGTGCCTCTATCCCCAGATAGATGGGTGATATTTTTAAAATAGCACTGATAAAAACAAGTAGAAAGAGGAGAAAAGACACAGTGTCTGTCCAAGGTCACATAATTCAGTAAAAGACCAAAAAGAGTTTAATTCTCTGAATTTCAAGGATCCTAAGCAAAACTAGCACCCTCTGCCCTCCTTGCACTGATCTTTTTCCTCTGTCATCTATTGCTCCTTTAAACAAATTAGCTCTTTGTCTTCAAGCAAAGTAACTGTTAACCATAGGTTTTTTACATGTCAATTTTGAAAGGCAGCTTTGATGACAAGTGTATGTCAGACCTCACATCTGAGAGGCAAAGTCCCTGAACGTATCAGCTTCCGCACCGGAAAGCCCGGTCACACTACCTACCTGCTGGCTACCTGGGCCCTCACACGCCTGTACTCCATGCTATTTTTTTAAGCACAAAGAAGCTTCTGTTTTCTATTTTACTGGCAGTTTCCACAGCATAAATGGATATTATGTCCTCACAGGGTCAAGTGTTCTTTTAGGAATGCAAAGGGCAAGACTTGACTCTTGCTGAGTGAACAGTGTGGAATGTGACAGCTGGTCAATTCAGGGGCAAATGATCATTGCCACAGTAAGCAATTTCTTCTTCAATAAGCAGCTGCCCCAGACACTTACTGAGGCCATACATCAATCTCAATACACCTCCTCATTCCCAGTTCCAAGGGATACTCAGCATGGAGGCTAAAAGCAAGGGAGGAAAGGAAAAGACTCTACAAATCTTAGCTATCCCTCTCTCCCATCCGTGGAATATCTCTATCTATAACCTGAGCTGACATCTTACTTCACCAAGAAAATGAGAATTTAATATGTACAGGAGCCAGTGGAGAAGTCTCCCCAGTGCTCTACTGAAACTTTTTCATAACTCGGTCATTCATTCAACAAAAAATATTTTATTCAACAAATAATCACTGAGTCCCTCATGTATCATTGTTCTAGGCTATGAAGACCCAGTAGTGAACAAAATCCATGTCCTCATGGCCTGACATTCTAGTCAGAGTTTTAGGCTTGGAAGAAAATCCCACCTGTACATGGCCTTCTCCTTCCATTCCACAAGAGAGCAAACTGTAAGTGACAGGGTTGGTATGACCAATCAGGGCTTTCTCATCTCTCTTCCAAATCCTAGGCAATTATCAAAGTATGGCCATAGTCCATGTGGTAGGCAAAATAAAGTGCCCCAAAGATGTACTCATCCTAGTCCCTGGAACCTGTCAAAATGTTACCTTAAATGGCAAAAGGAAGCTCTCCAGATGCAATTAACTTAAGGATCTGGAGATGGGGACATTATCCGGAATTATCTGGCTGGGTCCAACTGTAATCAGAAGAATCCTTATGAGGGAAAGCAGGAGGAGATAGAAGAGTCAGAGTCAAAGATTTGAAGATGGTTTGCTCCAGGTTTTAAGGAGAGAGGAAGGGGCCACAGACCAACGCATGTGGGCAGCCTCCAGAAGCTGGAAAGGCAAGAGAACAAATTCTTCCCTTGAAACTCCACACAGGAACACAGCCCTGCTGACACCCTGATTTTAGCCCAGTGAGAACTATTTTAGACTCTGGCATCCCAAACTATAAGATAATTCTTCTGTGTTGTTTTAAGCCATTAAACTTTTGGTAGTTTTTTACAGAGGAAATAAGAAACTAATACATTCTGTTAGAATCATTCATTGCCTTTTCACTTTTCCTCATCCCATACTGTATCTTGTGTTTCACCATCTAAATCCTCACTTTCTTTGAAAGCCTTGACATCTCAATGCTAATTGTTTTTCCTCCTTCAGTTGACCTTTGACACTTATGCCAAATTTATCTTCTTGGGACACTGCTTTGCACAGACAAATTACCTCTTTACTCAAAATATTTTAATGTTCCACCCATCTACAGGATAAAAATTGATGACCAATTCCACACCCCCAATTTGAACTAAGGTCACTTCAATGGCTCTCTGAATTAGAAGGCTACAGTGACCTTGTTCACATCATTCCTTGAAATATTACCTTCCCCTTTCTCTCTTGAGGCTGAGCCTACAAAAAACTTCCATTCAAACCCTTCTGAAATTCTGTGTGGCAGCTGGGTATGCCATACATTTCACAATGAGGTATTCTCATTTTTAACCTCATTTCCTCTACTCTCACCCTGGCTCTCCAACTAGATTGCCTTCTAAGGACATGATTTATATCTATGCCTTATTGTAGCATCAGTACTTTGCTTTGTCCTGAATGCACTAAACGCTTGATAGATAGTTGCTGTCAACGATAATGGGAGAAGGGAGAGAGGGATCAACTATTTTTTAGGGTGATGTACTTACTCGACAATTCATATTTGAATAACAGTTAACTATATCTGCCCGTTTTCTTTCTCTGCCATTTGCTTGATATTAAGTGATCTCTCCACATCTAAGAACTTTATGTAGCAGTAAGAAGTTTATGCTTTTAATAAGCCTTTGGCTATGGAGCTGGAACTTAAGAGCCTAGAAAGATTTTGGGAGAGTGGGAAAGAAAAGCTTAAGATCGATCGTTTTAACACTGAATTTTAAAAATACAGAAAATCACAGAGAATAAGATAGTAAACATCCATATCTCTGTCGTTTACAACAGTGGCAGTGTGGGGCTTTTTAAACACGGTTTGTTGGGCCTCACCCCCCAGTTTCAGATTTAGCAGATCCGGGTTAGGGCTTGTGAATTTTTATTTCTCAGAGCTCTCAGGTGATGCCACAAGCTACCAGCCCAGAGACAAAAGACATTTTGAGAACCACTGATAAAGAACTGCTAAGTGTTAATATTGGGGGATATTCCCTTTTTAAAATTAAATTAAGAAAATTAAATTGGACTTTCTCCTTCCAGCCCCATTCTTCTTCCTCCTGCCCTTCCTCCCCGGAGTCAACCTTCAAAACAATCTGAGGGTTTTGAAGGGCCAGGGGGAGGGAGGTTGGGTGAGCCTGGTGGTGGGTATTAAGAAGGGCACGTATTGCATGGAGCACTGGTGTGGTACATAAACAATGAATTCGGTACACTGAAAAGAAATTAAAAAAATAAAAAATTTAAAAAGAGAGAAATATATGAATCTATAAACAAGACATAGTACCTTCATCTTTCAAAAAGGTGGCTCAAACAAAATCATATAATATGCCTAATTTTGCAACCCATTATTGTATTCAATGTTGTTTTCCTTTTTCTTTTCTTATTTTTTTTTTTAAAGATTTTACTTATTTATTTGACAGACAGAGATCACAAGTAGGCAGAGAGGCAGGCAGAGAGAGAGGAAGGGAAGCAGGCTCCCTGCTGAGCAGAGAGCCCAATGTGGGGCTCGATCCCAGGACCCTGAGATCACGACCTGAGCCGAAGGCAGAGGCTTTAACCTACTGAGCCACCCAGGCGCCCCTCAATGTTGTTTTTCAATCAGTATCTATAGATCTGGCTCATTCATTTTATATATAGTGTCATACTACATACCAAATTTTGTTCATCTAATCCCCAAATGACAGATGTTTGAGTTGTTGGCAATTTTTTGCTATTAGAATAAAACCATCTACAACAAACACTTCTATTGTACACATATGCAAGAGCTTCTTCGGGGAAATCTTCAGAGGGATTACAGAAGTTATACCTTTACCAGCAATGCTTATGTGTTTTGTCAACCTTACATTGTAAGCAGCACCTGGTATTAGCAGGCTTTTACATCTTTGTCCTTCTAGCGGCCATAAAACTGTATCTCACTGTTGCTCCAGTTTGCATCATCCTGATTACTAGAGAGAATAAACAGCTTTTTAAATTTTTATTGCATATTCTGGTTCTCTTCTTCTGTGTTGCCTATGTGTATTTTTTCCAGTTTTGACCATTTTGTTGTTGTTTGGCATTTACTAAGAAATCTGAAAGTCGAGGGTTGATTTTTGAAGTTTGGGGAGACTGACTTTATTTGGTTGTGCTCCAGTTTATCCACGTATATGTAGAAGCACCACTGTTCCCACTGTTTCTCTCAAGAGCTGTGTATGGCTCTTCCAAGGTTATAGACAACACAAGTATGGACACAGAAGTGGATGTTTTTAGTTTGTTCTCCTGGCCTGGGAGGCTAGGAAGAGGGAGCCAAGTTGAAAAGAAGCTTCGAGGAAGTTGCAAAATGTAAACAGCTACTGCCTAGGATAACTGGCATTGAAATACATGATTAATGGCCAATATCTCTAAGATAGTTAAAAATCTATTCCTAGCCAAAAAAAATTCACAATGCTAAAAAGTTTGCCATTTAAAAAAGGGAGAAGGAAAGGCCTGCTGTATTACAGGCGTTTTGTATCTGTTAATTCATTTAACCTTTGCCACAACCCTTTGAGGTGAATATTACAACTCTCATTTCATCACAGAAGTAGCGGATGTTCAGAAAAATTAAATAGGAGCCCCAGAATGTGCGACACAGATGCTCTGCAGGTCTGATCCCTAACCTGCATCTTTCTACTGCTCCTCCCAGCAGGAAAGTGAAACCTGCACTAGTATAAAATAGATTCTTAGGCATGATTCTTAAAGGAATCATGAAGACCAGGGACTTTCCAGTACATTCAAAGGCTATATACAAATCCCATATATATGCCTATCTTGCTAATGCATATTTTTACCAAAAAGAATGGAATACTTTCAAAATTATAACTTTTAAGTAATATAAAAAAATCCAAAATGGCAGCTAAAAGTCATTTTTACTTCCATCGTAAATCTTTTTTTTTTTTTTTTTAAGATTTTATTTATTTATTTGACAGACAGAGATCACAAGTAGGCAGAGAGGCAGGCAGAGAGAGGGAGGAGGAAGCAGGCTCCCCACTGAGCAGAGAGCCCGACGTGGGGCTCGATCCCAGGACCCTGGGATCATGACCTGAGCCGAAGGCAGAGGCTTTAACCCACTGAGCCACCCAGGTGCCCCTTCCATCGTAAATCTTATGGCACATCTTTATATTCAAGAATCTCTTATGCAACATAAAAAGGTCCTATATTTCAAGGATATATAATGCACTCTCAAAAATAAGCAGAATCTTTAAAAACAAAACAAAACACAACACAACAATAACAACAACAAAACCCCGCAGAATTAACCTCTGGTAACAGAAATCAGAACAGTGTTGCCCAAAAGTTGTGAGATAACTTAATTGGGGTGTTAGTTACACAGATGAACACGCATTTGTTAAAACTCATCAAATTGGACATTTAGATCTGTGTACTTCACTGTATATAAAGTTTAACCCACTTTCCCAAAACTATTCAAAAGTCTTAAAAGTAAATTTATAACTTCCGATGGTATATGCAAATGATGGTCCAAGTAATGAGTTCCCTGCTGTCCTGGCAATGGTAAAGCAGGCAGAGGTTCTGACCATTTGCTCTGTGCTATTAGGCAGGATGGATGTTCCCCAGATAGGGCCGGGACAAATCCAGCCTCTGGGGGTCAGTAGCTGTCCTGCCTTGGGAACATCCAGTGGGAGAGGTGCCAACCCGAGACTGGGTTCCTTCCAGCCAAGGGGATGCTGGGCATAATTCTTGATCCTGATGTTTATTCTCATCCCTTTGCACACAAAAAATTCCTCTTCCCTGCCAAATGCTAAACTCTGGGCCTCACTAGCTTTTAAGCGATGAGGTGAAGGTCCTAAATCTAGAACCCTAGGAAGCTTTTGCCTTCTTCTTAGACATTTCTGTCCCTCGGGATATGGAGATTTGGTCCTGAGACGAAGCAGCACATGGCCATTGTGCAAAGTCTCCTTCTGTGCCCTTTTAAAAACATGCCAGAGACACAAAGGTTACATAGCAGAGAAGAGCCTGCTGTCTTTCCCACGGCAGGGTACGCTCAGCATTTACTGTCATTTAACTTTTCCATTCCTCCATGGGTCTGGCCTCCCAGCACTCTATAAAGGGAGGAAACAGACATTTTTATAAACCTTTACTAGGAGAAGAGCTCTGTGGTGGGCACTGTCACATTCCTTGCCTCACTAGGATCCTTAAAACCACCCTGTGTGTTTGCATTTCATGTTGAAACTTTACAGATGAGTCACCTAAGGCACAGAGAGGTGAAGAAAATTGCTCAAGGAATTGCTGATTGGAAGCCAGCAGCATGCAAGACTAAGTCGTTTTTGCTACAAATTCTGAGTCTCTCTTTCAAACAGCCTTTGCCCAATTGGGACTAAGTCCAAAACAGCAAAAAATATTACATACCCAATATATATTATATAATTGGAATTTCTATCAGAGTAAACCTAACACTGTTTGTGCCCACCTTTACACATGGCATTGCCAAAAATGACTTCAAAGCCTTGGGTCTATTTAATAACTGAGATTTATTTTCAGGGCGGTGTTCTGCATTCTGCCAGTGGCCGGTGTGCAAAGCCCAGGCTTACTCCTGGATAGTGTTGTTGGATTTGGACTTTGTTAAACCAGGGTCAACTCTGTTCCAGCTCTGCTCAGACTTATAACAGGTCACCGTCTCTACATCTTGGCAAGGTGTTGCACTCCTAAGGCTTCCTGATAATTACAGGGTAAAGTGGCATGCCCACAATGTGCACTAATACAAACAGAAGAGAAATAACACAGCAGAAGTGGCAAAAGGCAAGCTTCGTGCATCAAAACACTATGTAGGCTGAATCTCATCTACAAGCTAGAGATGGCATCAAAGATTTTGAGAGAACATCTTCTCCATTAGAGCTGAACTGAGTGTTCAGGTGAGTGCTCTCACCTGTACTGGTCCATCCAAGTACCTCATGGCCATCAGCTAGACAGCCACATTATTAGCTCAAGGGAGTCAGGGTGAAAAGAGTGTATGTGCCTATTTATCATCTCTTTTTACATTCAGCAAATCCTTCACATAGAGAATACAGTCTAGTATGTCAACAGAGCCAAAACATAATTTTATCTCTGTTTTCTCCTTCAAATGGAAAATGAGCCTGAGAAGGTAATCATATATGAAACCTCAGATGCAGACATCTGTCTCACGAGCAAAACTCTGAACTGTAGGTGTCACCAGCAAAAAAAGATACGTCCTCCTTCACACAGCTGTGCCAAATAATACACAAAGAAATTAACAGTATTTGGAATCATTGCTTGCAACTCTGTATTTTACTATTAAATTATTCCAGTCCATAATTTGCATTTTCAAAAACTAAAATTGTAAAAGAGCTGGTTGGTAGCTTTTCAGGTACAACCATTAATAAAGATGAAAGACGGTAATTACTTCATGGTAAGAAAAATACAGCCTTAGAATAAAGACGATGTGTGTGGATCTAAATCCCAGCTCTGCCACTTAGAAGATATAGAATGTTGGGGAATTTCTGTACTTGACCAAGTCCGTATTTCCTCGTCTAAAATGCGGATGAGAGACCCGGGTGGCTCAGTCGTTAAGCATCTGCCTTTGGCTAGGGTCATGATCCCAGGGTCCTGGGAGGGAGTCCCACATCCGGCTCCCCACTCAGCAGGAAGTCTGCTTCTCCCTCTCCCTCTGCTTCTCCCTGTCCCTGCTTGGGCTCTCTCTCTCTCAAAAAATTAAAATCTTTAAAAATAAAATAAAATGGAGATGATAATATCAACAAAAAGTGTTATTACTGATCTCTAAGTATGTCAGCATGAATCCCCCAGCCCTACTGCTATTTAACATACAGCCTTGATTAAATTTCTACCTGAGATCATTTAACTTATCCATCTATTTTGGATACCATGCTTCAAGATGGCAAAGAAAAACTTCTGCAAAAGAAGTTCTTGGGTCAACCAGATTACTATATACCATAAATGCAGTTTAAACATCACGAGCTCTGTGAAGCATTCTTGTCTCACCTTGCTTTTGTGGAGGGTACAGTCTCACGAGGAGAAAGAGAAATATCCCAGTTAAGTTAATATGTAGTGTGCCAGATGGAGATTAAGTGCTCACACATTATGGAGAAAACAGAGCAGGGTTGGAAGTAATAGTTGAAATTCAATAAGGATAGCTAAAGAGAGTCTTGCTGAGATATCATTTGAATAAAAGCCCAAGGGAGATGAGAGAGTGAACAATGTGGATAACTAAGGCTGGGTAGGTGGCGGGGGGAGACACTTCTAGACAAAGAGAACAGCATGTGCAAAGGCTCTGGGGCTGGAGCTTCCCTGATGTACTGAGAAACGGCAAGACTGCCAGTGTGCTGGAGAGAATGGGGGTGGACTAATAGGAGGTGCGATCAGAGGGGCATCAGGAGCCAGACCATGTGGAACTTTCTTATGGGATGAGGTGGTAGGACAGGGTTCTGAACAGGGAGTAATGAGATCTAACAAGTTTTATAAAATTTGTGTTCAGAATAGACTATTAGGAGTCAAAAGCTTGAAGCAGGGATACTAGCTAGAGGGTTACTATAGTGACTCACGTGCTACATAGCAGTGGCTTGAACCTGGGTGGTGGGCGTGCAGTGAGAGCAGTGACTGAAGGGAAAGCCAACAGTGTTTACTGATGAATTAGAGCTCTCCTGTGGGAGAAAGAAAGAAGGGAGAGATGGCTTCAAGATTTAGCGTGGAGAGTGGGAATGAGAGAAGTTGCTGAGTGTGGTGGGGATGAGCACAGAGCAGATCTGGTGGGAAGGACGATCAGGAGCCTGGTGTCGGATGTGTTAAGTTCAAGAGGCCTATTAGACATACAGAGGTAGAGAAGTAAGCAGCTGAACAGAAGAGTCTAAATTGAAGACACAGTTCACTTGTACCTAAATGTACGTAAATGTACCTAAACCCATGGGGGCAGACAAAATCACTGAAGGAATGAATGTAGTTAAGGGAGAGACAAGGGTCCAGGGCTGAACCGCGCAGTATCGCTGTGATTAGCGGGCACCAGCCAACGGGGCAGAGAGGCAGCCAGAGCCAGAAGGAAAACTGGGGAGACTGAGGTCCTGGAGAGTAGGTGAAAACTCTCTGTCCTGGAGGAGTAAGCGATCACCAACAATGTCACATGCTGCTGACAGGCCTGGCGAGGTGAGAATGAAGGAATGATCACTGGCTCCCTGTGGAAGTCATGGGACCCTGCCAGGAGCGGTTTCCACAGAGTGGGGAGGGCCAAGGCTTGGATGGAGTACATTCAGGGAAGAATGGCAGGAGATGGAAAAAGGGACAACTTTTTTCAAAGATTCGCTCTGATGGTGATTAGAGAAATGAAGTGGTCTCTGAAAGGACACCTGTAATTCAGTGGGTATTAGACTTTTAAGATGGGAGAAATAACAGCATATTTGTATGTTGATGAACCCGGGTGATAGAGAGAGAAATTCTGGTGATCCTGCCCATGTTGGGGAAGGAAAGGGACCGGCTGAGATGTGGCTTTGAGCAGGTGATACAGAAAGAGATCTGGTGCACACGTGTGTGACTGACCCTTGCCATTTCACAGTTTGACAGTTTGACCCTAGAAGTAAAAGGGAGACTAGAGTATATGGACTCAGAGGCAGGGGCGGGGAAGGGAGACAGAATAACTTCTCTTGCAGAAGTATGCTTCTAATTGCTTTCTTCACTGAAATCATAAGCAAGGCCATCAGCTGAAAGTGGCGGGATTGGGGTGGGGCAGAACTGAGATTTGAGGAGAGAGAAAGTATTCAACAGTAAAATAACATGGCCAAAAAAGAGAGCTAATTGTTTTGATCCCCAGAAACCAATACTTTCTGTTGCATGTTTTACTTTAGAGAATATCACAACTCTCCTCTGTCAGATCTATCTAAAAAGCCTAGAATGTATTCTAAATTCTTCCTTCTGTTGATTTTTCCATTATATCAATCCCTCCACCTTCTAAACAGAAGTGTAACAAATCCATTTCTTGTCTTCTCTGCCTCAGCCTGGGTCCTCTTCTAGCCTTGATTACTGCAAAAGCATCCTTATCAACTTCCCTGCTTCTGGATACAGTACTTTCTCCATGTATGGACAAATATGGAAATTATTTACTTAGCAAAATCTATCAAGTGTCAAATTATGTGGCTTTGAGTCATATATTAAACAAAAAAACCCCTGTCTATCCTTAAAGCTGTGGCCATACAGATCTTTCGATAACAGCAAATATTTCCTGAACTAAAAAAAAAAAAATTCCACACTCCCTCTGCATGACCCTGGAGGGCTCTTCACGATCTCGCCTCTGCTTGCCTGCATAGCTTCATCTCCAGGCTCTTCCCTCCTGCCAGCTTACACTCAAACACTGTGCCAAAGGACCACACACATTCCTTCTGCTTTTGATTCGTGAGTAGACTTGAAAAACAATGGTGCAGAAAGAGAGTAAGGACGCCAGTGAGTGTTTCCTGTAGGTATTTGGAGCAAAACATTTAAATTACATACAAACAGTGATCTCATGTAGACTAGCATTTGTGACATAACATTTCAGAAGCCTCTTCGTGTCTCAATCACTTGCCACAGCGGAAGAAGCAAACATCTTCCTTGTTTCTCCTCAGTCTTCCTTTTTTTTTTTAATTTTCTGCTTCCTTTCTTCCCTTTAACTTATACCAGCTGGGCACAGTATACATATCAACCCTCCACCTTTGTTTAAACCCAGCCTATGTCGCTTCTGGTAATTCATGTCACTTTTTTAGTACATGAAAAGCTGAGAAATAATCATTTTAATTAATGAGCAGAATTCCTTGTTTATCCTCTGGCCAGTTTTAAGGAAGGAGAATAAAGCATCAAAGTACATCTAGTACTGCTGGTGGTTTCAAAATATCTCCTCAAATTCTTTGATACTTCTCTCTTCAAGAGGTGGAGCCTAATCCCGCCCACCAACCTTGAGTCTGGGCTGGCTTGATGCCTGGCTTCTAGAGAACAGAATACCATGAAATGAAGGTGAACGGCTTTGGACGTTTGGTCAGACAAGGTACTGGTGCTTCCGCCTTGCTCACTCTCGGCCACATGGTGAGGAAACTGAGCGCCTTGTGGAGAGGCCCCCTTAGTGAGGAACTGAGGCCTCTGGCTATCAACCACGTGAGTGAGCCCCCTGGGAAGTAGGTACTCAAGCATGAGTCAAACCCCCTGCCTAGATGCCTAGTGTCACCCCCTGCAGGGAGCCTGCGCCAGAACCACTCAGCAGGAATTTCTGAGCCACACAAACTGAGAGAATATATGTTGGTGTTCAAAATCACTAAGCTTAGGGCAATTTGTCATGTTGAATAAGACCACAAGTACAATACTGATGATCATGAAATAATATGCAATCATCAAATAGATCTGGGATTCTAAATCTAGGTTACTTTCACTTTATTTCATTGCTATGAAGTAATGCAAAAAAGAAAAATACGATTCAACATTTTTATAAGATCATCTCTTGCTCCTTTTTTTTTTAAGATTTTATTTATTTATTTGACAGATCACAAGTAGACAGAGACACAGGCAGAGAGAGAGGGGGAAACAGGCCCCCTGCTGAACAGAGAGCCCGACTTGGGACTCGATCCCAGGACCTGAGATCATGAGCTGAGCCAAAGGCAGAGGCTTCACTCACTGAGCTATCCAGGTGTCCCTCTTGCTCTTTTTTAAAAAAAAATTTATTCATTTATCTGAGAGAAAGAGAGAGAGCAAGCATATGAGTTTGGGGTGGGGGAAAGGGCAGAGAGACAAACAGACTCCCCGCTGAGCAGGGAGCCAGACACTCAATGGCTTAATCACAGGGTCCCAGGATCAGGACCTGAGCTGGAAGCAGGTGCTTAGAAGACTGAGCCACCCAGGCACCCCTGCTCTTTGTTTTTTAAATCTTCTTAAATATAATAAATAAATAAATAAAAGTTTAAAAAAAAAAAGTTCTTGAGCCTGGAATATTTATTTCCATTCTCTGGTAGAAGTAAGTAGAGATTTTTAGATGAGGATTTAAGAAGGAATACAGAGTACTTTAACAGTTTACATAAAGCATTTTACCTAAGTGACTTGGCTCTTAAAAAGTGAACACAGGGCGCCTGGGTGGCTCAGTGGGTTAAGCCGCTGCCTTCGGCTCAGGTCATGATCTCAGGGTCCTGGGATCGAGTCCCGCATCGGGCTCTCTGCTCAGCAGGGAGCCTGCTTCCTCCTCTCTCTCTCTGCCTGCCTCTCTGCCTACCTGTCATCTCTCTCTGTCAAATAAATAAATAAAATCTTTAAAAAAAAAAAAAAAAGTGAACACAGATGTGTGCACCTCTATCTATTGAGAGTAGGAATGTCATTGACAACACCTTAATTCTTTAAAAGGACATGAAGAAAATGAAAATTATTTAATAATTAAAGACCCCTCCAAGGGCCTAATTATGTAGTTCTGGGTTAGATATTCTACAAAAAAACTGTTTATGCTTATCCGCAACTTGTTCCAGACCTCTAATATTCATTATTCAGGGCCTACATGAAACTTCTCAAAATTAAATTTATAAATGGTTACATTAAAAATGTAATGCATTCCAACAAGTGTTGAAATAGTTATTCCAAAATTACCAGTGAAGATAAACTTTATATTGAATAAAACATAACCTTCAGTCTGGACTAAATTTTCTGTCCATTAAAGGTAAGATTTGGAGAAATATAGCCTATGGTGAATGTAATCATCAGCCTCAAGCCCTCATTCACCCTTTCTTCTCCTGGGTCAGCAGCGTGGCCTTAGGGATTTAACCTATTAGCACTGGAGTTTTCATTGGCTGCTGTTAACAAATGTTTTTTTCCTTAGGGAAGTGGTTACCATCTTCTTTGTAAAATATGCTTATTATTTAAAGGGCAGTGTGGAAAAGCAAAGAGAAGAGATCATCACCATCATGACATCAAGTCCAGAACAAACGGAAACTTTGTGGACTACTTTTGTTTTGTTTCTAAAAACAAAGCTACAAGAGAGTATCGCAGGGGAATAAGAGCAATGAACACTTCTAATTTTTTTTTTTAAACCATGAAACTAGCCAATGCTTTAAGACTAAAATAGATTGAAATCAACTGACAATCTGCAATTCAACTCCGCTTCTTTTTGTAGCTGCATTTTCATCTAGCTTGACTTAGAACTGAAGGATTATGCATAAAGCCATGATGTTTATCTGTTTCAAGCTTATTTGTCAAATTTAAGACCCAGTCGACACAGTGAGCATGAGATCACTGGCAAGCATCTACTCCGCCTCAGCCCCCTCATTAAAGCATGTATGTGCCTCCCTTAAGTCTCTGGGATAAACAGCAAGAATCTGCCAAATGAGACCACAGCGTGTATCTTTCCTCTGTAACTTCTTGAGCTCTCAAAATCCAGTCTTTTCCTTCAAATTAGTGAGTTGAATAATGAACTCATTTAATATCTGTCTTGTTACCATGTACTAATAGTTAATGTGTGGTGTACAAGATCTACATCTAGAAGTTGAAAAAAAAATTCCAGCGAGTATCTTCTTTGCTTCATTTTTTTTAATATCCTCACTGCCTACACCAGGGTTCTATGTACTGCAGTGACTTAATAGTTACTTGTTCAAACAAGAGAATTCAGAGGGGGGAAAAAAATGAGATTACTTTAAAACAAGAAAAGAAGGTCATATAACTTAAATTCTAGAAAAAATTATGTTTGCAATTTATTACACATCTGATTCCATTGCTTTATTTTGTGATTTTTAATATGCATTAAATTTCTTTGATTCATCAAAGTACTTATAAAAACTCATGAAGATTAGGTTTTTAAATATTTTTAGATTCAGTTTGTCTTTTTTTTTTTTAACAATTTATTTATTTTAGAGAGACAGCATATGTGCATGCATAGTGTGCATACAAGGAAGCTGGGGGAGGGGCAGAGGGCTAGGAAGAGAGAGCATCTCAAGCAGACCCTGAGCTGAGGGTGAAGCCTTGACATAGGGCTCAATCGCAGGACACTGAGACCATGACCCACCCTGAAATCTAGAGTCAGATGCTTAACGGACTGAGCCATCCAAGTGTCCTAAGATTTTCAGGTGTTTTTCTTTCTTTCTTTCTTTTTTTAATTAAAGAAGATATAAATTTCGATAGCTAAAATGCTCCTTTATCACACTGGAAAAAAGTTATCATGTATCCTCTATTATAACTTATATCCACATTGGAGAGTTATGGGTACATCATCAAGTATGATAAAAATCAAGATGCTAAAATAAAAACAAGAGGAGAAAAAAATCTGATGCCAAATTAGATTTCTACTTAGTAACTAGAGTTGACACACAACCAAGAGCCCAGCCTGAAAGACATTAGTGGATGGGGCGCCTGGGTGGCTCAGTCGGTTAAGTTCTGCCTTCAGCTCAGGTCATTATCCCAGGGTCCTGGGATCAAGCCCCCAAGTTGGGCTCTTTGTTTAGTGAGGAATCTGCTTCTCCCTCCTCCCTCTGCTCCTATCCCTACTACTGCTTTCTCTCTCCCTCTCTCCGTCTCTCATTCACTCTCCCTCAAATAAATTAAATAAAATCTTAAAAAAAAAGAGAGAGAGACATTATTGGATATAACCTCCAGCACAGATCAGTAAGAAATTTTCAAAGAACTCACATTACTTCGAAATAATGCCTTCTACTTCACTGGTGTAATGCCTATTAATCCAAAAGAACATGTATCTCTACCATGTCATAATGAACAAATACTTCAGGGGAGGGCAGTGTTTCAGAAATAGGTCATCTGTGTTAGAAAGAGTTGCGTTTCCCTGCACTTCTTTACTAAACATAAAAGAATTGTCTCATTACAGAAATAACTAATGCCAAGTGACAAAAATAAAAACTGGTCCAAGTGTCCAGGTCCCAAAAATGCAGCATTAAGTATGAAAGAAACTTGACAGCAGCCCTAGAAACTCACACTTTGCTGCAGCTTTTCTCATAATGCTTCATGTGCATATCATGGTTCTTCTCTGGAGCACACTGGCCCAGATTAATATGAAACACGCTCCTGTAACTCTTTTATCCCTGGCGAAAATTTCCTCCTGTTTACTGGACAGACTCCTCTTAGGATACTATAGAGGATGTGACTCTGATCCCTCTTTCTCTAGCTTTTTAAAAAAAATTTTTTTTTTAAATTAAAAGAGTCTGTCTGCAGAATGGTTTAAACACTTATCGTTAAAAGTCATCAGAACACAGGCAACAGAACACTCCTTGTTTTCACCCTCAAATCCTGCCTCCATATGGAGCTATGCTAGATACATCAATGTATATCTCTCTCCTGCTTCCCCTGCTTGTGTACACACACACTCTCTGTCTCCTCTCTCTCTCTCTCTCTTTAAAAAAAAAAAAAAAAAAATCAGTCTATTTCCCACCACCTCCTTCAGCCACCAAATAACTTAACTGCAGGGGGAAAAAAGTGGATATAGACAGCAGAATTTGAAGAAACCATTCTTCCCCCATTAATACACTAGAGCCAGATTGCCTAGTTTGTGTTGTTGTTGTTGAACATAGTCAACAACATAGTTGGCCTACAATATTAGTTTCAGGTGCACAACATAGTGTTTTGACAATTACATGTGTTATGAAATGCTTACCACAGCAAGTGTAGTTACCCTCTGTCACCATACATAGTTATTACAATATTGCTGACTACATTCCCTATGCTATATTTTTCATCCCTGTATCTTATTTATTTTTTAACTGGAAGTTTGTACTTCCTAATCCATATCACCTGTTTCACCTGCTCCTATCTTCCTCTGCTCTGGCAACTACCAGTTTGTTCTCTGTATTTATTTCTGATTTTTTTGTTTCCTTATTTTTTTTCCTAGATTCCACATATAAGTGAAATCAGATGGTACTTGTTTTTTTCTGTCTGACTTCTTTCACTTAGAGTTTCCCTAGATTTGAATCTCAGCTTTGCCAGTTTTTAGTTACGTGACTTTGGATGAGTTTCCTAAATGTTCTGTTTCCTCACCTATTAAGTAGGAACAAATAATGACTACCTGCTATGGATTCTAGGAAGATTAAATGAAGTAATATATGCCAGGTCCTTAGAATAGTTTCCATGGGACAGCAGTTATTTCCAAGGTCCTACCCCACTGTCTTCAAACCACTCTAATACACAGCCTGGGCTGGATCTCTTCTCTCCCTTGACCCTTCCTCTTCTTGTCTTCATTTATTTTTCTCTAGCCAACAGCTCTTTAGCCTTTCCAAAATAAATTATTTTAGGCTCCTCAAGCTTCTCCAGTATTTTTCCCCCCGGACTTTTCCCACTAACCCCATTCTCTTGGAAGGAAGCAGGAGAGAGAAAGATTGTCAAAACTTACTCACTATGATTCTTTTCAAAAATTTCTGCCACAGAACTTTAACAGTATCTATGATTCTTACTCCTAAAAAGGCACTGCTGTATCCATTACACTTAAGATTACAACATCAATGAAAAGAACTCCTGAAAATTTTTAATTAGTTGGAATATTGAACAGGAAGAAGATACAAATGAGATTATATGTTTCACTGAATCTTAAAAATCTTCCTCAATTTCCTGGACTATGTTATATTTCAGACTTTAGCATTCAATATTCAGCTTCCCCACTCAAGCAGCTTTCCAGAGTCAGTGCCTATGTCTTAACGGGTCATTCAAAAGTACCAGGACATTTTTAAACAGCCAATGAAATAAACTGTTTATCGATTGTTCATAAGATCACACTTCATTTTAGGGTCCCTGGTAGTTAGATGGAATTGGTATTAGTTTACTCAGTAACACAAAGGGAAGGCACCAAATTCATTCTGCCTCATTTATAAGCAAAACAATGCAAATCATTTTTCTCTTAAAGCTGAAAGTTGGAGGGTAACAGATCAGCTAAGTCGGGGACTGCACTCATTATCACTTGAGCCTCGCTGGTTGGTTATCGTATGGTTCTGATGATCTCTTCATGTAATTTTATCATCCCTTATCTCTCAGAAAAGTTCTCTTAGTTCTATGTCTCCTTTTAAAAAGTAACATTTATTATAAACACAAAATGGGTAAAAGACCTCAACATGAAGCAGGAATCTATCTCTAGATAGATATCATATCTCCTCTGTGTTCTAGGAGAACATAGGCAATAACTTCTTCGACACTGGCCATAGCAACTTGTTTTAAGACATGTCTCCAAAGGCAAAGGAAACAAAAGTGAAAATAAACTTTTGGATCCTTATCAAGATCAAAAGACTCTACACAGCAAAGGAAACAGTCAACAAAACATAGTCAACCTACGGTATGGGAGAAGATATTCACAAGTGACACTACAGACAAAGGGCTGATATACAAGATCTATAAAGAACTCCTCAAACTCAACACACACAAAACAGATAATCATGTCAAAAAATGGGCAGAAGACATAAACAGACACTTCTCCAATGAAGACATACATATGGCTAACAGACACATGAAAAAATGTTCATCATCATTAGCCATCAAGGAGATTCAAATCAAAACCACATTGAGATACCACCTTACATCAGTTAGAATGGCCAAAATTAACAAGTCAGGAAACAACAAGTGTTGGAGAGGATGTGGAGAAAGGGGAACCCTCTTACACCGTTGGTGGGAATGCAAGTTGGTGCAGCCACTTTGGAAAACAGTGTGGAGATTCCTTAAGAAATTGAAAATAGAGATACCCTATGACCTTGTAATTGCACTACTGGGTATTTACCCAAAGATACAGGGGTAGTGAAAAGAAGGGTCGTATATACCCCAGTGTTCATAGCAGCAAAGTCCACAATTGCCAAACTGCAGAAAGAGCCAAGCCCTTCAACAGATGAATGGATAAAGAATGTATGGTCCGTATATACAATGGAATATTGTATTCAGAAAGAATAAATAGCCAACTTTTGTATCAACATGGATGGAACTGGAGGACATTATGTTGAGTAAAATAAGTCAAGCAGAGAAAGTCAATTATCATATGTTTCACTCATTTGTGGAGCATAAGGAATAACACGGAGGACATTAGAAGGAAAGAAAAAGTGAATTGGGGTAAATCGGAGGGGGAGATGAAGCATAAGAGACTGTAGACTTTGAGAAACAAACTGAGGGTTTGGGAGGGGAGAGGGTGGGGGGATCGGTGAGCCTCGTGGTGGGTATTATGGAGGGCACATATTACATGGAGCACTGGGTGTGATGCATAAACAATGAATCTTGGAACACTGAAAAAATAAAAAAATAAAAAGTAAAACAACAACAAAAAAATCATTTTTTGATCACTTTTAGTATGCCAGGAACTATGGTAAACCCTCAGCATACAGGAAAGCATCTGTCCTTCACAACAAGGTAGGTCCTTTCATAACACCCAGTTTGCAGATGAGAAAACTGAAAATGGAAGGGATTAACCAATTCCATCCTGGCTACTTATTAAGTAAGTGGTGAAGATGGGATTCAAGCCCAGAGCAAGCAGTCTTAGCAACTGTTTCCAAAAAGCCTTACTTATTTTATTTCAATTTTAAAAGTTTTGTGAGAAAAAAAGTTTTGTGAGAAAGAAAGAGTGTGTCTGTATGTACTCTATACTTACAAAAGTAAACACTGTCTTGGGTTTGTCTACATAGCTATAAATTTTAAAATAATTCTGGAAGTCATATATTGCAACTTCTCAGTTGCCTTTGTTCTTCGTTAGCCAAATAACTTTTTTCTTTTCTTTTTTTTTCTTTTTAACAACAGCAGAGTAGGTCTATTTTTCTGTTTCTCTTCATTCCTTTTCTCTGAAGAAAATACTCAGAGGAAATAATCATGAACTGAGTGGTGCCAGTGTTGGGGGCAGAGGAGGGAGCAGGTGGGAGAAGGCTGAAAATGAGGAATCAGCAAGGCCTCCCATCAGTGATGTGACTAAGTCTTCAGGGGAGTTACTGAGGCTTCTTTGTCCCATGAAATGCTTGGTGTGAATGAATTTGTGGGGAGACCAGAGAAGAGCCCTGGTTTCCTATTCAGTCATGAGAGGGTGAAGAGGAGATAGCAGGAGGATGCAGGAACATGGAGGCAGGCCTACCAAGGATTCTCAGGAACCCCGCAGGAATCTTAGGGGGAGTGCTGGACAATCACAATCTGGGGCCTGCAGCTGGACCCATTGTCATCAGATCTAGAAGTGAGCTGAGAGCCATTGGCTGAGAGTGGGGTTATATATTCATGTAATCAAATACAAATCACCCTAGGAGTTCCTGGGTGATTCAGTCAGTTAAGCATTTGCCTTCATCTCAGGTCAGGATCCCAGGGTTCTGGATCAAGCCCCGAGTATGGCTCCTTGCTTAGTGGGGGAGCCTATTTTTCCCTCTCCCTCTGCCCCTCACCCCTGCTCATGCTCTCTCTCTGTCTCAAATAAAATAAAACAAAACAACAAATTCAAATCATCCCTACTAAAGCAGCTAAAAGTTTTAAAAACCGGTAACACCACATGTTGCCAAGGACTTGAAGCAACTGAAACTCTCATATTACTGGTAAGAATGCATATGGTGCAGCCACTTTGAGAAAGTCTTTGAAGCTTCTTATAAAATTAAACACCAACTATATGACTTAGCAATTCACCTCTTGTCTATTTACCCAAAAGATATGGAAGCATTGTGTCCACACAAAGACCTGTATGCAAACTCTGACAGTGGCTTCTTTCAGAACAGTGGCTTGTTTCATAAAACCGGAAGCAACTCAAGTATCTATCAACTGATGAATGGATGATCAAAATGGTATATTCCCACCGGGGAATCAATCCCTTGCCAATAAGAAGGAACAAATGACTGACACATGCAACCACATGGATGAATCTCACAAATGTACAAAGGGGAAGAACCCAGACACAAGACTACCTACAGCAGGATTCCGTTTACATGACATTCTAGAAAAGGCAGAAAGAACAGAGACAAAAACAGACTGGTGATTGTCAGGGGTCCGGGTTTAGGGAGCGCGAGGACCTCCACAGCTAGGGGTACACGGAAATATCTGAGGCGACAGAAATGTTTTGTATCTTGATTACAGCGGTGGTTTCATGACAGATGCGTGCACGTCTGTCAGAACACACTTAAAATGGGTGAATTTTCTTGTGTTAAATTATACTTCAACACAGTTGGGGCTGTTGTTGCTTGTTTAACTTAAATCATCCTCTCAGGTCATCATACACAAACACATATGTGCTGCGGTCACTCTTACAGGAGGGGAATCCCACGTACTTCATCCTGGTGATTTTGTTGCACATTCTCACGGGTTCCCCCAGGCCCCAGTTTCTATTTAGAAAGAGACGTTTAATTAGAGCGTGACTCCACCTGGCCTCTTGGCCACTATAAGGCTGTTTTGTGGGCCACAATGTTACCATATACTTAACTAACTGGAATCTGAACGCTCTCTTCTCAAGTGCACAGAATCACAGCCTATGGTTTGTACTGAGGGCTCTCAGATAATACAGGCAGGCTAGTCAAATTTAATTTCTGAGGAGCAATAAATAATTTTTAGCATAACTATGCCCCCAGTATTGCATGGGGCATGCTTTTTATTTGTTTTATCTGGCAAACTCATCATTAACCCATGTATGGCCTTTTCTATTTTAATTATTCATCCACCTAATTAACGAACCAATTAAATTAATCAATCTCATAATCATGTTTTAACTGCAGGTATTTTTAGTGACTTTGACTCTAACTTTCCTCTTAAAAAAACATGTAGCGGCATGCCTGGGTGCTGAGTAGGTAAGCGTCTGCCTTTGGAGCAGGTCAGGATCCCAGGGTCCTGGGGTCAAGCCCTGCATTGGGCTCCCTGCTCCACAGGGAGTCTGCTTCTCCCTCTCCTACTCCCCCAGCTTGTATTCCCTCCCTTGCTGTGTCTCTCTCTGTCAAATAAATAAATAAAATCTTAAAAAACAAAACAAAACCATGTAGCAACTCCAAGGCACTGAGAATTTATTTTAGACTACTGAGAAATGACTAGTTTAGGATCCTGTTAGTCAAATTGTGATCTGCAGACTTGAGGTGTCAGCATCAACTTAGTGTTTGTTAGAAAAGAATCTCTGGTCCCACCTGCAGCTATGGAATTCAGAAACTACATCTGAACAAAATCCCCACGGGATTCATGTGCACATTAATGTTTTAGGTGCACTGATTTAGAAAGCTGTGTTTTAGGAAAATTCCCAGGACATCTAGCAGGTTGGATTGGAGAGAAACCGGCTGCAAGTAGAGAAGCCTCTTACGAGAATATTTTTAAAGTTCAAGCATTACTACAATATCTGAATTATGGCAGTAGGTAAGAAAGGAAAGGAACTGAAGTGAGAAAAACTCTCAATGGGAAAAAATCAATGGGACTTGGAAAAGGACTGGATGGAGGAGAGAAAGGAAAGATGTCAGAATGTGAATATAAGTCAAGCAGATTCATCAAAGAGCTTCTAGTATCTTTAGGAGT
Organism: Mustela erminea; assembly: GCF_009829155.1. Classification (NCBI taxonomy): domain Eukaryota; kingdom Metazoa; phylum Chordata; class Mammalia; order Carnivora; family Mustelidae; genus Mustela; species Mustela erminea. The sequence continues at coordinate 75,585,842 of NC_045615.1, forward strand.
GGTTCTGTGGTTCTGGAACCTAGCTGCGTGCTGTAATCACCTGGGAGCTTTAAAATACTGATGCCTGAGTCCCAGGTCCAGAGACTCTGATTTAAAGTGAAGCCTGGCATTAAAATTTCTAAATAGTTTCCAGGTGATTCTAATGAGCAGCCAAGGTTGAGATCCCCCAGTACGGGTGCTTTCAATCTATTTGTTTTCAGTTAGAGTAGTGATTTTTTCAACCTGGCAACACTTCAGAATTATTTGGAGAGCTTTAAAAATATACCAATGTCGGGACGCCTGGGTGGCTCAGTTGGTTAAGCGGCTGCCTTCGGCTCAGGTCATGATCCCAGCATCCTGGGATCGAGTCCCACATCGGGCTCCTTGCTTGGCAGGGAGCCTGCTTCTCCCTCTGCCTCTGTCTGCCTGTGCTTGCTCTCGCTTCTCTCTCTATGACAAATAAATAAATAAAATCTTTAAAGAAAAAAAATATCAATGTCTATATCCTGCTCTTAGAGATTCAGATTTAAATGGTAATATTTCAGAAGTTCCTCAGTTGATTGTAACCGGCAGCCAGAGTTGAGAGCATTTAACTGAAAGATATAATTTGATTGATAATTTATTAACTTTTTTTTTAACTAACTATTAATAAAAAGGGAATTCAGTGCTAACAGAATCCAAAATTCTAGTTAGGTGAAATATAAGCGCAAGCATTAAGCTTGTTATAATTTCACAGTGAAACTTACTTGGAATTAGCCACAATTTTCATGTTTTCAAAACCTCATTTTGAATTGCCCCAAATATCAGCTGATAACCATTAAAATTGAATGACCATTTATGAAATGAGCATTATTCAGACACTTCCAATATAATATGAAATAGATTCCAACCACAACCACAGTTTTTCATCTTAGGATAAAATAAGGTCCTAGGTGGTGATGAAGGTAAGGAGGTAAGGAAATAAAATGTCTAAAATGTATTTCTTTTTCTTCTTCTTCTTTTTTTTTTTTACAGAGGGAAAGATCACAAGTAGGCAGAGAGAGAGAGAGGGAAGCAGGCTCTCCGCTCAGCAGGGATGCTGAGGCAGATGCGGGCTTGATCCCAGGACCCTGAGGCCATGACCTGAGCCGAAGGCAGCGGCTTAATCCACTGAGCCACCCAGGCGCCCCTGAAATGTATTTCTAAGTCAACGTAAAGTCTCTATCAAGATTCAGCCTTATCTAAATAATAAAAAAAAGAAAAAAGCAAGCAGAATATTTAAGCACTTTGTAGTTAACTTGTTCCTATAGTATTATTTCATAAGTATGCAAAGTAAAACTTTTTTTTCAAAAAAAGAATGTTTTCAGATGACCTTTATAAAATGGAAAATTGGCTTACCTCTTCCCTGTGATTCTTAATTGGCATACAAAGAATACTCTGTGTCTTGTAGCCTGTAATTTGGTCAACTTCTGCATTGAACCGAGGATCCTAGTAAAGAAAAAGAAATTCAATTTAATGACTGATCTGTTCAAAGATTGATTTGATTTTTCTGATTTATAAGATTAGAAAAATCTAACCTTCGACTTACCTTATTGCTCTGAACGACAATTTTATCATTGGAAAGACATCATATCATGTAAACAAATCATCTTTGACAAAGATAAATTTACGTTTTTTAGTTGCTAGTGTTCGTGAGAAACAAAAAAATACAGACTCAAAATATGTTCAGAAATAAAGGAAATTCAAAATATTAACCAATTTAGATGGCATTCCTTAGATTCATGGAAAAGTGGCAACTCTCCACCACTATAATACAATTTGCCTATTCCCATCTCACTATCTGATTCTTCTGTGCCATCCAAAGGAAAGCATCTCTGCTCTGAAATTTTTCCTGTAAAACCTACCACTCCAAAACAACCTGCCTAACACTAACTTTACTTCCCTCATAATGGTTGCTTATATATTCCCTCAGTATTCTGTTCTTCTATCCCAAGTGTTTGTAAGAATTTCAAATAATTTCATGTATATATGTGCATAAAAAATTTTAAATATTTTCATGTATATATGTGCATTAAAACAAAACAAAACAAAACTGCATGGCCTCAATCAGACCGTAAACAACTCCTTAATCTTTGTACTTCTTTTCCCTTTCACAAAGTACGTCACGCATATCCAATAATCACAAAGGACTTCTGAGAGTTGTAAAGGTTCTAATGTGGGTTGAAGAAAGAAAGATACAAGCTATTTTCCCTTGAACTTTAGATTGGGAAGATTAAAGTTAGGTTGTAAATTCCAGGAAGGTTTTTTTTTTTTGGTTCCTCACCGTATTCCCAATACAACCACAAGAACTCAAAAGCATTTGTTAAATAAATGAAGGAATTCATTAACAAATGATATAGTCATCAGATGTGATCATTTTTAGCTTATTATAGTTTAAAACAAAGACTGTAGGTAAGAAGGAAAACATGCTAGAGAAAATGGACAGATACTACTATATGCAATAAGATTAGAATGGAAACAAACATACCAGAACATGAACATTTAAAGGAGTGTTGTTCCCCTCAAAGCAAAAGCCTTGGGAAGTTTACATACTCGACCTAATAATAGCAACACTGCTCTAAAAACTCTGTTTTTGGAATTCCCTTCAGAGAATATGGAATAGCCACACTGGAAAACCCTCATCTTTGAAGGTCATTTATTTATTTTTTAATTAGTTCAAAGTCACACAAGGCCAAAGCTGTGAATGAAGTAAATGATTACAGTAGATTCCGTCAACTGGGGTCAGAAATGGTGCCAATTTTCCCAGGAGAGCCATACTTGGCATTAAAGACAATTTCGAAAGGAAAGTTATAAAATGGCAGAAAATCAGTATAAATATTTTATATTATTAATAAATACTACTGCATTTTCCTTTTTTTCTTGCAAACATGCTCAAAGTTATATTGAAATACAGAGAAAATGTTGGCTGAATAAATTTTTAAAAATTGTTCTAAAATAACATACTAAAAAGGCAGACAGGACGCTGGTATTGATGAATTAAAGAAGTAAAACAATTATTAAATTATATAGTGGATTATTCTACAAGCTAATAATAAAAACATGAATAAAAATGCATCCTCAGAAATTATTTTGTTAATGAATATTTGAATTACAAACCAATTTATAAAGAAGAGGACTTAACTATCTAATCAAAGCAATAGAGTTTAACAAACTGAAATTAATAGGGCTTTCACAGCTTTGGGGGCATATTGGGCATTTAAAATCAACAGCAGCCCTGGATTCCATTTCACTGAAGGAGTGGGAGTAATGCATGTTTCAAATTCACTTTAGGTGAATTCTGGCATCTCAAAGAATTTTCCTAACAATGCACTCAGTGCAAAGGCAATATAGAAAACTTTTAACCCCTTTAGGTCCAGGAAACACCAAAGAAAAAATGGAGCAGTACTACTACTGTGATTATTCCTTTCACTATTTATGAGAACATGACAGTGTAAAAACAAAAACAAAAACAACAACATACGCCTTGGAAGTTCACTTGATGAAATAAAGCAATTGGTACCAGATTTGCCCTCCTACTGAAAACTGTAAGACTAGACCAAATATACAAGACAAGTAAATCACAGACCATGAAAAAGGGAAATAGACAGGACAACCACTCTGGCTTTCTTCCTGGGACCATTTTCCTGCTGGCAAGAAGGCAGGCAGTACCCAAGTGTAGCAAGGCTTCCAAATGGAATTGAAAGGAATTCAGAGCTTCTAAAGTGGCTAATATTTGCAAGGAAAAATAACTAATAAGAAAGCTACATTGGGGGATTAGAGGGAGCGATAAAAGGAGTGGTAAAAGACTCAGCGACTACTCACTTCAGACATAGTCACTTAGAGACTTAGTGACTTAGAGAACTAGCTAAAAATCATGTATTGAAGGCTGAAAGCAGAATGGTGATACCAATTAGAGAAAGGTTTTGAGACACTGGAGTTCCAGCTCAGCCATTCCACCTCAAGCATTCAGTTGAGACACAGAAAAGCCAATCCTTAGGAGTAAGAAACATTCCCTAGATTTGGAGGCATTCCCTAAGACTGAGTTCAAACTAAAATGGATCCACCCCAACAATAACACCAAGCCTGACAGGGCAAAAAGTAACTGCACTGCCTGGAAGGACAAATGTCAGCCCCATTTAAAAAAAGACGATTATGATCCAAAAATCTTGCAATAAAACATGTACAATGTCCAGCATATAATCAAAACTCATAACATGTGAAGAAAACAGGAAACTGTAACCCACAGTGAGGAGAAAAAATAGTCAAAAGAGAATGACCCCAAGATGATTCAGATGTTGGAATTAAGAGACAAGGACTTTATACCCAGTATTATAAATGTTCTTAAGGACTTACGGAAAATGTGGTAATAATGAATAGATGGGAAACTGTAAAAAACAAAACAAAACAGTTATTTTAAAAAAGCCAAATGGAAACTCTAGAGCTGAAAAGTACAATGTCTAAAATGAAAAGTTCATTGATGGTTTAACAGCACATTAGAAACAATGGAAGAAAATGTCAGTGAACCTGAAGACAGATCAACAGGAAATATTTAATCAGAAAGACTGAAGGGGAAAAATACACCTGTAAAAATTAGCAGAGCCTTGGGTGTTTTCTGGGACAATATCAAGAGGTCTAACATATATATAATTGGAGTGCCAAAGAGAAAAAAGAGAATCGAGTGGAAAAATACTTAAAGACATAGACCAAAATTTCCCCAAAGTTAGTGAAAACCTTATAGTATGAAATGATACATAGCAAGAAACATGTAAGGTGAAAATACAAAGGATAGCTGACTTCTCATGAGAAAAAGGAAGACCAAAAATGTAGGAAAACTCTTTTAAAATGTTGAAAGAAAATTACCATTAAGTGAGAACTGTCTATCCAGTGAAAATATCCTTCAAGAATATAAGCAAAAGAAAGGCATTTTCAGATAAACTAAAACTGAATTTGTCACCATAGGACTGTACTACAAGCAATGTTAATGGAAATTGTAAAGCCTGAAGGAAAAGCTAACAGAATGTGCACAAAGGAATAAAGAGCTTGGAACTTGGCTTAAACATATGCACAAAGATTAAGGAAGCTTGGGTCTTTATTTTTGGAGAAGGAACAACCTAACAGAAAAAGAAAAAATAAAACTAAAATGCACCTTGAGGTGTTAGATTGAAATTGGAGGTATCAGTAAGAATTCACTGTTATTAACATAGGAAACTGTTATTAATATAGGAATTAGATATAAAAATAAATAAAATATAGACAGGTGTATTTACATATTTTATTCCTAGTCCTGTCTACTGACATACGGGCAGCAACAAACACATACCAGAAGCAATGAATGCATCTAGTGCTCACATCTTAGCTTCTATCTTGGTTACCATTCCCTCTAAAGAAAGGAACCAGAGTTTCCTGGGAAAAAGTATGATTCTAGGGCTAAAAGGGGGAAAGTATAAATTGAGCATGGAACATATTGTTAAGCCAGTTAGAACTTTCCGCCTACAAAGAAGCAAGAAAGCCCAGAGTGACAACGACATATCAAAAAGACACAGGAAGCTGGCCAATTCAATATAATTTGAGAATGTGAATAAATAAAGATAAAAACAGATCATAACTCATTATACAAAATAAAAATCCATGATCCCACAGTGCTACTAATGAGTAAATGAATGAATGAATGAATCAAGAAGGTAAGCTCTTCTTCACACGAGAATGGCAACTAAAAACATAGAAGGTATGATGGAGTTAGAAAATCAGAGACACAAAAACTGGTAAATGTAGGTTCATGAAGAATAGAATATTTACACAATATCAAAGTATCTCATCATAAGATATCTATTGATTACAATAGGAAAACTATAACTTTATAGTGGAGAAACCTAGTGGACACTACTAACCAAGTTTTCAGAATTAACATCAACAACACTGGGGTAAACTAACTTCACATGCCATACTTCCTATTAACATATGCTGAGAAGACTATGGGCATTTAATAAATTATATATTTAGTCTTTGTCCCAGGTTCCTGGCGCAGAGCTCCTAAAACCCTCATAATTCCCTGAGAAACAGGAAAGTCTTTTGATAGTTATAGCAAGCCCCTTTCAACCATACCTGACTTCATACTAATAAGATGAATCATAGGGATGTGGACCCCAGGTGGCTTCCAGATGGGGACTGGCTACCAGAAAAACCAAACAACTTATTAGAGGGTTAGAACTTTGAGCCCTACCCCTAACCTCCAAAGAAGGGAGAGGGGGCTGGAGATTGAAATTAATCACCAATGGCCAATGGATTTAATCAATAATGCCTCATAATGAAGCCTTGATTAAAATAAGAACAACAACAACTGCAACAACAACAACTCAGAACAATGAGGTTTGGAGGAGTGTCTGGATTGCTAAAGGTATCTATGTGCTGAGATGGTGGTGTACCCCCTGGAAAGGGCATGGAATTACTGTGTCCCCCCACTTCCCATTCCTTGCCCTAATGCATGTCTTCCATTTAGGTGTTCCTGAATTGTATCCATTATAATAAAACTGTAATTGTAAATATGGTGCTTCCTTAGGCTCCTGGGTAGCTCAGTTGGTTAAGCCTCTGCCTTTGCCTCAGGTCATGATCCCAGTGTCCTGGGACCGAGTCCTGAATCAGGCTCCCTGATCAGCAGGGAGTCTGCTTCTCCTTCTGCCTCCCCCCGGCTTGTGTTCACATGCTCACTCACTCTCTCTCTCACAAAAACAAACAAACAAACAAACAAATAAATAAATAAAATACAGTGCTTCCTTTGAGTTCTGTGAGTCATTCAAGCAAATTATTGAACCCAAGTGGGGAAATCACCTAGTTTGTAGATGGACATAAATATGTGAGTAGCCAGAGGACCCTGTTTGTGGTTGGTATCTGAACTGGGAACTGGGGACAATCTAGTGGGACTGAGTCTTCAGACTGTGGAGTTTGTGCTAATGGGTAGCAGTACAGTGTCAGAAGCTAGTTACTAGATGCTACTACTAGCATCAGAATTGAATTGGATTGTAGGACACCCAGCTGGTGTTGACAAAGGGGAGAAATGACTGTTCTAGAAAATCAAAAAAGGTCTCAACACTGACATCTGCGGTATTTCTGTCCAAAGTACCTAACTTGAATCTCATCAAAATGCAGTCTACAAAAATAGCCTGTACTCTCAAAATATACATCAAGAATGATAAAGAAACACTGAGAAATTATTCCAGATTTAAAGGACACTAAAGAGACAAGGAAAGTACGTACATTACGTAATTTGGGATTAGATCCTTGATCAGAGGGAAAAAAAGAACTGTAAAGAATATGAGTGGGACAATAGACTAAATTTGACTATGGACTAGTAGGTAACAGCATTGTATCATAAAAACTTCCTGATTTTGAAAAATGTACTATTATTGTATAAATGAATATTGTTAGAAAATATTTACTGAATTATAATTAGTAAAAATGTTTCCAACTTACTAAGTGGTTCAGAAAAACAGTATGCATAAGGGCACCTAGATGGCTCAGTGGGTTGAGTGACAAACTCTTGATTTTGGCTCAGGTCATGATCTCAGGGTCATGAGATTGAGCCCCTCTTTGGGCTCCACAACCAGCATGGAGTCAGCTTAAGATTCTCTCTCTCTCTCTCTCACTCTGCCTCTGCCCCTTCCCCTGCTCATGCTCCGTCTCTTTATAATAAATAAAATCTTAAAAAAGAGAAAAATAGTATGCATGTATTACTGACATGCATTGTATATAGAAGAAGAAAACGATAAAGCAAATGGGGCAAAACATAAACACCTGGAGAATCTGCATAAAGTATATATGTAAGTTTTTTTAAGTCTTACAACTTTTCCTTAAGTTTGAAATTATATAAAAATCAAAATAACAGAAAACAATACAGTACTCTTCCCGATTTATAGGCTAGTTTTCTTCCACAGAGTGGCATTTAATACGGTCCCTAAAGATTATTAGAACACTGAACAAAGATATAGCAGTTCCCAAACTATGTTCCCTGGGGCACAATTAGATCATGACAGATTAATAGATTTATCAAGATTAAAACAATTGCTAGTGTTACTTCTTTCTCCTAAAATTCATTTTGGACATCATTTTATTCATAGGAAATCCATTTGAGAGAGCTCATTTTTTTTTAGTAAAAAAAATTTTGACAAAGTGAGACATGCAAAACGAGAGATGATAGAGACTGATTTATCTAGATAAGGAATACAAAAGGAGGAAGGAAGTCATCAGGGTGGGAAGAATAGTAGCTACATGGTAATGGCTGCATGAATGGCAATGAGACCCTTCCCTAAAACTCTGCAAGTCTTCTCCCTAGTCTTCCGTTTCCTATGGAAACAGAACAGGAGCCCACGTTTTGCATCTCAGTTGACTTGGGACAGAGAGGAGTGTTTTGACCACATAAATCCTTTGAAAGGAAATCTTGGGGAATCTCAAGGCTTCCGTAGGACATGAAACTAGGTGTTCAAGGCAATCTGTGATGGTCAGTTTTTAGTGTCAACTTGACTAAGCAAAGGAATACCCAAATAGGTGGTAAAACATTATTGCAGGTATGTATGTAAGGATATCTCCAGAAGAGATTAGCATTTGAATCAATAAACTGAACAAACATCTTCACCAAGCAGGTTGGCATCATCCAAATCACTGAGGGCCTGAACAGAACAAAAAGGCAAAGGAAGGACAAATTCACTCTCTGCTTAAGTTAAAACATCTACCTTCTTTTGCTCACCTGCCCTCCAATGAGGTTCCTGGCTCTCAGGCTTTTGGACTCAGAGCCACAAACTTAACACTGGCTGCCTAATTCTTAGACCTTCAGACTCTAAATTACACCATGAGCTTTCCTGGTTATCCAGCTTGCAAGCAACAGGCAGATTGTAGAACTTCCATACCTCCATAATCGAGTGAGCTAACCTCTGTAATAATCCTCTTCATATAAATATGTATGTATAAGTATTCATATACATATATATCTACAGATTGTTATATCTATATATATTTCTCTAAAGAACCCTAATACACAATCCATTCTAGATACTGGATAGTATCTATTTTCACATATAAGGAGAACACCAAACACATTTATACAGTTGTTCTGATCATTATGTGTTAATATCTTATTATCAATAAATGCTGTGCCACATTCAAGAAAGTTACACGAATGATGAATGATGGGCTGATGCAGGAGGAGATGCTGTGCAATTTAGGCAGCAAACACCCTCTCATTAATATTTGTGGTCTGACTGAGAATCACTGGTTTAAGCTATGGATCTTGTTTTATATTTTAAATATACTAATGTGCTATCTTATTAGTAATAAAATAGCTCAATTCTCAAATTTATATCATTCTGTCATAAAGTTTTAAAAAAATGAATCAAATGTTGACCACTTCTTACAAATGACTTATCTATGAGACTGCTATGTATTTTTAGCTTCAAACTGAACTCGATTATATTTCACGACCACCTCATGGTTTTCCATTGCTACACTGCAACTTTTCAAGGGTTCTGTGGTCAAACAGGCTTTAAGAAATACTGCTGTCAGGTGTTATTTTTACAGATGTATGTTTAAAGAGGTAGGATTCAGAAGACAGAATGCATTTTCCTATCTGACTTCTCAAGAAACCATGAGACACAATTCTTATTCGAATTATGGGTGGGGCTGAATAATGAATTATCCATTAGCCAACTCACTTCCACTGTCAACACAGATGCAAACTGTATGTCACAGGTCAGCTCCACACCTTAAGAATGAAATTTCTGGGACACGAATGACTTTTGCTAAGGCCCCTGTAAACATGGATGAAGGCTGCCGAGGGTGAAGAGGCACCATGAAGAATCCACAGGCTAAGAGGCTTCACCCTGGAAGCACTGCAAATCAAGGACATGGGCCTTTTTCTGACAGTAGCATAAGAATTAAGTCATTACTAACCGAAACAAAAATTACACTGTCCAAACTTTGAAAATGGTAAGCATATTCAGCCAAAATGCACATAAGTGAAGAAATTCTCAGAGTTGCAGAAACTTAGAACCACACAGACAAATGAAGGCTTTCTCAGCAAAGCTGAAGCATATTTATGGTCCTACTGTACTTGGGACTATAGTGCCATTGAAAAGCGGAAACCCAGCTGTCACCTAGGACAGGAAGGGAATTCTGCAAATTTGGCAGCAATCCTTCAGCTGTGTCCTTAATACCCCTGTTGTAGTCCGCTACGGTGTGGCGTTACTACAGAGCTCACAGAAGTCATGGAGATAGCTCCATGAAGAATCAAAATGGAATAGACTGCTCGTATACAGGGGATTCTGAAAAATATCTCATGACTTCACCTACCTAAACTATCATATCTCAGTATTACTCCCTAGTGACCATATTTATTCTCCCACATCTAAACCCTCAGTCATCCTCGACTCCTCCTTCCCCCTCATTTCCATCTGCTAGTGGCTGCCAACTCTGGCAGATTCCACTTCTTCACTGGAAATCCATTCCCTTCTTTTGCTCCTTAAGGCCAGTGTCCTGGTTCAGGTCCTCATTTCCTCACACCATTAAGCAATTTATCCTCCCAGGATCCAGTATTTTTCATTTTATGAGCACTGTACAATTCATCATGCTAAATCAGTCTGAATCATATCAATTCCCCTTTGAAACCATCTTCAATTATTCCTCATGGCTCTGGACCACACACATACCCCTCAGCCTGGCATTCAAGGCTCCAGTAATCTGCATTCTCTGACCCCACAGCTCCTCAATATCAATACCGACTGTTGCCCACACATGTCCATACAAGCACCACACGGTACACCTGCCCTGTTGCTTCTTTCAACTTCTCATTACATCTGGACCTCACCATGTACACAAACCAATTCAAATCTTATCTATTTTCCAGGGTTGGTATCAAGTACTGCTTCCTCAAAAAAACATTTCTCAATTCCCCAAGTAATGTTATCTCCTGCTTCCCTGAACCTACCACATTTTCCTTGGCATCTGTTATGATCTGCTCACTCTGCTACTTATCTATCCTACCTCCTATATAATTTTCATTCAGTCAATATTTATTAAGACTTGACTATGTGCCAGGCATTGTATTAACCATCAGGAATACAGGTGTGAATAAAACAGTAATGACTGCTTAAATTACATAGAGGAGTTGCAAGCTGGGATTTCCACGGAACATGCATACATTTATTTATTTATTTATTTATTTATTTATTTATTTATTTGACAGAGAGAGAGAGATCACAAATAGGCAGAGAGGCAGGCAGAGAGAGGGGGGAAGCAGGCTCCCTGCTAAGCAGGGAGCCCGATGCAGAACTCAATCCCAGGACTCTGGGATCATGACCTGAGTCAAAGGCAGAGGCTTAACCCACTGAGCCACTGAGGCACCCCACCACGGAACATTAGAGGGTATCACATAGTTGGCTAGATCAATTTTCTATCAAGGTGCTAGAAAACACCTGATTAACAAAATGTCATTTAGTAAGATGCCTTGTTTAAAAAACACAATTCTACTAATAAAAAGATCATTTTAAATAGGAAATCAGAAGAATTATATAGTGTAATCTTTAAGTCCATAATTAAAGACAAAAGTGGAATACCCAGGGGCACCTGGGTGCCTCAGTGGGTTGAGGCCTCTGCTTTTGGCTCGGGTCGTGGTCCGGGGTCCTGGGATTGAGCCCCACAAGGGGCTTTCTGCTTGGCAGGGAGCCTGCTTCCCCGTCTCTCTCTCTGCCTGCCTCTACCTACTTGTGATCTATATCTGTCAAATAAGTAAATAAAATCTTTCAAAAAAAAAAGTGCAATACCCAGTATTTCCACTGAAATATTTTAGAGCAACGATTTCTATTTTTTGAAGACATAAATTTATTTAACAAACAAATGAAAAAAAGATGAAAAGAAAAACAATCCGATTTTTGTGTCAATGGGACTTCAAATAAATGAACATTATTAATCTGAATGAACAAATGAATGGAAAAAGACTACTGGTTTGGTTTTTTGAGTTTTTGGACCTAGAATTTTAGAACCTCAATGAAATCCTCTGAAGTTCATGTGCAGACAATAGATAAGGATATGGATAGTCAGTAGGCAAAAAAGAAGAGAATACAACTGTGAGATGAGCTATGTTAAATTATCATGAAGGAGAAAAACAAGACATGATTTCTCTATGGCCCATATCCTTGACTGAAACACCAGTAAAGAAACTCATTTAAAAGATGGAAAAGTTCTGGGGCACCTGGGTGGTTCAGTTGGTTAAGGATCAGATTCGTGGTCTGGGCTCAGATCATGATCTCAGGCTTGTGGGACTGAACCCTGAGTGGAACTCAGTATTCAGCACTGGGTCAGCTTGAGAGTCTTTGTTTCTCCCTCTCCTTCCCCCTACTCATGCTCTCTCTCTTTCAAATAAGTAAATAAAATCTTTCCAAAAATAAATAAAAGATGAGAAAGTTCTTATCACACTTACCAGTTTTAAGTAAGTATGCAAATTCCTACCTGTCAGTGATCTTATTCCGTCTGACTTTGAAATCCCCACCCTCCCCATCATTCACGGCAGGTGTCCAATGTTCCACCTTGTCCCATACCCTCTCCTTCTCACCCCACTCCCCCATCTCAATGATTCCCTATTTACCTCATAAGCATCTTTGATGTTCAAGGGCTCACCAAATGCTGCCACGTGCCCCACAATGCCTTTGTTCCATTCTAAGCGGATACAGTTATTTGAAGCTTCTTCCAGTGTTGAACCTTCCGCAACATCAAACAGACGGCTGATAAGAAACTTGTCATTGGAGCTGTCCTCACAGACCAGAAACAGAGAATAGCGATCGGCGGAGATAAGTCCATGAATATGCAAGAAAATTTTGTGACATAAGGCTGTGACATCCAAATGACTAGAAATATCTTTCACTAATTCCAAGAGTCTTGAGCACTGGTCCCCTTCGTCATTATCAAACCTTCGGGGGGTTAGAGGCATCTGTTCCTTCTTTTCTGAGTCAGCGAGGAAGCTCACAGTGCCCTCGGAATCCTTGACAACAATGGGTCTAAGAGGCCGATCAAATTCAGAGGCAGAGATTTTCCTGGTTGGTGTTCCAGGCGCACTGCTGTCTGCACGAGGACTCGGCTGCGAGAGGCAAGAACAAGATTCCGTGTGGCTTCTGATGCCTTCCTTGCACACGGGGATTGTGTGAACTCTCTCAGCGAACCAGGCATTGACCATTTCTCTGCAGGACAGAATGCAGACTTAGTAAACGTTTAAGAAAGAAAGGGGTTATCCCTGAAAGCTTCTAAAAATTCTCCCATAGCAAACTGATTAGATAGTAATTCAATTTTTCATAGAAAATAAAAACAAGGCAGTTTATTTAAGACAGTTTTATTTTGAAAAACTATAAAGAACAATTTCTTCAATAAACATTTTAGTAAAGTCTGATGCCTATAAACATGGATTTTTAGATATGATTTACAGTGCATAAAGCAGCAAGTCTTTTTCTCTCAAAAGCAGTTTACATTAGCATAAAAGACACTAAATTTGACAAGTCTTAGGAAAATATAAATATAAAAAATTTGCTGTTGAAAACATACAACTTGTTCTGAAGTTAAACGTTTGAAAATTTAAAACAAATATTTATCTAAATTTGGCTAGCTAATAATATGCTTAATTTTATATAGTTTTATCTATATTGCTATATAGAGATTAGATTTAGAAGGGGGAAATATAAACAATTCGATCTGGTATGTAAAAAGAGTACAGACTTCTGTAAATATTATTCTAATAATGCTTGTTCAACAATGGTAACAATTATCTCTTCTTCCAGATTATCTACTCCTGTATAAAAGAGAAAATCAGAAAGTAAGCAATACCTAATTTTAAAAATTTGTCCAAGAAAATTTAAATCATTTGTCTTAAATATACCTCTCTGTTAAAGAAATCCACTTGAGCTAAAGGCTTCATGGTAGGCGATTTTTTTTTAAACAATCATCAGATCATATACATCAAAATGACTGTTCAGTTCAAATGATTTCCCTTGAAAAAAATGTAATTATACCAATTGACAGTGCTCATTTTGGGGGCTCTTCTTTTGAAACTAACTTTTAAGAAACTTTATAAGGTAAATAAGGATATTAGTTTCCTCTAAAAGTTACATCTTATTTTTCACTAAGCCCTCCTCTCAAAACTAACAAAATAAAACCAAAACCAAAACCAAAACCAAAACAAACAAAAACCACAAAAAACACCACACAAAAAAACCCTAGAGTAACAGCTAACTTAATATCTCTTATGCAGATTTGACTTTTCCCAAGACTCAAATTCACATTCAAAACATAAAAACTAGCTATCACTGATGATATTTAAAAGAATTTGCCCATAATAAAAGCAAAACAATCCCCACTCTACAATGACATATTGATTATTTTCACTAAAAGGCCAGGAAAAAGGTTGGACAATGCAATATTTTGGAGAGTGTTGGTATACGGACACTCTTCAATCGTTTTGGCTGTAGTAATACAAAAAGAGGAAAATAACATATTAGTTTTACACAATAGAATGATAAAACTACATTTATAGCAAAAATGTTTTGTGATTTTAATGTTAAAGGACTATTTTTAACGTTTACCTACAAATCTATACTATGATTAAGATGCATGTTTAAGAGATTCAAGTTTGTTTTCGTCTTTCTTGTATATATGATGCATGCAGTCTTGTGACAATTTATTTTTAAATACATTGTTCATTCAATATTATGCTTTATTTGCATGCATGTATATATATTATATAAGATTCCTTTATCTGAGGGCCCTGGGTCCAGATCAACACAATCTTCTGATACTGAATGATGTAAAATAAAATTCCTTCTCTACCTTAAGAGACTTTTCCAGAAAAAAAAAATTTTTTTACCACCTCATTGGAGGTAAACAGGCAATTTCTAACAAATTTTCAAATGCATTTATCCTTTATTCCAGGGATTTTATCCATGTGGCCAAAGAAGTTCCAGACTATTTATTGTAGCACCCGTTTGTTATAGCAAAGATAACAAGCTACCTGGACCAGCTGTTTAAATACATAATGATACATTTATACAATGGAATACTAGGGCAGTCCTGAAAAATTGTTGTATGTGCGGCTGTGAATAATCTCCACAATTTATTAAGTGAAAAAAGAAGAACACAGAGGGAAAAAGAAGAGGCTGACTTATTTCTGAATCTCTACTAAGTTTTCCATTTTTGAGATACTCTATTGATTATTTTGTTTTGAACAACACTGTATTATTTGGTAAATATCTATTACTCTGAAATAGTACCAGTCTAGAAAGGATTGGGCAAAAAAAAATAATAACAGATATTATCAGAATGACCTCAGAATTTCAAGTGTTGGATACAGTTGTAAAAACCTTTCAAAGATCGCTTTAAGAAAAAAACTTACATAACCCCTCAAAATTGCAGTAGCAGTGCCAAAGACATTGATGTCAAAAAAGCATGCGAAGCTGTCAAAAATGTACAGGAAGTTTCTGACTAAAATTGTTTTGTAAAATATAGATAGGGAAAAAGCTCTATGTCTAAATTAACATATTTTATGTGATTTAAACATATGTACATGTAACTTAAATTGTTAAATCAATATAAAATAGGCATTTGAGTTATTTCAGCTACCATTATAAAATTAAGTCCAATTTATTTCTTATCTTCTTATTGGAAAATGGTGATCAACATTTTTTCTAATTTTTACATATTTTTAAAGATTTTATTTATTTATTTGACAGACAGAGATCACAAGTAGGCAGAGAAGCAGACAGAGAGGAGGAAGCAGGCTCCCCGCTGAGCAGAGAGCCAGATGAGGAGCTGGATCCCAGAACCCCAGGATCATGACCTGAGCCAAAGGCAGAGGCTTTAACCCATTGAGTCACCCCGGCACCCCCAACTTTTTTTTTAATCAAAATATCTACATGACAGATCCATGCAGCTATCTAAACAGACAACTTAAAATGGTGAAAGCAGAATTCCTAATGCCCTACCCATCATCTTACTCCAATCTCACTCTCTGCCATTTTTCCTCCTATTAAAAAGGGCACCATCACCTCCCTAGTTACTCAAATCAACATGTAGGAATTACTCTAAAGTTCTTTTTCCTTCAAATCTCATGTCCAAGTCAAGTTGCGTCAATGTGACTCCCAAAACCTTATATCCCAATCTGTTCATTTCTATCTCTTGCATTAAGTCCTGGTCCCAGTCCACTGTGGCCACAAGCCCCCACTGGTCTCTCTATGTTATACTCGCCCCCGTTCAATCCATTCTCCCCACAGCAGTCAGAGCAATCTTTGAACAAAATATATCTTAACATTGTCAATTATCCTACTTGGCTTCTCAGTGAATAGAGAACAAAACCCAAAATCTTTTAATCCCCTACCACAGTTCCACTTGGCCAGGCTGGCCTCCCTGGTTCTCCTCAAGCACCCCAAGCTCTAACTGTTCCCCGTCCAGAATGTTTTCCCCTCACCTAGGTCTGGCTGATCATAGCTTCTACATTCTCCACTCAGACAATTCTTCCCTGGTCATGCCCCCTAGAGTGGCCTCTGACACATGATGTTCTCACCTCCCAGCACCTAAATGTTTCTTACTGGATATTTTTCTTATTGGTTAATCTGTTGTTTTATTGTCTGTCCCCTTCAACCAGATGTAAATTTCATCAGAGCTACTTGTCTGTCTTAGAAAATGCCTGTTTCACGGTCTGTCTACAATAAATAATTCTTGAGTAAAGTGAATGGATCAAAAATTGGGCTCCTAAATTAACTACACCAAAAGGGACAACAGTCTTTGAATATATGAATGCTGGTATATTTGTTACAAGAAATCAACACTGTGGTTTAACTGTTAATATTCTTTTTTTTTTTTTTTAAAGGAGAATTTTTTTTTTTAAGATTTTATTTATTTATTTGACAGAGAGAGATCACAAGTAGACAGAGAGGCAGACAGAGAGAGAGGGCAGCAGGCTCCCTGCTGAGCAGAGAGCCCGATTTGGGACTCGATCCCAGGACCCTGAGATCATGACCTGAGCCGAAGGCAGCGGCTTAACCCACTGAGCCACCCAGGCGCCCTAACTGTTAATATTCTTTACCTCTTGGATGTAAGTCTCCTAACTGACTATGGTTAATTTATTCTCATATAACCTGCAGGATCTACTATATGTCTTAAATGGAGCCAGTGCTTAAAAATTCTTTGTTTTATGTTTTTTATTACTGTATCTGCCTCACAAGTGTTTTTGTTTCTAGCTATTTTCTTGGTGACGGAATTTAATATTAAATTATACAAGAATAGCAGATCTTATACATTCACTCATTCAATCAACAATTTTTATTAACCACCAGTCATGGGGGATGGGGTTTCTCATGACCACATTATAATGATCACATTATTGATTATCTGAGTCCCTGTAGTTATATGCATATGCAGGAAAATATACGTTATCATAATATCAAAACACTCACTTAGGAACCACCCCACAAATAAAATTAAATTATTTCTTACATCTCTCTCTCATCACACATCCCTTAAAGTTTTGTAGTGTATGACCCAGGTGGCCATATGAAGTGGGCCTTTCCTCTTAAGACTACTAATCCTCTTCCGCTAATTTTTTAATATTTCAGTCTCTATACAAATACAAATAATCTGAAAATCAAAATTAAAATTCTTATATAAGATACAGAATTTCTAGAAGTAGATCAATGTTGGAGAACCATTACAATATATTATTTTTTTTACAATTACATTATATGACAACTATAATATTACAAAATGCCACTAACAATTAAGGGCTATGCCCAATTAAAGACCAGCTAACAAATACAAAAATAATCAACAAGGAAAATGACATAAGTTACTTGGAAAGAGAATTTTATTTAAATAATTATATTCAAGACTAAGAGATATCCTTGAAAAATCTGAAGAAACCTCCAAAATAGTAATTTGAAAAACTATTTCTTGAAAAAAAAAAAAAAAAGAATCTCTCACCCTGTTATAAAAGTCAAACATGGAGAAGTTAATTGATTATGTAATAGTTTTGTTAAAAATTGTTTATTCTAGTGCTTGCTTTGGCAGCACATATACTAAAAATTGTTTATTCTAAAATTTAGCATGAAATATTCATTATAATATAAATTTTATTAAATCTAGGACAAGGTTAATTTACTTTCATAATCTGTGGGTCCGTTTTCAAGATAAAGTTGCAATCAATCCTTTCTACTGATTTTTTTCCCCCATTTTAATTGGATTCATGCTTAAATATCATTTTTTTTACAGAATGAATTATTGTCCTAAGGTAAAGATCTGAGTGTGTCAGGCACTATGCTGCACACCAGAGAGTACTAAATTCCCCAGGCACACCATTCAGTGACCACGCCTCCAAAACTGAAGTTTATGTTGTGTTCGGGAGTTAATTTATATACATATTGGATTTTGCCAACATATGAAGTTAAGTGTAAATGGATTCAAATGAACAAAGATGGAAAAGACGACTGTGAACATGACAGATATAAGGGTTAAAAAAAAAAAAAAAAAGTACTCGATGGGATTCAAGAAACCTAGATGGTACTTCTGACTGGGCAAATCACTCCTGTGGATAGGATAGGTTTTCTATTTTCACTTCTCTTCCTTAATTTTTAGGATTTTGAAAAGTACTTATATGAATGATACTGGGAGAAAAGGGGGGGCACCATTTTATTTAAACCTGGTAAGGCAGGCATTAACGACCCTGTTTTCTAAATTATGAAGCTAAAAATAAATGGCTGAACCAAAGACCTCTATTTGATAGCAAAATCAGGAGTCAAATCCAGGTCTCCTTTTCCAAGGCGTATGGCCTGTAAGAATGTAAGTGTTTCCAGAACATCAATGCTTATCCCAAAGGAGGTACTCTGTAACTTCTGGCTGCATCCAGAAGAGTCAAACTCAAGTTCAAGCATACAAGGCATAGAGAGAATAAGATCACTTAAAATAACACATTCTCTAACTTAATTTTTTGCACTCAGATCATAAAAAGATGGCACATTAAGCCATTGAGGTAAAAAATGTCTCAAAGGACTCGGAAAATAAAGATTAAGGATTGTGTCCTGAAAAAAATCCCAGGTCTGTTTCTCTAAAATCAGGTCGTGTTTTATAAATCTAAAACAATGCACTGAAAAAAAAAATGTATAATGAATGTGTTCAAGAGAACGGTGATTCTTAAGATTGCTAGATTCAGCAAAGAAAAATACAGAACACCCAGTTAAAACTGAATTTCAGATAAACAATGAATAATTTTTAGTCTAAGTGGTATCTGAAATTCAAATTTAACTGGGTATCCTATATTTCCTCTGACCACACCACTCATTCTATATTCCTTTCCGCAACTGAAATTGTTGGCAGATAGACAACAAAGGAAAGGTAGGTTCTATACAGCATACTAATGAGCTCCAGGCTATCAAAGCACTAACACTAATTTTACCATCAAAAGAGCGCAAAGGACTACCACACTGTGATCCTATGTATAATAACTGAACCTTTGGAAAGCTTATAGATTAATGATTTGTGGTATAAAATTTCTCTTTAAGCTCTTTCATTTTACTCTCAAAACCACACCATGTATTTAATAGAAAAAATTATAATTGACTCATAAATGAGAGGCTGACTAATTGCTAAAAATCCTTGGGATTACAAAGCATCAAGGGGATAAGTTTTTGGGAATCCTAAATTCTAATCTAATCTAAGGATTTCCTACAAATGAATTATATGGCCAGAAGCAAACAATTTTCCTCCTCTGAGTTTCAACTTCATCTTCTATAAAAACAGGGAAAATACCACCTCTACTGACATCTTGATGAAGTGTAAGGTGCTGTCTTCAACAGGTATAAAATCAAGAATACCAAACAGGCCATCAGAAGCTATAAGACTACACAGAAGTGAGCCGGAATCATTTACAACTTTCTCTGGATTTCCAGTCTTTCAGTTGTAAACAAGGGCAGCTGTATTAACAGGCCATGAAGACACCCCCCACCCCCCAACAAAGGCTTCCTTTCTCAACAGGCCAGTGGGTGATCATTAGGTCAGTCAACTCAGTAACTCCCCCCCCTCCACTTCCTCTTTTTTAAATGGGAGAAGGACCTCCTTACTCCTTCACTCACCCTGCAGGACTGATACAGGAATCAAATTAGAAAACACTTATAAAAGTATTTCAAAATCTCCTCCATATATTTAAGATTTTGCTATTTCCTGTACCCTAAGCGCTCATTCCAATGGAGATGCAAGATGGTAGGAAGTGGTGCCTGTTCCTTTCTTCATAAAGTTCTAAGAATCAGAGAAACAACGAGGGGAAAAAAGGTGCTCCTGGTGTACAAACCCAGAAGCGGAGTGGGCTAACAGGTCTGGAAACAGGCTGGCTACGGGCAACCTGATGACTCAAAGCCCTTGGCCAAAGCAGATACTACAGAATGGCATTCTTAATAGAATCCCACGAAGTTCTCCCTCTTCCAAAAAAATAAGAGTCCTATCATAACTCTATACAAGTTGCAGCCTAACTATCAGAGCAAAAAGAAGGAAAGAGACACAGTTCTGCAAGTTATTCTGACCCAATGTACAAGCACTTAGGGGTTCTGCTTTCGTGGATAAGCATGTGCTTGCTAACTGCTGGCAGCAATTAAAAGCAGGGCGGCCCTCTTTAAGTCTTTCAGTTGATTTCACTTTACAAGGCTGTTAAGGAAAGCTAACAGGCCCTAGACACTTGAAATAAAGCCCCGGTCAAGGGAAATGCTGTGAAAATCGGTGCCAAAAATTTACATTCAGTGACAAGATCCTGATGTTTAACATCCCGTCCAAATCATTCCTTCTCTCCATTCCAAATTCCACTCACTTATATCCTTCCTTATTTTATGATACAAAGAATTTCTTACCTCATAAATGAGAGATACTCATTTTAAATGACTAACTTAAATTTCGTTTTGTGTGTGTTTGTTTTTAACTTTTACAGCATGTCTTAAAATAAGTAGAAAAACCCTGGAGGTTAGCAAAATCAATGTTGGGAGTTATTCCTCTCGGGTAACACAATGTGAGTATCATCTGTGGTTTCAAACTTGTATACACCTTAGATGTTGCTCAGGCACAATGGGACCCTTTCCCACACGGAGCAAGTAAAGAGCCTAAAATATTGATACTAATTCGATGACAGGAAATAAAGCTAAACGGCAGTTATCAAAAACTTGCCATGACTTGTCACAAATGTGACCTGAATTTTACATTTCAAATCCTTTTAAATATTAGTAAGTTCAATCAGAAGTTTATTTTCTTAATATTCTACTTTAGGGAAGACTCTTGCAGTCCAAACTGCTCATGCAATGGCAATTTGAGTGTCATGAAGAGTAATGTTTAACACATTTTGATTTCACTGAGGTTCTTTATTAACACTACCAGCACTGCACCCTTTAAAATGGTGTTACAAAGTAGGTGGAGCGCCCTACAAAACCAAATGAGTTCATGCACTCAAAAGGCCAGGAAGCCGGGTTCTAGCAGCTGCTGCAGGAAAAGGCTGAGCTGGATATTTCTAGTTAGACATTTTGAATCTTTAGTAATACACAGAGGGATGACCAAGTTCGTTCATTTGTGAATGATAAAAAAGATTAAAAAAAAAACCTCGGGATAGTGGGAAAGCTTAGAAGGTGGATTGTCATTTTTTACAGTGGTTATAACAGAGTTTATTTCCTCAAAATTATAAATGTGGCAGAACCTTGTGTGCTTATATTTTTCTAAGTTGATGAAAAGTGTATCATTCTTAAAATGGTAACATCAACTAACTTAATGATTTAATTTAATGGTTCAAACCTAGCCTACCTTTTTTATGGATATTAAAATAGACTTAAGTTTGTTTATTGAGTACACTTCATCTTCTTTCTAAAAATATTACAAGTTGATTAGTAATCCTCACTGAAAATATGAAAGGTAACTGTAAGGCACATACACTGTTAACAATCAAAACTCTTCCTCCTTTTCCAATTTCTCATTTTTACCCAAGATTATTAAAAACCTATCACAGGAAAGAAAACTACAATTTATAGTTTGTGTTCTAGAAATTTTCCACTAATCTAGACATGTAACAGCTTCCTCAAAATGTCTTCTATCTAAAAATATGAAATAGGAAATGCACAACTTACTGACAGGACAGAGGGATATAAACTCTTGCATAGTATTTCAAATATGATTGGCAAAGGACACACACACACACACACACGCACGCACATAGGTGTCTGAGTCCATAAGGACTCTATGCAGCAATAACTTAACTTTCTACCAACGTTGAAGTGCTTACTCATCTTACAAAATGAATCTTAAAAAAGACAGAAATGCCTTAAAATATGTATTTAATATTCCAGATGTCCTAAAAGGGGAAAATGATTAAAATACTTTGCCTAGGTTTTATATAACATTTCTCGGCATCTGGAAAACTGAGGAAGAAAGAAGAAAAATTTACAAAGCAAAGTAAAATTGTGATATAAACACCATAACTCTCCTAAGTTAAAAACACAATTAAATGAAACCTAATTGTAGAGCAGTAAGTTCAATGTGTTTGGTATTTTTGCCTAAAATAATGTATCTAAGGATAAAAATTCTTTGAAAATATACTGTACTTAGGGTATTTGTGTTCTAATACTAAAAATATAATTGTGATGGCCTAGTACCTAAATATTCAGCCATTCTATTTTAAAATGTCATTTGAGAGTTCCCACTTTTTATACTCTAAAATTATATATGGAAACTAAACCCACTTGGGCAAAGTCTCCAGGCACATTATTTAGTAATGCGCATGCACATTAAATGGCCCTAGGAGAAACCTGAACCTTTTCCTGCGTTAGAATCCACATGACATTAAATCTATGAGACTTTGCTTTGCTTCCCTTACCGCTGACACTAAACTCCAGTAGAGCCTAATGGGTAAGCACCCTATGTGGGACAGACTTGGGCTTCAACCCCAGAGCTGCTTCTTTCTAACAGTAAAACCTTAGGTACATTATTAACTCTTTCCATAAAGGAATGAAGATAATGACAAACCTTCCTCGGGTTCTTAAGAAAACTAAAGTAGGGGTGTCTCGTTGGCTCAGTCAGTCAAGCAGCTGACTCTTGATTTCTGCTCAGGTCATGATCTCAGGGATCCATTGAGCCCTGTGTTGGGCTCCATGCTCAGCCAGGAATCTGTTAGAGGATTCTCTTTCTCCCTCTGCCCTTCCCCTGGTTCACATATGCACACACACATACACACTCTCTCTCTCTCTCTAATAAATCTTTGTAAAAAAATTAAAGGAAATAATGCATATAAAGTGATAGCACAGAGTCTGGGACACACAAACTCTATGTCTAATACAATATTTAATATATGATAGTTATTATTTTTAAGTTAATCAAATATTATTAAATGGAGTATCTTCAAAACCAATCTTTTGTAAAAATAAAAATAATTTATTCAGTGGCCTTGTACAGAATAACTAGATGTTAGCCACTGCTTCTTAAGCTCCTAGTTTGGAAACACTAATGTCTCTACAGAAACACATACGAAAAACATAGTTGGTTTAATGATAGTATTTTTTCAAATTAGAACTGAAAAAACATTAAGACTCCCTAGACTAATAACTACACTTACATATGACAATTTTCTGAATAATATATAAAAATGAAGAGCTGAACATTTTATTTTATTTTTTATAATTTTTAAAATTTTTTAATAAACACATAATGTATTATTAGCCCCAGGGGTACAGGTCTGTGAATCAAGAGCTGAACATTTAGCTCAGAAAAATAAATGCAAGAACATAACTTGTTTTTCCATTATCACTTAAAAATTAATTTTTTGCAAAAATAAATTAGAGATTTAAAGATGATTTTTTCAAAATACCGAAGATAAAATAAGACTGACAACAAATGTGAGAAAATATATACCTAACTACCTGTAATGAAAACCACAGCAATATTTCATAATAACCATAATTCTAAACTAGAGAATGGTTTTAATACTAGACAAAATAATACTTTAACACTCTGCTACAGATTTGGGGACTGAAGTTGGTCTGTTTTAGTTCCTATCCTAAGGGGCTCATGAGGAATTTCTCTAACTAGACTGAAACCTACGCTTCATGGAAGGCTATGCAGCAAGTCCTTGAGCAGCAACATTTGGGGAGATTTGCAGGGTGTCTCAGATAAAACAGTAAAAAGTTGCAGGCCCTGAGTAATGTACAAAACACAATATATCCCCATGTTTTTAAGTTTACTGTTAAAACATCATCCTTTTTTCTTTCTTGCCAATGCTTTTTTTCTTCAGTTGTGTGAATTAATCACTTCAAAACCAGGATTAGGAAAAGTGTACTAATTTCTTGTCTAGAAAGGGATGGTTAAAAACTCATATGGAAATCTGCCAAAATTATCTATAGGAAAAGCACAATAATTGCTTTTATAGTTTCAGTTATACTGCTTGCATAATTTGACCTGGATCCACTACTCATATTTGGAAAGCAGTTAGTTAAAGAAGAAAACTACTTAATCTGAGAATCTGATAATCTGTTCTTGTGAGAATCAAGAATGCTCAGAGAGGGGGTGCCCCAAGTGGTTCAGTCAAACAGCTGCCTTTGGCTGAGGCTGAGGTCAAGATCCTAGGGTTCTGGGATCAACCCAGTGTTGGGCTCCCTGCTCAGTGGGGAGTCAGCTTCTCTTTCTCTCTCTCTCTCTGCAGCTCCCCCTGCTTCTGTGCTCTCTCTCTCACTCTCTCAAATTACATTAAAAAAAAAAAAAAGAAGGAAAGAGAATTTTAAACTCACTAATGAATTTCTCTGCCTTGATTCCTACCCTCTCCCACTTGAAAGCTCAGGGTTATTGATTTGGGCCAAATTGGGCTGTGGACAACACAGGGAGGTCTGGACTCTCATTCAAATTCCCTTTCCCGCACCTCACACAATCCATAAATGGTTCTATTCAAATCATTAATTAATTTTCACGTAAAAAATAAGGTCTCTTAGAATCTATGAAATCACTATTCATTGGTTCTAATTCCCACTTACCAGAATAAAAGAATGACTATTAAAATATATGATTATATTCAAAGTGCTAATGATTCTCAAGATAAAACAGTAAACTACTGAAATTCACTCTAAAAAAGAGAAAGAAATATGCATTATCTCCTTTAAATTTCTTAAGAAGCCTATGAAATAAATGCTACTTACATTTTACAAAGAAGGCAGACAAAGCACCTAAGGTCATACTTTTTTAAAGAGATAGTTCTACAGTTGAAGCTAAGATTTTTCCCACCTAGGGCCCTTACCCACCATCTACCACCAGTAGAAATCAAAATTAAAAACAGTTCAGAACAATATTAAACAGTTCAAAATACTATGTTTTTAGTATTAGAACACAAGCAATATGTATGTAGTAATATGCCCTTGGAGGCACTTGCAAATGTGGAGCATAATGATGGGGGTGCTCTGGCGTTTAATGTCTGGGCCACAGAGATGTTAAACATCCTGCAGTGCGTCTAACAGCCTCTCACAACAACATAAAAAGGTCACCACTGAATGCTAATAGCATCCCCGCAACTTTTCTTTTTGGGGGGCAGGGGAGGGGCAGAAGGAGAGAGAGAGAGAGGGAATCTTTTTTTTTATTTTTAAAGATTTTATTTTTTTATTTGACAGACAGAGATCACAAGTGGGCAGAGAAACAGGCAGAGACAGCGAGGAAGCAGGCTCCCTGCTGAGCAGAGAGCCTGATGCGGGGCTCGATCCTAGGACTCCAGGATCATGACCTGAGCCTAAGGCAGAGGCTTTAACCCAATGAGCCACCCAGGTGCCCGACAGAGAGAATCCTAAGCAGGCTCCACACCCAGGATCAAGCCAGATGCAGGGCTCAATCTCACAACCCTGAGATCCCAAACTGAGTCAAAATCAAGAGCTAGACACTTAACTAACTTGGTCACTCTGGCACCCCCAATAACATCCCTTTTGAAGAGCACTGGCTTAGATGAAAAAAAGATGACTATACTATAATAGGCTATTAAATGAACCTGGGAAGATTTGGAGCACGTCCAAGTGATACCCTTGAATAATCTCTACGCTGAGCTTATAGCGATTACTTCGCCTGGATCTGTCATGGAAAGGAAGTGAATGCTCTGCCTGAAGTTATTCAGTACTTCCAAGTTCACTTTAGTTATGAAAACATCTGAGAAATTAACTGGGACCAAATATAAATAAAATACAGAATCGCATCTTATGGTTTTACATTCAAATTTGACCAAGAGTTGAACGAAACATGTTCTGTAATTTTCCGTGCATTCACAGTCACATGTGTGAAAAATATTCCTTAAAGGAAAACCTACTTATAGCTGAAAGGAAGCATAATAACTAACAAACACCGATGCTGTAAATACATAATCCAATTCGTTTTGTAGCTGAGATAAGAGAAGATTGCACTGGATTGGCATTTTTCAATCTAGGTATGTGAAGGCCTGAGAGTCCCAAACAAGTATGTCTTGAATATCTGTAATTTTTCTATGAAAAGGTCTTAATTTTGCATTTTCACACTGATGATAATTAAAACAAAACAAAACAAAAAGGTGAAAGACGTATACTTTAAAAGACTGGGATGACCACCTTAAAATCAAGCACTGTCCTGCAATTCTACCAGGTTTATACTTGTGTTTACAATCACACTACAGCTCCGTGGTTCTAGCATAAAAGAGAAAATAAAAAAGAGACAAATTTAATATATGCAAATATGCTTTCAAATCAAGTACAAACCATAAGCTGGTATGCTGTCCTATGGGAATAAAAGCTTGGTGACTGAGCAGACCCAGTAGGAGAAGTGAATCATCAGGGCAACTGTAGCAAAGGTGAGCTGACCTCACCAGACCCTTTACTGGGCAGTCAGGGCCATCTTCACTCTGCAATGTTGATTTAATAAATGCTGTCAATTAGCATCTGGCTGGAGATGTACCACTTTTATTCACAGTTCACTTATAAATTTATTTTGGTGTTATAATTGGGAAAATGCTGTAATTATGATTAAACTATACCTACTCTTAAGAGTTCCACATTTAACTAACATTAAATGAAAGGAAGTCCAACACTAGGTGTGGTGGATATCTGGAACTTCTGGGTGTGTCTGTATCACTTTCTTTTGGGAATTCCCTGTCCCCTAAAGGTATTTCATCTTACAGGTTACCTGCCACATCAAAGTACTTGGATAACCCTATTCTTCTGAACACAGTGATTGGTCCAGAGCAGGCACATGACCCAAGCAAGGCCAATGTAATTTTGAAAGGACTGACATAAATAACAAGGTATTTATCTAACATCAGAATTTTAAGACCCACAGAAAGTTGCCCTGAAAATAGCTTCCAGCATATAATGAACGCATACAGAATAAAGCCAACACAACATAGGGCCCAAAAATGGATGGATGTGTGAATGGATGGATGGATGGATGGAAAGAAGAAAGAATGGACGGGTGGATGGACTGACGGAAGGCCAGATAAAAAGATATAAAGACAAGCAGAATCTTGACAATATTTGATCAGCTGAATTTCACAATCAAACAATCTCCAGGTACTTACTTATATAAGTCAATTTTGTATGAATTGAAGTAGTTACGACCAAACACTTTCTAACTAATATATTAGAGATGAATAAGAATGTCTTTTTTTTAACAAAGGAACATTATTTAAGTGTAAGAAACACTGGATTACATGATCCCTCTAATTCAAAAACCCTCTGTGTGTGTGTGTGTGTGTGTGCTTTAATTATTTCATCAGCTTAAAAGATTAGGATCTTTTCTTACAACTTTGGCATATGTATTCAACAAAGAGTAGAAATAATGATTGCTATTTTTTGTAGTTATCACTAGGGATATGATACTAGAGGGGGGATCTTTCTTCTCCCAAGTTTAGATTTAATAAAATTATTCAGAGAAGATAATTTGCAAAAGGTTGATTTTAAAATTGACAATCAAGGGAAAAGTCTTGAAGAATACAGAAGCTAAAGCAATGGCAGAAAACACTTGAAAAAGCATGTTGAGTACAAATTACAAACCAGAGAAATAATAAATAGATATCCTTAAGAGCTTTTTAGAAGTTTTTTAGAATACTTATCAAAATTAAAGATTTTACTTATCTGAGAGAAAGAGAGCATGCCCGTGTGGTCCTGCACAAGCAGGGGAAGGGGCAGAGGGAGAAGCAGACTCCCCACAGAGCAAGAAGGCAGAGACAGGGCTCAAAACCAGGACCTGGAGATCATGTTCTGAGCCAAAGGCAGACGCTTAACTGACTGAGCCACCCAGGTATCCCTAGCAAAATGATTCTTTTTTTTTTTTTTTTTTTTTTTTTTAAGATTTTATTTATTTGACAGAGAGAGATCACAAGTAGGCAGAGAGGCAGGCAGAGAGAGTGAGAGGGAAGCAGGGTCCCTGCTGAGCAGAGAGCCTGATGCAGGACTGGATCCCAGGACCCTGAGATCATGACCTGAGCCAAAGGCAGCGGCTTAACCCACTGAGCCACCCAGGCACCCCGCTAGCAAAATGATTCTTAAGAACTTAAGACTCAGTTTGCTTTACCTGCCTTAAACATTTGCTTAGCAATAAGTATAAATTCCTACCAGTTAAAGAAAATGAATAAAGCATTTATATCACACACACACACAAATATATATATATATATATATATATATATATATATATATATAAAATTTAAATTAAATGGGAATACCAAGTCAATAAATAAGATTACAGGGCTAAATATCAAATGAATGACTCATGTTGGAAATACTTTCTTCAATTTTTATTCCTAGGTATGTAGTTCACAGGGACTTTTTACTGAACACCTGATTCAACAGATATCTCCAAGACCACATCAATCAGCTGTAAACACTGGTCAAACTGAATCTACATCTGTCCAGCTAAACTAATTTCACAGGAAGTCCTGCAAAGTCAGTAGCTAGCCTGCATCCTAAATTCAGAAATTCAAGAAATTATCCTAAATTCATTTTTCAACCCTCCACGATCAATCAATTCAGTGATTTATTCAATTGCCCTGCAGTCCTTACCAAAGGCTTTCATCATAGAAAGGGCCTATGATGCTACAACCAGCTCAGAGAACAAAAAACAAATATAACTCAACATAACAGTTACAGATTTAATAAATTATTAGGTTGAAAAATGTTTGGGGGATAAACTAATAAACACCAAACAGTTCTGTGTAGCCTTTTCAATTACAGAAGAAATCTTTCCTGAGCATTATTAAAATGCATTAGGAAGTTCACCTAAAAGCCAATTTCAGATATTTTAAATATCTAAATATTTAGGTGGAATTACTTTAAAAGAAAATTTTTTTGCACAACATATTCAAAATGCTAAAAACTGTACACCTTGAGATGTTGGAAACATGATCTTATGAAAATATTGGTGATTTCTACAGATCTGAAAAAAAGTTACTGAATTGTACTGTATGCCTACTTAAGTTTTTGTTAGCTAAGCAAATAGATTTATTTGGAGATATCCATCTATGACTAATTGTCATTGCATTAATTCTACCACATTGTTAGGACTCATGACCTTGCACTGCAGACTTTAAAGTGGATCTGATTTTGAAACCTTGAGAACACTATCGATAGAAGTGCAATGAAAAATATCATTTTAGGGGTTCCTATAACTTCTTCTAGGAGGAAAGAATTTGATACACATGAGTACTTTCAGGGCACTAAAAAACAGCTTAAAGTTGGCCAAATGAACCCTGCTTATAAACCATACGAAAAGAAAGGGTCATTACTGCATCAGAATTACCATCATAAAAATATTATAAATAATATTAAAGTCAGACTGAATCAATAACCACAGGGTTTTATAATCTTCGACACTAGTGACAGCTTAATAAAATATGCTTAGCAAATCATTTGTCTGAAAATTAAAAATTATATTCCTATACAATTACAGAAACAGTATTTCTAAAAAGTGGATGGCAATATTTATTGTATATCCATCATCTGATTAGTATAAATATCTTGCAAATAAAAATGTTACAGTTTTTAGAGATAAGAAAAAATGATGAAAAAAAAAAGAAAGAAAAAAGAAAGTAAGAAAGAGAAGAGAAAAGAAAAAAAAATCCCAAGTACAGGACCCAGAATGTCAACTAATTCAGCACAGTTCTGCAGTGTCAAATAAAAAGTCTATCATAGAAAGCTACATGGAAGTGTAAAACTTCTGTTTCTGGACTTTGATCCAAGTGGTCATAAAAACTTGTGCTCACTTAGTAACTCCTATTTCCATTATATGCCAAATATTCTCAAGCTCTTGCCTAGTACAAAACAAAGCAATAAAAAGTCAATCACGTTACCCCTACTATACTAAATGATCTAAAACATGCACAATGGCAGAAATGATTAGTTAACTAATGAAAGGTAACATTATTTTAATATGCTGTCAAAAACAACGACAGCTGTTAAAGTGGCATTAGCACCAAGAAGCCTTCATTTGCAAATGCATGAAGATTAGAGCCCTTAATTAACTAAGAATCTCAGGGGGGTAGAACTGCAAAGTTGTCTAGAATTGAGGGTGGGAGTTTCCATATGTTGTAGTTTACTAGTCTCAAATGAATTTTTATGCCAATAGATTGTTATGAATTGTTCGAGTGACACTCAAATTCACATAAACAGGCTATGATTACTAAAAAGCATCTATGCCCCAAGCTTGCAGCTTTTAACTAGGTGCTTAACTCTATTTGAAGACAGTTATAGGAAACAACGTAATACAGCAGCAGAACTTCTTTCAAGGTCAATGAAAATTCACAGGTATTTAAATGAGAATTAGGAATGCCAGAAACCTTCATTCTGTTCGAAGACAACTACTGAGCACAGATCATTCAGTCCAGGGATAGGATAAAAAAGCATGCATGAATGTCCAAAGACAACAATTAAATCGAATAAAGTAGGAATAGTTCCATTAACATACCTGTTTACAAGCACAGATGGCCAATCTAAGTGACTCCAAATTTATTTAAAACTTTAAAACATGTTAACTGTTTCTACAGAACTGTCTTGTTTCATGGGGTCCTGGATCACATACAGTACTCATTTTACACTTACAAAGTATAACAAAGGGAAAAAGGCAAAGTAACAGCTTCCAGTTTAAAAAAAAAAAAAAAAAAAAGGACCCTAGCTGTAGAGTTAGAATGTCTGCAATAAGTTTTTACCACAACCATATGAATCACACTGGGTTTAGAAGTTTGGAATTTTTATAACCAACTACTGTCTAATCTCTCAAACTTAAATCTCCAGTTAATGCCACCAAATATAAGGCCAAACAGGAACCTCTGACTATATTGGTTATATTCTTTAAACTGACAACTTTCAGCACTTTATATCTCCTAATGAGGGCCTGTACTACTCTTAAATATTTTACACTTTCGTTTTCAACTTACACTCAACATAAACTCTTACAAATATATAAAAATGTACATGTACACCCATACATTTCATATTATCAACATCAACTATAATATAAAAACCATAGCCAAAAAAAGTCTTTATATAGAGTTTCAGATGATCTAAATTTTACAGTGAACAGTGTAACTTTGAAAAATGAGGATTTTAATCGAATGCTACTTGGCAGAAAAAGGAAGGTGAAAAGAAAATTAAATTTAACCCTTTCCATTTAACTTCCAGTAAAATGTTACTTTCAAAGTACCAGCAGGCTTTGAGTGAAGTGTTCTTATTATGTATGACTACTTAAAAACGATCACCAAACTATCCCAAGTTTCCATCTCTAAAGGGAGAGGGGAAAAAAGAAGAGGACATTGATGCTGATTTAAAGACAAATCACTTTTTTCTTTCAACTACTAATAATCTGCCTACAGAACACCTCCAAAGAACACCCTGACACACTGAAAAATATCAGCCCGGCTCTCCTGCCCCCTCCCCATTCAGTAAGGACAGAAAAGTGGAAGTGGGCAAGGGCGAAAGGAAACTAGGGACAGATGGCCTCGGGTAGCAGGTGACCTTTGAAAACTGGGGGCCCATAACAATCAATATTTCCAGATCTAGATGGCCTTAGTGCCTCACCCCAAACTCGCAGGAAAGTGTCCTTTGAAAAGAAATCATTTTCTTTTCAGGATTTATCCTCTGGTTGCTCCAGATTTGGGATTTTGAAGGAGGACTACCAAAGCGGGGTTAGAGGACTTTGAAAGGAGGGAGGAGTAATTAAACGGAAGAGATAAGACTTGCCCTAAGCTGTCGTCTCAGTCCAAAACCCCCAAAAGTGATGAAATCGACACAAACTCGTTATGAGAAACAGCCTTAAAAAGAGCCCCTTCAGAGATCCCCAAGTAATTCACCGTAAAAGAATAAAGGAAGACAAAAATATCAGACAGTCCATTCTCAGTGAAGCATCCCCCCGCTGCTGTGCCCCGGGCGCCACCACCCAGCACCCAGCTCCGCGCCCCCAAGGGAAAGTGGGAAGTGGGGGTGGGGGCGATGCTGAAGGGACTACCTTGTTTTGTCTCCAAAGGGCAACATAGCAAACATGGGAAGTTCGAAGTGCAGACCATGCGGCCTCCGCAGACTCTGGACTCCAGGAGGCGTCGGGGGGCGACGACGTGCCCAGGTGAGGTGCTGACTCGAAGCCTGCTCCCTTACCGACCCCGCCACCGCGCCGCCGCCGGCTGCCGCCCGCTCTCCCCGCGCTGCGCCGCCCCCTGGCGGGGAGCGCCCGGCACAGCGGAGACCGAGCGCCGGCGGGTGGGAGCCCAGCGCCCTGCCCTGGCCGGCCGCTCCACCATCACCGCCTTGAGTGCGCTTTCCCGACGGCCAAGGCAGCCAGCGTCAGCTGCCCGACGGCCCTTGCCTGGACAAGGCGGCAGCGGCGGCGGGTTCGGGACCGTTCCCCAAAGAGGCACTTCCAGGAGTCGGGCTGAGTCCGCGAGAAGAATCTTGCCCGGGCCAGCGGCTTCTCTCCAACTCCGCAGGCTTCGGGGGATCCGCCCGCCACGCACTCTCTGCTCCAGCTCCTCCTTCCTCGACTTCAGCCTCAATTCCTCCCCAACTCCACAGCGAGCGTTTCTCACGCGCGCCCCAACTGCCCCCCGGGCAGCCACTTCCCAAAGGACAGGCGCCCTCCTCCCCGCCGTCCGCAGCGGCCGCCCCGGCGCTTGGCTCCCGACCAGGAAGAGCCGGCCTCTGGGGTCGGCTGGGACCGCGCGGGACCCGTCCGTCCCCTGCTGTCCGCTCCAGCCGCGCCTCCCCAGCGACCTTTGTGTGCGCGCGGCGAACCCCTCCGCGGAGCCCTTTCAGCGGCGCCGCCTTGGGAGCAAGAAAAGAGTGAAAGGAAGGGCCCGGGCCAAGCAAGGGACTGGAGGGGGGCAAAAGGCGACAGCACTTACTCTGGGAAGATTCCGGCATGTTGCTGCCTTTGGGCTCCTCGTGGTCTCGCCCCTACCCCGGCTTCCCCGCCCCGCCAAGGGCCGGAGCGAGGGGGGACAGGGGAGGAGCGGATCCGCTAGGACCGAGCTGGAAATGGTGCTTCCGGAGCTGCAGGGAAGGGGCTCAAAAACTGTTTTGGTTTGGCTAAGGATATTTAGGGGGACCAGGAGGCTAGAGAAGGGCTGCGGGAAGGCCCGTGAGCGCGGACGTATGTAAATAACCATGCTCCCAGGGAATAACAGGGCAGCCGGGCTATGTGTATGGGGCGGGGGCGGGGGCGGGGGGGCGTCCGCATGTACATTTCTGTATTTGAACTTTGTGAGCAAGTTAGATCGAATCCCACACTTGGGCTTTTCGACTGTACTGGCCATGAAGTCGAGGTCTTTACACCCTAACAGCACCAAAGACCTACTTAAAAAGCAAAGGGCCTGGGAACAGAGGTTGTTTAATGGTAAAGGAAGAGGAATATTCAGTAAGGGAGAGAGATGCGCCCCCAGGTCACTCTCAGCGCCCCGGGTGGGTCTTCCAGGGGTCCTCTTCTTACCTGGTGGCTTTCCTAACAAAGTAAGAGAAGGTAAAGTCCCAGTGATCATCCAGCCACGCTTCCACGCAATCCTGGTCCCGCTGCAGCTGCGACCCCCCGGAGCCGGGGCTGGCCCGCTCCATGATCCGCGCCCAGCGTCTCTGCAGCTGGTTTGTGCTGTTTTCCACCCCAGCTGGGGTCCCTCCCTCGGAGTAGCAGGACTCTGCCCCGAGACCCTCCCCCTCCTCCTTGCTCCAGTCCGGCTGGCTTTCAGCGAAGCCGCTCCCGCACTTCGCCTGCCTCTCGCCGCGCCCCGCCTCTCCTGGTCCTCACCGCTCCCAGGTGTGGCGGGTGGGGCAGGCGCAGCAGCCGCGCGTCCTCCCTGGGGTCCAACGGAGACTGGTCTTGCAGTCTGTCGGGTCCCCAGATTCTCAGGCGGCGGCGGAGGCAACTGGCTAGCTCTCCGGAAGCTAAGTGGCCACGGCTGGAAGGAGGCCACGCCGCCGCTGGGGTGCGCTGTGTGCTGAGCGGGTTCCCGGGGAGCGCGCAGAGGTGACTGTGGGTGTGTTCGCAGAGTGCCCCACAGTAAGAAAGGGAGAGTCGCGATGTGCGCGCCCGTCCCAAGTGCTGAAAGCTGGAGTCAGGGGAACTTTTCACCAAAAGTAAGATGTGCTGGTATTCTGGCAACTTTCCCTCAGGCCTGAGTGAACAATGACCATCGCGCCTCGCTTTCCTCCAAGCCAGGGCTTGGGTCTGGAAGGTGCAGGGATAGACCTTCTCTGAGCCTAGCCAGCGCGGGGCACGGTGCGGGGAGAGTGTGTGCCTCAGATTTGCAGGCCCTGGTGGGTAACTTCCAACAAAGACATTCCCGTACTTAATATGTTAGTAATAACGACAGTAATAATTATAAACTACGTGTCTTTACATCAAACATACCCTTTTCATGACTGGAACAAGTCTTTCCGGGAAAAGAAAATGGAAAACTCAAATAATCGTGATGGCTTGTGTATGAAGTCAGAAAACGGGCACCTCTGTACAATTAGGTTAACTTGAGAGCACAGGTGCTACCCGGGTACAGTGCGGAGCGGGCTGGTTAGCCCAAGTTTAATTATACTTATAATTAAATGGAATTAATACACACACCCCACAAAAAAACTATCCTTTTCAAAGGGCTCAGCCTTTCTACTCTGTTTTGTCCTATCCCAATGTTTTACAAAAAGGAATTGGTGTCTTCCTTTTGCTTTGTTCTCATCTCCATCTCCTTGTCCCTCAATTTGCAGTTTTAATATGATAATTTGCAATGACCTAATTTGGGGACAAAATTAGATCTAGAGTTGTATGTTTCACAACGTGTGAATGACACCATTAGCGGTGATATACCCATAGTGATTTAGCTGACATACTTTTAACAAAGTCCTTTCAAAATATTCTTGGCAAGAATGTAAGACATTACTCATAGAATGAGTATTACTACACAGAAATACATAATTAAATTGATAGTATAAGAACTTTAAAAAATGTCTTCCAATCTCCCAACGCAATTGTTTATCCTTCCTGCATTAAATAACTGTCCTTCTATAATTGAAGTTTTTCTGAAACTTTACTGATGTATGCAAGTAAACAGAAACCAACAAAAACCAACAAAAAGTAAGCAAAGCAGTAGAATGTGAAATAACGTGTGATAAATTATATCAGATTTTAATGTGCAAGTTGTCTCTAATTTGATACTGTGATCCTGATGTGTGACTACAGTGCTCCTGAACTAGAGACTTTGTCCTCAGTGCTCAGTTTTTCCCTGTGGAAATCCATGTATTTCTCCTAACAGAGGGTCAATTACAATTTAAAACTATACTTTCCTACAAAAATGGAGTGAATTTTTGGCTTGAATCGTTTGCTTCAGTTGGCTGCTGTTAAATAAACAAGCACTACCTGTCCATTTTTCTCTTAAACTGAAAGGGTTAAATTATCAGAAACCAGAAAGATTTTTGAAAAGTTAGTGCAAGAAAAACAATCCGAGGATTCTGCCATAAATGAGTCTGAATTCTGTGTGGTGTACATGGTAGTTTGGGGGTTCCTGTGAAGGCCTGTTATTTGAAGTGAGCATATCACAAGAGATTGGGGGATGGGTTATTTCAAACTGTTCTAGTCTCCAGAAATCTCAGATAAAATTTGTAACAAACCTCTGTAACTTTAAAGTTCTTAAAGGTGACTTCACCCTGACTTCTTGTTACCCAGCTCCATTTTATTTTTTATCTCTATTTGCTAGATTGCTTAATATTTTAACTTACTGGTATAGCTTGCACTAAGCACTTCCAATCTTGTTTTAGAATGAGTTGAAGATTGAGTAAATAATAAACATTACCAGGAAATAACTTTAAAAAAAGCTGTTAATGGTGTTTACCCAAACAAATGTGCAATAGAGGCCTAACAGAAAGGCCTCCAATTCCCCTTGTACTAGAACAACACCCAAACTCTCTAAAGTAGCTTACAAAGTTCTGCATGATTTGACTTTTACCTACGTCTACTGTTGAGGTTCTGCCTCACATCAGGATCACAGATAACTAGAAAAAAATAAATCTGTGATGATCAAATTCCTTTCCCCCAAAAGTAATGTGAATTATTAAAGTCATGAAACTTCCCTGCCTTGTTTTTTTTTAATATTCAAATACCATATATATTTTTATTCAAATACCAATATATTCTGTCCCCTTTGCAATCTTACAGTATATTTAAGGCTTCAGAAAATTGATATATTTGCATTTATAATGAGATCCAATTTTCACACTATTGAAGAAAGAAGACTAGAAGATACATTGTGGTGTTGAATGGAATTAGAGGTTAAAAACTAAGTGTGTGTGTGTGTATGTGTGTTATATCATGTGGAGAAATCCCACATGATGAGGAAATTCAGGCAGTTTCTAAGAGCTGTGGGATCCTCCAGCTCACAGCCTACAAAGGAGTTCTAGTCAGTAAGAAAATGAATCCCTCAGTCTTACAAATATAAGGAACTAAATTCTGCAAACAACCTGTGTGAGCACAGAAGTGGATATTTCCCCATTTGGCCCCCAGATGTGACCACAATTCCAGCCAACATATAGATTTGCAGCCTTATAAGATGCTAAGGCATTTTCATAATTGACATCCTAATAATAATCTGAGTCCTATAATCAATGAACATAGTATATTTATCCACTTATTCCAGTCTTTTAAGATTTTTCCCAGTATTTTTAGTATATTTGTCTTACACGTATTTTGTTGAATATATTTCTGTATCTACTTCAGCTCTATCACTGAGAAGTACTAGAAGCAATGACATTTCGGTAGCAGTGAGTACACTTATTACCCAGATTTTGGTTTCTAAATACCATTCTTCACTTTAAAAGAAATCAGAACTCTTTGGAGAAAAAAATCCAGATCTAGGACACAAAAAGCATAAGATATGCCTGGAAAATCTTATTTAGCTAGAAAATTAGAAAGGTTTAAGATGATGGCAATAAATCAGAAGGGCAGAGGATGTATCTTCAGAGAGCTTTCAATGGATAAATCTAGAGCAATTGGAATATCAAAATATACAGTAATAGTAACAAATTTTAACAACTGACTAAAACAAGAAACTAATTTCACTCTGATATAAATAAATCACTAGATAAGTAAGTAAATAGGAAAGAAGAGAATGTCCCTTACAGTAGAATGCTACCTAATAAATACAAAAGGAGTTCTGTAGTATCTCCTTGTAAGTTTTTTATTAGTTATCATGGGGAAATGGTATCTTTACAATGGAGAGAACTTATGGATACCTTTCTAAGCAAGTGATCTTTAATATTACTTATACTGAGACAAACCAAGCATCCATACCTTTTAATAGGATATTCTGAAAAGGACACAATATCACTTTTATGTTATTCCTGAATCTAAATCTAAACATGAGGATCAGATTGAGGGATTTCCAAACAAACACACCTAGTTTGAGATTGAGAACCTAGTTATTTACTACTTTGTAACAATATTACCACATTATTAGTGGCTTGAAGCAATGCACATTTTTTATCTTCCAGTTTTAGGGAATAAGGAGTCTAGGCTCTGCTAAACTGTGTTTTCTGGGGCACCTGGGTGGCTCAGTGTGTTAAGCCTCTGCCTTTGGCTCAAGCCATGATCTCAGGATCCTGGGGTCAATCCTAGCATCTGGCTCTCTGCTCAGCAGGGAGCCCACTTCCCTCTCTCTCTCTGCCTGCGTCTCTGCCTACATGTGATCTCCCCCTCTCCCCCCATCAAATAAATAAAATCTTTTAAAAATAATAAACTGTGTTTCTGCTCAGGGGAGGTCTCACAAGGCAATCAGGGGTCAGCCAGAACTGCAATCTCATCTAAGGGTCGGTGGGAGAAAGATCTGCTTCCAAATGCACTCAGTCTGTTGGCAGAATCCAGTTCTTTGTGGTTGTAGAACTGAGGGATTACTTTTCTTGCTGAGTTCTGGCTGGAGACCTAACAGGCTGTTGGCCTTTGTTTCTCTGCCTTCATTATCCTAACATGACTGCCTGCTTTTTTCAGAACCAGCAAGGGAGAGAGACCCCAGTGAGATGGGACTATAATCATGTACATAACCACACATTCACATATGACATACATCCCATCACCTTTGTCATATTCTGTTTGTTGGGAGCAAGTCAAGGTTCTGCCTTCACATGAGGGGAGGGGAATCACAACAGGGTGTGAACCAGAGGGATCCATGGAGGCCATCTCAGGAATCCTTCTAGGATAACACTGTGTCATAAAGCATAGTGAGTGCGATGTAGCATGTGTCCAATAGATATTTGTGGGGCCAATTTGAAAAAAAAAAAAAGTTTTCTTAGATTACTTTGGCAGTATCTTTGTATAGTGTATGTAAATACATTAGTAATTGATCTTTGAAGAAGGGTTATATCTTTTCATGGTCTTGGAAGTCTTATCACACTTAACAAAATCACCTTTTACTCCCAGCAGCCCTGGGCTCATATGAAAGTTTTCTGAGGACAGTGTTGGAGTACACGCTTCAAGCTGTTGCACGGCTGGGATCAGCCCAGTATCTTAAATGTGTGAATTTAAATTAGATCATAACTTTTCATTTCAAAGACCGAGCCAGCTTATGAATAATGAAACTGTGTAACGGTGCAATTATTCCGATCAGTACATAGCATTTTCTTTCCCAAATCAAACATAGGGTTTTCTACTTAAGTCTCTTGTGGCAGCCTGGAATTCAGTTTGACATACAAAGGCTGATCCATGTGGAAAGACATTACATAGAAGATGGTGAGCAGCTGTTTTTTGTATCAGCGAAGGTCACACATAGAGGAAATGGACTTCCATGAAAACAGGAGGGATTTTGGACAGATACTAGACACACTTTCCTGACAGAGGGATGCAATACAGATGGATTTATGATGAAAAGCAACTGTGGAATTTTTCCCTAGAGACTTTTACAAATGGGGTGGACAACCATCTGTTGATAATGCTTTGAAGTCCTGTATCAGAGACAGATTGACCTCAAGGGCTCTTCAGGTTCCTCACTGCCCTTTCACCTGCATATGGACAGTATGTTAAACAGAGCGATTATGTGGTTTTCATTGATAAATAATACTAACCACTCAAGAAACATAACATATATCATAAATACTCAGACCCGGAACATATCTATCTTCTTCTCATCCACTTTCCTATTAAAAGAGAGATTCCATTCTCTGGAGAAAATATCCTGCACTAGTCAGAATGACTAAAAATAAAATAATTAGTTTAGAAAGAAATAGCAAGGACTGAAACACTTTTAAGTCAACTACATCCCAGGTGCGACACACTTAACTAAAAACCAGTTTAAAAGTAGGTCGTTTAAAATAGACTCTTTAAATGTTGGAGGAACAAAAATGTGTATTTTTAAAAGAAAATCTAGAGAAACAGAGATTTATTGATCTTGAATTTCTAGTCTAGAGAATCACTTGTCTTTTTTAAAAAAATATAAATTATAGGTAAAAAATTTTCAGTTGATGTGGACAGTCTCATTTTAGAAATCTCATGTCTTTTTGTAGACACCATGGTGGAGCCTGCTTTTTCCCAAGTTTCTAAGGACAAGTGTGGTTTAATTATTGAGCAAGAGAAAAAGAAGGAACCTCATGAACAGTGATAATTTTCATCTTTTGGGTAAATTTCTTTGAACTGATTCTCTTTTTTTTAAACCTATGTTTTATAATTTAATGAAAATCAATTTAGCAAAACTCAAGTAGCCTTCAAAATTAGCAAAACTTTTCACTCAAATTTGATCCATGCCTTGAAAAAGTTGCATTTTTTAAATAAACAAAGGCCGTATAGAAATCTAGATTAAAATAGAAGTCCATTCTTCACAGATACAGTCACTGTGATTCCATTTTCCCATTTTTTTCTTATAGGGAAATTAACAATATATTGAAAGGGAATAACTTGCAGCCATTCAAATCTAGAAGTTCCGTGGTAAAATTTTCTAGCGATGCTCACAGAAAATGTTGTCTTTACATAATTGCAGTCCCGAGAGACTTAATCAATAAATCAATAGAAAGAAGGAACTACATGCATAGAACAGACCCCAATGCCTTCAAGTTCATTTGTTTTCATTCTTCTCTGCCAATGAAATCACTGAGTGCATCAATTAGAAGCTTCCCATAAGCTATTCCAGCACGAGAGTCCTGCATAATCTCATATTTTAGGGCTAGGAATCTGAAAAATGTTTCAATAATGTTTTAAAACTCTAGAATTTATCAATGCCAGTGATTTTGCAGTAGCTACCTTGGAAGGCTATATATTTTTACAAACTGTGTTGTCATTGCTGAAAAAATTTTGGTAAATTCCTCTTCGGAATGTTTTCAGAGTCTGAATTAGTTTTCTTGTGTCTCTTCACTAGTGACAATATTTTGGTTTCTTTATTTTATGATGAGAGGGAATTTGTTTCTTTGTATATTTTAAACACCCAAAAGTCACTCCTCCTATAGTTTGATGGGAAATACATTTTTTTTTGTAAAATAAGAAATGATTATAAAGTAATGGGACTGATTTTTGCTCTCTAGATTGGAAGTTTGTATCATCTGCGATATATTTGCAGCTGCGAGACCATAGGAAATTTATGTGACAACTTCATGCCTCAGTTTCTTTATCTACAACACAAGTTAAGAGCAGGCCACATACAGTTGTTGTGACTGTTAAGTGATATAATAAATATACAACACTAATAATTAGAGTCCCCAGTGCATAGAGCTCAATAATTCTTTTTTTTTTTTTTTTAAGATTCATTTATTTGTTTTAGAGACAGAAAGAGAGAGCCAGGGGGAGGGGCAGACGGAGATGAAGAAAGAGAATCTTAAGCAAACTCCTCACTGAGTGGGGAACCCTTATGCAGGGCTTGATCCCATGACCCTGAGGTCATGACTCGAGCTGAAATCAAGAATCAGACACTTAACCGACTGAGCCACCCAGGCATACTAATCTCTTCTTACTAATTTCTACACCAGGCACTCTGAACTCTTACTAATAATTCTTATTGAGAGAATAACTATATAATGAGGATTCTAGCTTCATTTCCCCCATCAAACTCCGTCCTCCAAGTCCAGCATGTTACTTGAAACTTACTGCAAATCTATCCTCTGAAATCAGTTTCCCCTCTTTGGTGTTACTAATTCATTTTGTAATTCTCTCTTTTCAGCCAGTCATGGAGTCCTGATGTGAATGCTTTACTAGTCTTTGCTGAAGACGATATTAACTATGTGATTTCCAAAATAAACAAAAAAAGTAAAGAGGATGTAGGATATAATTTTTAAGGCCTTCCCTGAGACTCTACCATTTCCTGCCCTCTACCCACAAATTTTTTTTTTTTTTAAAGCAAACTTCATGATGGATGAGGGCAGGCACAAGTCTAATTTTGCTAGACTCTTGAGGTATAAATGTACTGAACCCCAAGCCTCAACATACTAGCACATATGGGCTGGCATGTTGCCGGTTTCCCTAGGGTAAGACTCACTTTCAATGAGGGGATTCCAACCAGAGGTGAGATCATTTTTCTTGTATGCTTTGAAAAATTGATGTACCAGGAATAGAGGGTGTATTCTGGAAATGAAATTCTAGTCCAAGTGAAAACTCCGTGTGAACACTGATTAAAATTGCAATTGTAAAAGGTACCATGGTGGGAGGTACAAATGAAAGTAATGGAGGGCTTACACCATTCTCTGTGTCCTCAGGGTCATTCCTATGTTCTCAAGAACATACTCCTAAATAACTCTGGCACAGTGCTCGAAAGCCCTAAATAAGCAGTGAGCATTAGGAAAGTCATTGGACATACTGAATATCTTCTCCTTGTCCCCCCAGGTCCTACTGTGTTCCCGGGAAGCTGATCTATAAACATTACATCGGCAAGGTCTTTTGCCCTCTGACTAGTGGTTGTCTTGTTTAACAGGGAACATCAGTAAGAAATGATGAGGTAGGAGGAGAATGAGCTCAGAATTTTTATCAGCCCAATATGATGGACTAAACATGGTGGCAAATTTTTTGCTACTTCTCCCACTGAAAGGTAAAATCTGATTCTCCTCTCCCCATTCACTGGGACTGGCCTAATGATTGGCTTAAACAACTGAGTGTAGGGCAGTGGCATTTTGGGACTTCTGAGGCTAGGTCATTATAAGAAATCTTGCAGCTCCCATCTGTTCAGGTCTCTTGGAACATTCATACTTGGAGATCTGATATATAGTGTAAGAAATATGACAACCCAGGCGCACCTGGGTGGTTCAGTCAGTTAAGCATCTGCCATCTGCTCAGGTCATGATCCCAGGGTCCTGGAATTGAGCCCCACATTAGGCTCCTTCATCATAATGGAGTCTGATTCTTCCCCATCCCCTGCTCACACTCTCTGTCTCACTCACTCTCTCTTTCAAATAAATAAATAAAATATTGAAAAAAAAATCTGACGAGATTGCCCTGCTGGAGTGGGCTGTAGGGAGAGACCCTGTGGAGAGAGAGAACAATGCCAGCCATTGCCCAGCTGTTCCAACTTTTCCAGACAGATATGTGAATGAAGACACCAACTTTGAGGACATTGCAACCCCAACAGATTCAGTGTGTGAAGAATCAGGAAACCCAGCCAATAGCAGAACTAAGACCCCAAGCATCTGACCCCTACTGATCTGTTGCAGACATTTCCAGCTGTTCAAGCCACCCTGGCTGAGGCTGAGGCTCCAGGCATTGTATCTCTGCTATGACCTGCCAGGATTTCTGCCCTACAAAATGGTGAGCATAATACATAATTAGAGTTTTACACTCTTAAGTTTGGGGGTGTGCGTTGTTATGGAGCAGTAAATAAGCAGACACCAGGTAACCTCCCAGCTGTGTCATCACTGGTTGGCCATGTTTCTCTGCCAGAGTGTCTTCAAGGCAGCCCTCTCCATATAGCTACTCATGTTTTCTAGCCTATCAGAGATAATGGCTCCCTGTTATCCCTAGCTCTACTTGCTTTTGTGACTTTCTTAAATCTTGCTCATCTTTTAAAACTAGCTCCTTAATTAAACTATCCTGAATTACCCAGTTTAAGGACATTGTCTGTTTCCTGTTGGAATCTCAGCTCATGTGTCAAACCTGTTACACATGTCTTAGGAGCAGGGGAGAAAGCTATAGACTATGGAAAGAGGCTTCAGATAGCCACACAAAAATTTACCTAGCAAAACAGTACGTTTATAAACTTATATGAAGTAATTAGCGTGCTACTCTTAATGAAATACTTTAGAAAATACTAAGCTTTGAAGGCCATCCTTAAGGTTTTCTGGATTCAGTAAGTCTTACTCTTTTGCTTTGTTTGTGAGGGAAGCCATTATTCTCTAACACACTGCATTATTTTCTTTAACAAACACTTATATATTACACTTTCTATATTCCAGGCACTCTTCTTCTGCTTCTTTTTTTTTTTTTTTTAAGATTTTATTTATTTGAGAGAGAGAGCGTGCGTGTAGGAGCAGGGGGGAGGGGAAACAGACTCCCTGCTGAGCAGGGAGCCCTTCTTGGGGCTCCATCCAAGCTCCCTGAGATCATGGCCCAAACCAAAGGCAGACACTTAACCAAAGAGCCACCCACAAGCCCCTTCAGACACTCTTCTAAGACCTTTACAAATAATGACTCATTTAATCACCCTAATAACACTATCAGCCCTGTGTTATTATCACCATTTTACAGAGGAAGAAACCAGGGGGTGTTGAAGTTACGTAACGGGCCCAAGGAATCACAGCTAGTAAGTGGCTGAACTAGCACTAGAAACCATAATGTTCAGCTGTAGTGTGTGTGCTCTTTACCCCTGTTTCACACCGTTAAGTCTTGCCAGGAAAGACTTAGAAAACAGGAGAAATGAGTCACCTCAGGAGCGACTCATTTCTGCATGACTGTGCTCAATGATTGCTGGGGCCTCCTCTTCTCACAGACATCAGAGGTGATGGAGAGTGAGAAAGAGAAACAGACTGGGAGCTCCGGAGAGCACAAACACTAGAGAGGACAAGTGGAATAGTTATGAGTTGCTGTGTAACAAATTGTCTCAAAA
Organism: Mustela erminea; assembly: GCF_009829155.1. Lineage (NCBI taxonomy): Eukaryota > Metazoa > Chordata > Mammalia > Carnivora > Mustelidae > Mustela > Mustela erminea. Next base: position 75,630,363 of record NC_045615.1, read on the forward strand.
TGTGGTGGGTTAGAGCAACAATAGATTGTTGTGTCTTATGGTTTCTGTGGGTCCGGGTTTCAGAGAAGGTCCAGCAGCATCTCTAATCTGCCATTTCTGGAATCTCAGGTGGAAGACATGGAGGCTGGTGTGGGAATCATCTGAAGACTTCTTTGGTCCCGTGTGGGCCTGGCTGAGTCTGCAACCTAGAATACTGTTCACCCTCCATCTGGTTCCAGGGATGCTAAGAGGAAATGCCCCCCCCCCTCCCCCCCCCCGCCAAATGACATATGGTTTCATGTGTGGGAAGTACAATTTTGGAAAACCTAGCTTAAGTGATTTTTTGTTTCATCCAGGCTTTCTGAAGAAAGCAAAGGTCAAACTCAAACCTGGTAAAAGAATTATTATAAAAATGTGAAGAGTGTTTAAAGAAATAAAAAAATAAGGGATGGTGTAGAACTCCAGGACTCAACAGCAGAGAGCCATTGTCTCTCCCAGGACTCAACAGCAGAGAACCACTGTCTCTCCCAGGACCAGAATCCTGAAGGGAGCTATTTGGAAAGTTGTCTGACAAGAGCTGTGGCCTTTAGGAAAGAATTCAGATAACCATGCATCAGTTGGTAGAGTAGAAAGAGGGTGAATAAATACTCCTGTCTCATTGTCTTCCTGCTCTCTGATCTTCTACTTATCTAAACCAAGTGGATGCCATATGGCCAGACCAGTTCATACAGGCCAGCTCCGCAGGACCACAGAGTAGAGTGATGGTAAGAAAGATAGAGAATGGGCCTTGACAGAAGATACCCAACACATTAAAATATGACTGCTGGTAGGTGGTGGGGAGTGAAGAGTATTTTTTTTGGGGGGGGGTCACCAGACTTCCGGTGAATGCTACTATAATTTGTAATGTCACCCTTATCAGACTTTATATTATGGTGTACCATATGAAATTGCCATTTTTAAGGTTAAAACACTGGAAGAATTGGCAATTTCATATACTTCAACCTAATATTTTGGGTACTTTCCAGTCAAGTTACAAATGAATAAATACTCACACTAGATAATGGAAAATTTTGCTTCTCATTGTTTTATGGTTAACTATTTTCTGAGTCAGGACTGTCTAAAATATTTAACTGGGCTAGGTACTCTGATCAGACTTCATCAAGCATTTTTCTTTTGGTTGTTTAGGGGTGAGCCAAGATAAAAATACAAAGTCAGCAAAGCTTTTGAGGTAGGCATGTTACTTACTATAGCTCATGGCAGTCTCAGTCTTAAGTAGTTTAACCTACCTACCAGTTTGCCCTTCAAAAGGTGGACAGTCTTGAATCCAAGCAGAGAATTATAAAGGATGTCCTGATACCAGAGTTTCAGGGAGGCCCATCAGCAAATAGAAGAAACTTGGGATAGATCATGGGAATGGTAAATTTTGAGTTTCATGTTCAAAGCATGCTGTTGACCATACTGCCCCCTAATCACACCTTATTTAGTAACTTACTGGATAAAAAAACTCTGGGGAGAAGTGAGTGAAGTTTAAAGGGATATACTGAGCTTTCCACTAATAAGTTTTGTTTTTACTGATTGGATTAATTGGAATGAAATAAGAGATATGCATCAATTTTTATTCTCTAGGTTTGTGGAGCAGATCACACTGGGTATACATCTTTGTGTTCTATTGGAAAAGTAAAGAGGAAAAAAAATTCTAGGTTCCTTCTTATGTATTTTTTGGAATCTGAAACTAAACTACACCAATTTCTATATTCCTTTTTTTTCTCAGTTTCTGTATTCTTTATTGTTGCTCTTCATTAAAAATAAATCAAACAAATAATCTTGTAATTCTATAAAATTAAAGGAAATGCATTTATATGCATCACCTTCTTATAACATCAGCTTCTTTAATTGGGAGAGTCTATCAATGGGCATTTTCCAGAAGTTGCTTAACCTTTATGGATGGTCTACTTTATAGCACACATTATGATTTTACATAGCTTATCTTATTTAAATCTCCCCAAAATTCAGTGACATAGATTTTATTTCTATTTTATAAATAAGGAAATACATTCATAGGGTTCAGGAGTTTCTTCCAGGCTATAATAATAGTTGGATTTCTAACCATATTATTGCTTCCATAAGTGTTAATTAAGATCTTACGTAAACCAAGTAGCAAGTGAAGAATGAATGTTAGTAGGACACTTGAATGCATTTAGTGTAGTGACAAAAGCAAGACATAAACATCAGCTGTAATATAACAACAGTTTACATATCTCTTATTTTGTATCAGTTAATCACGCCAAACAAATCTTATCAGAATCTAGCCCAGTATATCTTGCATAAACTTTACCTCCTTCACCAATTCCCTAAACTATACATATGCCAATAGCTAATGATGGATGGATAAGGAGCCCCTAGCACAGTGCTTTAAACTGGGAGGAAGGCTCATTAAAGTTTGGTTGAATGAAGGTTAGCAAAAACATACTCTGAAATGCACAGTAACACATGGGAGAAGCAAAGAAAACGTTTGATACCATTTCCAAAGTTACAGCCTGATTTTAAAAATAGTAGCTATGGAATGACCAACCTGGTATATAACTCCTTTTGGCGAAAAGGATGAAAACACACCATGTTTTTGAAAGACAGCATTGACCCCAAAAAAAAAAAAAAAAAAAAAAAAAAAAAGGACAGTCTCCTGATGATGATTCCAAAGCTACAAAATAAACATTCTTCTTTACCTATGGAAGAGTAGTGGCCTCTCAGAGTTTTTACTTGGTTTTGATTTTTGGAGGAGCTATATTTTATATAGGATCACCCATTACCATTTGAAATAGACATTTTTGCTGCCCATAAGCATTCATTTCTCTCTTCTTTCCAATAGTACCTGGACCTTACTCAAGCATCTTCCCCTTCCTCATACCTCCCATGGGCCTCAGGAGAACCTGAGCTCACTACTCCTTCCAGGGTGATTCTGTTACATCTTAGGTGAACGCCATCCCTAGAACAAGCCACGGGTGCCAGAGATGACCTGTGATCTAATTAATGTAAGGAGAGGTTTTCAAGGGGCATCAAAGAATGACCCATCATCACAATGACAGAGATTCTCAGAGTGACGCTCCTCTAGACATTACCATCATTCTTTGGTCATGGTTTTGCTACTGTGCTAGTACTCTGAAGAGGAAGCTTCTGTTTAGAGTGGGAAGAGACCTCTAGCGCTGCGGGATTGTACCCTGGAAGGTTTCACCTCCTTCTCTTCTAGTCAACTGCGCCCATAAATCTCTGATTGCTTAACTAGTTTCAGTTGGGTTTTCTGTCATTTACAGCTGAAGGTATGCCAACGTATAAACCATCAACATTTTATTCTTATCAACAGTTCTGCTATCAGTATATTCTGGCTTTGAGTCAATTAAAGAAGTAAAAAAGACAGTCCTTCTCATGGGATCAATATGATGAGACTGTTGCAAACCTAGAAGTCTATACTTAGAGGTCCACAGAGCCATATACACACCCCCTAAAAACCCCATTGGTTAAAAAACTTGCCAACTCAAATATGCCATTCATCTGAAGTCATCAAGTTTTAGTTCCCTGACACTGTACATTGTGTGTTTTGTGAAATTAGATGTTTCCTGTGATAGCAAGAAACCCAAGTAATAATCTACCTGGCAAAGGACAATGAAGAGTGAAGATGAGTACGTAATTTAGGTATGGAGTGCTATAGAGCTCTCGCATATTTTTAACATCACACAAAATGATTTGAATTTAAAAAAAAATCCTTACAGAATTTAAAAATCCAACAAATTAAGAAAATACCATAAATTATTTTTTAGGCACATTCAAAGAGAATCACTAGAATCAGAGCCATTACAATTTGTTTCAAGCACTAAGAACATTTGACACGTGAGTAGATGATAATAGTATACATGATTTTTAAAAACCATTCTGAATTTAAATTATCATAGAACTATCAATATAGGGTTTCAAATTGAGACTACCTCAAACAATCTAAAATCATGTGTCCATCTGGTTTAAAGACCTAGAAGGAAAGAATAATTAGCAACTTATGAATTATCATTTTAGTTACACTCAGATTTCAAAAGTATGCTTGTGACTTGAATAAATATGCCCTTAAGTATAAAATAAGGCCCCAATTTACTTTGAAATCTTAAAAGGTTTTGTTAAGTGATTATTTTGGCCTATAATCAAATTACAAACTTAAAAAAATGGCATTTCTTTTCTTATAAAGAAAGATTATTTTTTAAGTTTGCTTGTTTTCCTTCCCAACTAGTATTTATGGCACATTTATTTGGAGTAAAGGGGTTAAAACAAACCCAACTCTTATGTAAGCTAGAGAATTGACGTTTGGAGTCTCAGAGAGACTTCTTCTTTGTATTTTGCATTTGCTTTGTATTTATGTACTATGCAAAAAACAGTAATTCTATTTTTTTTTTAAATTGAATAAGTAGCAGGATATCTGCTTTGTTGCTCAAAATGTGTTTTCATATAATCACAGTAGTGTCCCCAATTGATCATATAGTAACTACCTTCCAACTGGAAAATGAACAAATAGTTGAGACAGTATCCCAATTGCTTTATTTACAGTAAGGAAAACCTAATCAATAACTATATAAAAAAATCTAGTTGCAAAACTAGAGATAGTGATCAGAATTATCATCTCAAACGTTCACTGAGTGTTACATTTATAAAATAATATTTCCTAATGCCTTTGGAACCCTTTCTCACCTTGCCTGCTCAAGCCTCTTTCCAATATCCAATAAAAGCCTGACTTTAGTAAGTAAGTGTATCCTTTTTGGTATTTTTTTTCAGTAAAAACTTATGGATTTAGAGTTTATAAAACTATTTTTGCTTTGTTTTGTAGTTGTTGCTTTAGGTCCCAAACAGGCACTGTTCTAGAAGGGGATATAAGTCATGAATAGAAGAATAATTCAACTATTCATAGGCTCTAGAAAGCTCCTCACTGTTTCTTCAAGGTTTATTCATGTATTCATGTATTCAATAATAAAGGATTTTTGAATGCCCCCTAAGTAAAATAAATTGTAATTCCTCAAAAGTGTTCTCTGCAAGTATACCGTTACTGGGAGGACAGCTATTAGGCCATTCATTTTCAGTTTATTTTGCAAGGAAACGTACCCCTCTGAGCTTGTTTGATTTGGATATGTATTCCTAAAGTAAATATTGCTATTGATGGCTTCCTGTTTAATGTTAAGCAGTCAAGTGACCCTAGAAATCTTCCGGTTGTGTTAAAATTTCTTTTACATAGATTCCAAAGTAATTGCTTTCATATTATTTGGTATGTAAAAACCAACGACCTCCTGTATCCGAACTTTTATACCATTTTATTCTTACAGATCCTAAGAGACAAATTACTTGACAAAAATAACAGTATTATTTTGAAGTAATGAAGTTATTTAGACCAACATTTAATGTATGTCACATTAAGTTTTAGACAGAAATTAAATTAGCTATGCTGGCTTCCTGGTTCTTGGGAAGTCATTTATTACTCTTTTTTCTTATCTGCAAAATTAAATTAAATTAAATTCCACCTAATCTATCAATGTTCCTACATCTGGACCCAGATCCTCTGCGCTTCCAGCAGGAATCAGCTCCTATCCGTTCACTTCTGTGTCAAATACAGTTCCTCTTTCACTTCCATGAGGCTCCGTGGACCCTTTCTCTCTTCCGCATCATCCTTTCTTCTGCCGTAAATTATTCACATCAGCATAAAAGCATGTTGTAATATCTTTTACCTTATTTTTTTTTTAAAAAGCCCTCTTTTGACCCACATCCCACTATAGTTCCATTAATTTCTCTGCTCCCTTTTTGGTGCTCCATCTCTGATGCTGTTTTCTTCATTTTCTCCTTCTCTACTTGGATCTTTCACCCAAACCCACTTCTTTTTCTCCTACACATCACTGTCTCTTGAACCCATCGCAGTTATGCCTTATTCCATATCCATTCCAGAAAAGAGTGCTTGTTAGGGTCACAAATGACCTCTATGGTATAACCAGTATAAAATTCTTAGTCTCATTCAACTTGACTTATCAGCAGCATTTGGCACAGGTGACGATCCCTTCTCTATGTTCTTCAATGTGTCTCTAAGATAACTGTCTGATCTCCCTTTACCCCAACTCACAGGCTGCTTGCTTGTCTCTCTTAGTTGCTGGATTTTCCTCCTCTTCCCAACAAGGATCAGTCTTCAGCCCCCATTTTATTCTTATTCATGTCTTCAGTAATTTCTTTTTTGAGCTGAAAACTTTCAAAATTTTATGCCCATCAATGCAGAACAAGACTGACTTTATTTCTAACTGTGACATAAAACTGGAAAATGGCATCCCTCTTTCCATGATTCCATGTTTATCCCCTCATTCTTGGGATCAAACATGAAGGTCATTTGTCCATTCATCTGACAAATACTTATTGAGCAATATGTGCCTGACTGTATTCTGGCTTATCCATAATCTAGGCTTCTCATGGTTTCTGGTCTTTGCCTTCCTCTTTTTCTTTTTTTCTATCATTTCTGCTTGTTCAACTTTATCTGTTCCCAATACTTCAGATATGTGCTAAGGACTCTCCTCCCGATTCATATACCCACTATCTCCAAATACTTTCTCCCCAAAGTTGCAAACCCAAAATTCTACGCACTAGATGTTTATACCTAGAACAGACACTTCAAATTCAAAAATACAATTTAAGTGCAATTGTGTTAGGAAAGCAAACAACACAAATGCTGAAGCCCTTCCTGTCTAAGCCAGACATGAATCATTCTCAATTCTTCCTCTTCTTTTAACTTACTGGGCCTTTCTAAGTATCTCTGTAATGGTCTGCTTAGCTCCATTCCTACTAATAGTGTTTCAGCACTTGACATGCCACAAGCATTCTTCCTGTAAGGATCTCTCCATTTCCATTCTTGTATTCCTCCATCTCTTTCCCACTTTGCTGCCAGCATCATTTACCTGAATTGAAATCTGAACATTTCACTGCTCCGAAATAACATCTGTGATGGTTCTCCATTTCCCACAGAGAAAAGCTCACGGTATGATTCCTTGTAAGAATAAAACATGTGAACTTCATCAGCTCTTCTTGATGTTAAAGACTTGACATTTCTGTCCCAAAAGAATGACTTGTAGGTCTATGAGGTGGACATGGTTTTTCTGACCTTTTGTCTCTGAATACGTTTCCACACCCTCTGTATCTGTTGAATGTGTATCTTCCATCTAGATTCAGATCAGCTTAGGGTGCCTGAATGGCACAGTCAGTTAGCATCAGACTCTTGGTTTCTGCTTAAGTCATGATCTCAGGATCATGAAATTGAGCCTCACATCGAGCCCCACATGGGGCTTATGCTCAGTGTGGAGTCTGCTTGAGATTCTTTCCCTCTTTCTCTCCCCCTTCTTTTAGTCCTTGCCTCTGCTCACGTGCTCTCTCTCTCAAATAAATAAATGAATAAATAAGTAAATAACAGATCAACTTATAATATCTTTGAAGGTCCTTAAGCCCCGACACTCCCCATAATTAGGTCATCTCTCCTCTGTGTCATTATACCTTGTATATACATCTTTTTTTTTCTATGTATTTCATATAGTGTAATTATTTACCTGTATATCTGTCTACTTCAATGTACAGGGAAAACTATGCAGGTAGAGACCATGTATTATTAATGCTATAATTTCAGTTTTTTTTCAGTTTTTTAATTTTTATTTCATCTTTTGTAAAGAACAGGGAACAGTTGATATGCACTATCATATAATGAATACTTCTAAACTGCAGAAGTTTAGATTATAAGACAAAATTTCTTTTTTCTAAAACAGAACTATTTTCCTAATATGAGTTTCTCACTTATACACTTATTTTTTAAATATTGAACTATAACCCACATCATAAAATTCACCCTTTTGAGTTGCACAATTTAGTGGTTTTTAATATAATTACAAAATTGTGTAACCACCACTACTGTCTGACCCCAGGACATTTCCAATTCCATTTTCAGTATCTCCAAAAAAATTCTGACCCCCTTTAGCCATTATTCCTCATCCCCACCCTCTCTCCAGATTAATTAATCTGTTTTCCACCTCTAGTGGTTTGCTTATTCTGGACATTTAGTGTAAGTGGAATTATGTAATATGTGGCTTCTTACATCTGGCTTTTTTCATGTAACATCATATTTTTAAGTTTCGTCCATCTTGTAGCATGTTTTATTATTCTTTATGACTGAATCATATTCCATTGTATAGATATACCATATTTTGCTTATCCATTTTCAATTGATGGATATTTCAAAACGTTTTCCATTTTTTGGGCTATTACGAATAATCCTTCAGTGAACATTCATGTACAAATTTTTGTGGAGGTGGACATATGTTTTCAATTCTCTTGGGTAAATGTTAGGGATGGAATTACTGGGTCGTATAATTCCATGTTCTTTGAGGAACTGCTCAACAGTCTCAAAGTGACTGCACTATTTCATGTTCCCATGATCTATGTATAAGAGTTTCAATTTCTCTACATCCTGGCCAACATTTGCCATTGTTCATCTCTTTGATTATAGTCCTCTTGGTGGGTATGAACTGGTATGTCATTGTAGTTATACAGGGTTTGCTATCATCCTCCCATAAAAGGATTATAAAAATTTCCATTCTATTTAAAACCTATAATGGGGCACCTGGGTTGCTCAGTGGGTTGAGCCTCTGCCTTCAGCTCAGGTCATGATCTCAGGATCCTGGGTTCAAGCCGCGCATTGGGCTCTCTGCTCAGTGGGGAGCTTGCTTCCCCCACCTTTCTCTGCCTGCCTCTCTGCCTACTTAAATAAACAAAATCTTTCAAAAAAAAATCCCTATAAGCAAATATTTCACTTTATATTACTCTGAAATAAATGGGAGGTAGGCTTCTCAGAGGATGAAGCTATTCTTTTTTCTTATCTAAAATATTGTTTAATGTTAAATTATTTCTTATTATTCGTAAAATACTTCCAAGTTTCTCCTGCTTCCCCCCTCCCTTTTTTGTGGGGGGGCACTATAAGACCTCCAAATGCTGTTAAGATTTGACTCATGTTGATTTTGAGGGAAAAATACTTTCTAGTTCCTATCCTATCTATCCTACATTTAAGCATTATATGTCAGTTTAAGGCTAGGGAAAAAAGATAACACATTTATTTGTCTCCCTTGTGACTTTAGACTTTTTTTTTTCTTATTTTTCTTTATTCTTTTCTGATAACTAGCAATTACTTTGTTTTTGAATGCATTTAACCTGCCCAGATTAGTATTGTTTGAAATTTTTATAAACACACTATAAATTCCTTTCTGCTACACAACATGGGGATAGATATTCAGCATAGATAGTGTGTTTTAAAAGTCGGGTAATTTGTTTGAACATGTGGTAGTATGGAGTGACATTTGTTATAGTGGCTGTTTGTACCTTTACAGACACATTCCTTTGGCTGAGTCTTACGAATGAGGTGACTGTGATTGTGGCCAGCGCTCTAGTCTCTAGTTGAAGAAAGGATATTCCAGCTTTTGCAAAAAAATAGTGACAATGATTTGCTCAGATGGATTCCCAAGCTGATAAGATATGGCCAGATGATACAGGACATTCTCTGCAGTGTTCGAGCTTTTGAGAGACTTCTGTTGACATGTCCCAAATATATTCTCATAGGGTTGTTTCTATGTTTTTTCCATGCTCAGAAGAACATTCATCCCATTCATCCAATGATCTTGTGTTCATGCACTTTAAGTATTTCTCACTTTTGCTCAGAGACTTTAGGTTAGTCATTGACTAAATGCTTTCTTCATTTAGTCACAATTTATTCACCATGGATCCTCAGTAGGGTGCCTGTGATTTTCCTTATTATTATTATTATCACTAAAAAGATTTCTCTGACTTTTCCTTAAGCTTCTGTGTATTTATGTAGCTGTGTATAACCTAATTGACCCATTCCATATAATCTTACCTTAAATAGCTCAGATCAAATATTTTAACTTCACTCTCATGTGAGTGCATAGCTGAACATTTAGCTTAAATAGTATCATTCACCTTCACAAATAGGCACAACTACACATTGATCACCATATAATTCACCTTACCAATTATGCACATTTATTTTATTTTGAAGCAGAAGTCAAAATTAATAAGCATCCATATTTCTGTCTGTTACTATACGGTGATTTTTAAAAGGAAGGAAAGGAAATCATGTGGAATAATTTGTAACTGATAAATGTTTGAAAGTTACATGACCTTAAATATGTCTCATCAATGATGAGTGATTATGTCTAATTTTTACCTACTAATTCATTTTGAATATAAAGTATTTTATTTTGAGGGACACCTGGGTGGCTCAGTGGGTTAAGCCTCTGCATTCAGCTCAGGTCATGGGGTCAGGATCCTGGGATTGGGCCCCAAATTGGGCTCTCTGCTCAACAGGGAACCCGCTTCCCATCCCTCTCTCTGCCTGTCTCTCTGCCTACTTGGGATCTCTCTCTCTCTGTCAAATAAATAAATAAAATCTTTAAAAAAAACATTTTGTTTTGTTTTCAATTTCTTTGTTACACTGACTTTTCCTAAGAAGGGGATTAATATTTTTCATTGATTCTTAAGATTGATATTGGTAAACATCTAACTTTCCTCTTCAAGTATATCTTTCTCACCAGTAAATTTTTTTTCTCATTATTTGTACCTCTAATAAAATTACACTTAATTTATGCCACTGGGAATTCTGAAGATGGACCATAAAAAAAGTGCCCTCTCTCCCCTTCCCCCCAAGAATATAATGCTTATCCAACTAAAAATTTGAGGCAAATTAAAGAGCAGAAATGGGCAAAGCCATGTGTTTTAGCAACCAGAATTAAAAGAAGCTGAAGCTCAGAACATATCCCATTTTTTTTTTAAAGATTTTATTTATTTATCAGAGAGAGAGAGGGAGAGAGCGAGCACAGGCAGACAGAATGGCAGGCAGAGGCAGAGGGAGAAGCAGGCTCCCCGCTGAGCAAGGAGCCCGATGTGGGACTCGATTCCAGGACGCTGGGATCATGACCTGAGCCGAAGGCAGCTGCTTAACCAACTGAGCCACCCAGGCATCCCAGAACATATCCATTTATCATGAAGTCTTCATGGTGAGGAAATTTACCACTGCTATAGTTAGCATGTACACCTGCAAAGTCTGGGACTTACAGGGATGTCTGTAAATGGAAAGTGTATGAAGAGTTTCCGGTTAAGCAGCATTTGTTTCAATCTGAATGTGTAATTTATCATATACCCACAGTGTATAAACTTGAACAGAGTGTAGCATTGGGCTTGGACAACATGGTTTTATGGTTTCAGATGTTTTAAAATTTTTCAAATTTGCTTTGAACTAAGTGATCCATCCGTCTTTTTTAGAATTGTTTTTCTTTTATTGCCAATTGTATCCATTTTATTTAAGGACAAAGAAGCATTTTGACCCCCAAATAATGAATTCTTATTAGCTTCTAAACTAGTAGGTCCTATTCTATATCATATCATCATATTACTTTCAACAACTTTAAAAGTCAAGGATTTAACATTCTTCTCTTCCATTTTGTTGACTTCATTGGTCAAATTCTTCTTATTAGAATGATTTTAGAATCCTAATTTTAGTAGCAATGCACTGTAGAATGGAGACTGGATGTTGCAGATTAGATGCCTGGCTGTGTTATTGGTCAAGTTACAGATCAATGTGAAGCCTCAGTTTTCCTATATAGAAAATGGGTAATAATAAAATAGGAGAGCCTCCTTACCTGTGGAGAACTCATACTGGAAGAAAAACCCATTTAAAATGAATATGCTTCAAATACCATAAATTTTATAGCAAATTATAAGAAGTTTGTGAGTTCATCTTTAAACATTCATGCTAAACTATCTAGTAATGAATTCATTTTAATTCATTGTTAAACATTGCAAAGATAAGCTATTTTTAGCATAAAGACAGAATGAAGCAGGTATTAATTTTTGGCATAATTTTGGAGGGGTAAAGTTATACGATAGTATGATAGACAATCTTCATTTCAGACTTCGCTTTTAAAGTGGGATCAAGATTTTTTGATATTTAAATTCCTCTTTTTTGAAAAACATTACCTGCCAACAGTTTGCTGATTTTCTTTTTCAGTTGTTAGCTGCTCTAAATTCTGCCAAGTCCTCATTTGCTCACGTCTTTGCTTGTGATTTGAATAGTGCTCCAACATATTTTTTATCAACTTATGAAAATACACATCTTTTCCAAAATCTACAAGTATTATTTGCTGTTGGTTTTTACTGTGTTTCTGGATGTTTGGCTCAATTAACAAGAAACAGAGGGACAAAAACTTTGGCTCTTGTACTGGGATGCCGACATTAAATGGAAGGGATGTTTGAGCTCATTTCATGCTGTAAGTGGTCAATTTACTAATGAATATTTTGTGTTACAGTGACTTTTACTTATTCTTAATATCTGAACTAAAAAAATGAATACTGACATAAGGGCGACCTAACACATCTAATTATATTATTAAGAAATGCAAATGCAGGGATATATGGACAATACTAAGCACAGTGCCTGGTATATATTAATCAAACAATACCTATTAGTGATTGTTACTCTTAAGATTATTTCATAATCAGGGCCCCTGGGTGGCTCAGTGGGTTAAGCTGCTGCCTTCGGCTCAGGTCATGATCTCAGGGTCCTGGGATCAAGGCCCGCATCAGGCTCTCTGCTCAGCAGGGAGCCTGCTTCCCTCTCTCTCTCTCTCTGCCTGCCTCTCTGTCTACTTGTGATCTCTCTCTGTCAAATAAATAAATAAAATCTTTAAAAAAAAAGATTATTTCATAATCATTTTGTAACAAAGATAGTTGATTATATACAGTTGGTCTTTGGGATACCCATTTCACAGAATGAACTTAGCTGTCTAGCAATAACCCAACTGTTGAGGTCAACAGACCACTACTATGATTGGGGCCTCCTATTCCATTTATTTAACTCATCAGAGTTTATTTCCACAAACCAACTGACAAAAAATACTTTTTAGAAACTCTGCAGCCCAATCCATTCATGCTGATTTTTCTCTTCAAAGGGAGGACACAGAAAGTATAGATAGAGAGTTTTGTCTTGTAAGTCAGAAGTTGAGAAGGAGCATGGATTTTGGCTGAATTAGTGGCAGAGTGAGAGATAAGACAGTCATGTCAGCTGCAATTTCCTTTAGAGACTTTGTCTCCTTCCTTTCGCTCTTCCTTCGGTTTGTCTGTGGTCCTCTTTGAATTAAGATAGAAATCAAAAGTAAAAGGATCTAATCTTTATGATTTTTGTTTGAGACTGAGGAGAATACAGGCAAAAACTGGGATATGTGAAAAGATAAATAACCCTTGTCGAGAGCACGCAGTGCCAAGTTCCCAAGACATGCAGTCAGAATGACCTTAGCAAAGGAACTGAACCTTATATGGGATGGTTGCCATTTCTTCAGTTGGACTCCCCCACCCCTAACCATTTTATCCTACCTTTCATTCCTAAATTTATTTTTTGAATGTGGGTTATCATATTAGTAGGTACTTGAACTATCTGTTCCAGTGCTTCTTACAATTAAAGTGCATGAGGATTCCCTGGAGATTTTGCTAAAACGCAGGTTCTGACTCTGTAGGTCTGGGGAAGGGTCCAGGTCTGTTTCTAACAGTTCCTAGGTGATATTGCTGCTGGTCCAGGGCCAAGGACCATTCTCTGAGGAGTAAGAATGTAGTATATTCCCAGGAATGTTTGGTTAGATGAAATGAAAGGCCTTACTGATGATTAAAGAGATTAAATGTGAAGTTTCCCCTTTATCAATATTGCTTTGTCATATATAAGGAAATTAAATTGGTCTTTCTAGCACTATTTGGGCTTACAAAGGCATGTTGGTTACTGTATTTTTGGCCCTTCAAGGACATTTCAAAATGATGATGTTCTACTTTCTTCTTGGGTGTCAGCATTAAGCTGTCTCTTCTAATTTTGCTTTGACAACATTGTGAAAGTAGACAGTCTCTTGTTTTCCAAGTTACCTCATGATCTTTTGCTTTCTCCTCAGTGAAGCCTCTAAGTTTATTCCAATTAGAGTGTAAATAACTAATAATGATAGTGTAAGGCAGATGGGAAGGCATATGAAGTTCCTACTATGCGATGTAAGCTGTCGTACGTATTGGAGACACAATGATGAACAGACGTGTATGGTATCTAATTGCCTCCCCCCTTTACATGCACAGTGAATTAAGTAAGGGCAGCAGTAACAGCTGGTACAGGGTAGCCCTGAGAAATCAGTCCACTTCTTTTTGTCTCCAAAGCCCCTGTTGAAGCTACAGAACTATTTTGAATAGAAAGTTGCCTACTCCCTTGCCTCAATATATGACTGGGGTTTTTGTACTCTCTAGCATCCAAAAATGTCACTCTATTTCTTTCTTTTATCCTTTTAGAGGAAAGCCGCTGACCCTACAATGACAATTGCCTATCTGTTTTGTAAATAAAGATCCGGTCTTCAAACCCAAGTAATCCGGACACATATCGGATTTTAAGACTGCTTTGCAACAAAATAGATGTTCTCATTTTAGTGCCATTTCCTTCTTTCTACCTCTTGTCCTAGATAATTGACTATAATTGTTATTTTTTTCAAAAAGACAAAGGAAACTCCTACCATGCACGGAAATCAATTTGAAGTGATGTTGAGATCTAAATGTGAAACATGAAACATGAAACATGAAACAATAAAATTATAGGTGACCCAGGAGAATGTCTTCATGAACTTGGAGGAGGGCAACTCTTCTTAAGCAGGATACAGAAAACATTAACCATAAGGGGACATATCGTTAAATCATACTATTTTAACACTTCTGTTGTTAAAAATATATTAAGGAAGTAAAAATTCAAGTCACAGAATAGAAGATATTTACAATATATAAACCAACAGAGGACTTAGAATCAGAATACACTTAAAAAAAAATTCCAATACATCATCAGATAAAAATAGAAAGCCTATTAGGAAAGGTTGCAAGAGACTTAAGAAGGGTACTTCACCCAAAAGCACATCCAAATTGCCAGTAACATGAAAATGTTCTCAATCACATTTGTTGCCAGGAAATACAATTAAAAGCATAAAAAGATACCACTCCACACTCTGTAGAAAATCTAAAATGAAAAAGATAATACAAACTCAAGGAATGCTTAGAGCAACTGGAACTCTTATACACTGTTAGGGGGAGTGCTAATTAGTACAGAAACTTCAGACCACCTTTTGGCAATAAATATGAAAACTGAACAAACACACAGCCAATGAGTAAGGAATCCCACTCCTAAGTATATATGTAACAGATATATGGCCAAGAGAAAATAATATTTATGAATATGCATATTTCTAAACATCATAATAGTCAAAACTGGGAACACTTCAAATATTTATAAACACAAAAAGGATAAATAAATTGTGTTTTATTCATTCAACGGCATACTGGTCAGCAGGGAACAGCAATAAACAATTGCTACTCACAACAATGTGGGTGAGCTCTCATAAACACAATGTCCAGCAAAAGAAGTCAGACACAAGGAAGAACACATTGCATGGTTCTGTTTAGATCAAGGTTAAAAACAGGCAGATCTGATATCTAGTGTGAGAAGTCAGGATAGACACTTAAGTAGCGGGATAAGCCACTGGCAGGGGCATGAGGATGACTTCCAGAGTCCTGGAAATGTACTATTTCTTAACCTGGGTGCTGGTTACCTGTGTGTGTTCACTTTATGAAAATGCACTGAGATGTATATTTATGTATATGCAGGCTAATGAATACACCTTAGTATGCATGTGCTATTTTTTCAGTAAGAAGTAAAATGTTTGAAGGAGTAAAATTATTTAGACTCTGTGTTGTTAATGTCGTCTGTTACTAGTTTTTCTCCCTCTATAGCAAAGAAGAATTTTTTTTCCTAATATCACTCCTTCACCTTGCGTAACTGAAATCTGTTTTTTAAACAAATTTCATGACACTTACAACGTACATCTTTATTACTGCTATTTTGTCTACAGGTTTTGCTTTTTTTTTTTTTAACCTCAAATTAATTCTGCATTATTATCTTTTTTGGAGTTCTGACCCAACCCTGCTTTTTGTCACTTTTCTATTTGCCTTTTATATTTCAGTAGGGTTCTGGTAATAAATCCATTTGATCTTAAGACAAAAGCACTATCAAACATTAAACAAAGTGCAGCTGCCATGGCCTGATGAGTGACCTCATCCCTTCTAACATTTAAGGAAACAACAGCCCTCTAAGAATGATGGGACTTTTTTTTCCCCTGAGGATGTGAGGCTTATGACAAAATAGATGCTCTTTTAAAAAGAGCACAGAAGATGAGAGTATAGGGCGCCTGGGTGGCTCAGTGGGTTAGACCTCTGCCTTTGGCTTGGGTCATGATCTCAGGGTCCTGGGATTGAGCCCCACATCAGGCTCTCTGCTCAGCTGGGAGCATGTTCCCCCTCTCTCTCTGCCTCTCTGCCTACTTGTGAGATCTCTCTCTCTCTCTGTCAAATAAATAAATAAAATCTTAAAAAAAGAAGAAGAAGAAGATGATGATGAGAGTATAGAGGGAGTTTATCCTATCAAAAGGGGAAAATCACTGTATCACCATGGTGTGCTGGAAGCTGCTTCACACACTGTCCACCGCCATCACCCACCACAGCCCACAAAGCACATGGTGACAGTAGTCTGGAAAAGACGTGCGTTCCAAGGTCATCCAGTAGGAATTCAAACTCTAGATCTTACTAACAATGTATGCTTAACAATTCAGCCTCTCCTCTTAATCAACTTCCCTATAAAAATTGGAGTATAAAATCCTACATCACAAAGCTGTTGAAAGGAAATTCAATTACATGGATGTATAAAGTCTCTGACACAATATTTAACACATCTAGATGTTCAGAAAATGCATTATTTTCTCTTCTATATCCTCTTCCTTTTTAGGCCAAAATATGTTGTTAGAGTACTTTGCTATTTTGAGTTTTTTGTTATTGTTGTTTGTTTTTTCATTAAGTTTTTAATTTTAATTCCAGTATAGTTAACATGCAGTGTTATATTAGTTTCAGGTATAAATTATGGAGATTCAACAAGTCTACATATTTCTCAGTGGTCAGATCACTCAGTGCTCATCTTGATAAGAATACTCTTAATCTCTTTCACTTACCTCACTCATCCCCTCTCCCCCTCCCTTCTGGTAACCATCAGTGTGTTCTCTGTAGTTGAGTCTGGTTCTTGGTTTGTCTTTCTCTTTCTTTTTTTTTTCCTTTGTTCATTTTCTTTTTTTCTTAAATTCCATATATGAGTGAAGTCATATGGTATTTGTCTTTCTCTGACTGACTCATTTTGCTTAGCATAATACTTTCTAGCTCCATCCATGTCATTTCAAATGGTAAGATTTTATTCTTTTTAATGGCTGAGTAATATTCATATATATCCTATTATATAAAAAATATATATAGGATAGTCCATATGCAGGATAGCTTATATATAAATAAAATGCATACACTTTTCATGATAAGCACTTTGTTATGTGTGTGTGTATACACACACACACACACACACACACACCCCACATCTTTATGCATTCATCTGTCAATGAACACTTGGGCTGCTTCCATAATTTGGCTATTGTAGATAATGCTGCTATAAACATCAGAATGCATGCATCCCTTTAAATTAGCATTTTTGTGTTCTTTGGATAAACACCTAGTAGTTTGATTACTGGATCATAGGGTAGTTCTATTTTTGACTTGTTGAGGAACCTACATAGTGTCTTCCAGAGTGGCTGTACCAGTTTGCATTCACACCCACAGTGCAAGAGTTTTCCCTTTTCTCTACATCCTCATTAGCATTTGTTTCTTGTGTTGTTGATTTCAGCCATTCTGACAGGTGTGAGGTAATGTCTCATTATGGTTTTGATTCCCATTTCCCTGATAATGAGTGATGTTGAGCATCTTTTCATGTGTCTATTGGCCATCTGTATCTTCTTTGGAAAAGTGTGAGCTTATGTCTTCTGCCCATTTTTAATTGGATTATTTTGGGGTGTGTGTGAAATTTTATTTGAATCTTCAGTTCACAGCAATCCAGTTTTGGACACGATAGGCTGTGGGATTTTTATTTTACAAATAGAGATTAGATCCACACATCTTTTCATATAGACTTTTTTCCCTTTTGAATATTTCAGATGAACTCTATACCTAAAGATGATAAGAAAATGATGATATTGTTAATAAAATCCTTTAATGGAAAGAAAATATTTGATCTACTATCTATCTTTAAGGTAAAGAGAGGAATATATAAAAGAGAAGTCATTTTGTATTTCTAATCCTTATTTTAAATTTTCACAAATTTGGAAAATTTTTCAGTTGAACACATGGATATAATTATAGTTTTTAAAAGCAATGCACATTTGGCTACTTTTGATTATAGCCAGCTGAATCTGGCTTAAAAAACATGTTACCTACGAACATTGTAAATGAAATAGCTGGAGAGAACATAAGTATTGAGCAGTCTCCTCATTTTATATCTGAAAAATGTAGGGAAGCAAAATATTTTGCCTAAGGTGGCCATTGAAAGTTAGGAGTCAGTGAATCATTCCTTCTCTTCTCTGAGTTTTAAGTGGTAGAAGGTGGACACAAATACTGGAAAAAAGAAAAGAAAAGAAAAAAAATCAGAGTCAGTGTATTAATAGCTGGTAATGCTGGATTACAAACCCAGCTGAGAATGAGGTTAGAATGGCAGTGTTCTGTAACTGTGCCTCAAAATCAAGACCATGGGGCTCTCTGCAAAGCTGACTCCACATACACCTGCCAACCCCTAGAGACTCCCAGGTCTGCCTAGCAAACTCAGACACTGCAGAGTGTGGTTTAAGGGAGAAAGATGAGCCCTGGTGACTTCTGCGCTTGACTCTTCTCAGATATACCCTTCAATTCCCCTGAAGGCAGCATACCCTGCTTTTAAAATGCCAGAAAATATTTGAGATGCTTGGCTAGCTCAGTCTGTTGAGCATCCGACTCTAGATTCCAGTTCAGACCATGATCTCAGGGTTGTGGGATCAAACCCCAGATCGGACTCCACCCTGAGCATGGAACCTGCTTGAGATTCTCCCTCTGCTCCTCTCTGGCAGCACCCCCTCCTGCCCGTGGGTGCACACATGCATACTCTCTCTCAAAAATTAAAAAATGCCAGAAAATATTTATTTCAAATTCTATTTGCTCTGTAATCTTATGCGGAGTATTAACTTGTTTAGCCTACTTTTTTTAACTACTTGTGTCATATTGGGGAGAATGTCCACCTACACCTTGTCCAAATTATTGTAATTCCAGGTTATTATTATTCCTTCTTTTGTTGTTATCATTTTCTATATTGTTTGGCAGATTTATTCCTTAGCATCAAACATCTAGTATAATACCTCACAAATGAAAGTCCCTAGAGGATTATACAGAACAATGTATCTTCTGCTAATTCAAATTTATATGGGGAGAGTGCTCCCAATTCTTGAGACATTATTTTATAGTTTCTAATTGTAAAACAGCTCCATAAAATTGCAAAGCCCAAAGAGATAGAATGAAAAAAAATAAGTCACCTAAGAGCTAAGGACTATTTACTACATGGCTGTCAATATAAAAATTAGGTAAAAGAGTGAGTTTCTGGTATGAACAGCAGTTTATTCCCTAAAGTTAAGAAGCTCGTAGTGAAATATAAGTGGAAAACTATAACTACTATTTTATTAAGTCACCCCATTAGCAAATCAGTTTGATATTAGCGCTAGAGTAAGCATGGGCAGGTTTGGAGGACATATTCTATTATACCCCCATCATGGCATAAAGAGTCTGAAGCAATTAAGCTGTTATTGGGAAAAGGACAAACTTGTTTTTTTTTTAGGAACTTGGTACCTAACACAACTGTATCTAGGAGTGTTGATGTGAATGAAACATACAGTGAAGAGTCCAGTAAATAATTCACAGATGTGGTCTTTATAATTTGCTAAATCCTTCATGCGTCTGGGAAACTCCAGGAACTAAAACAACTGAAAAGCCTGGGAGGGTTGACATTAAAAGGCACGGTGTCACATGTCTCTATGTGGACTCAACACCTCTCAAGAAAAGAAGATGTTAGTTTTAATTCATTTCTTGGACATGCTTTACCAAGCTTCTCTCATTGCATCCCTTTCTTGCTCCTTTCCTCTTGTTTTCTCTCCTCCAAATAAAGTCTTGTTTTTGAGCACAGTAAATTAACCTTCAATCTCTGTGATTGTCTATCACAAATTAAAGTTGTGGAAGATATTTTGCCTTGTTTTAACCATAAAATATAAGTTAAAAGGACATTCTTGTTCATGTAGTGAAAATGAAGTATGTGGTTCTATCTTTAGCTGAGTGGGTGGCTTTTGTTATAACAATGGTACCTCTTCCCATTTCTGTTTATGGGAAGTATAACCGACACAGGCTATAAGGAGGTACCCTCCATCTGCCCTTGCTCACTCAGACTTTTATCTCTGTATTCTCTTGGAAATAGGTAATTACTTCCTACGGCTATAAATGCTGTCTTTGTTGAAAGAAGAAAAACAGCTGAGAGCCTGGATATGGCTTGGTTTCTTTGGGTCATGAATATTCTCCTGTTTTATCATGATGACACTGCCCTCATCGTAGCATTCCTATATTCCACAGATTTGAGTGAGCCTGTTCAGAATATAGAATATCTTTTCAAAGTCTTAGTTGCTCTTCACTTTGTAAAGTGAAGCTGATGGTTCATCTGTTTCAATAGTTCTTAACCCAGGGGGCAAGAAGAGAATCACCTGCAGGGTTTTTAGAGAATATACATGATGATTTTCGAGTGGGGCCCATATGTCAGAATGTGTTTTTTTTTTCTTTTATTTTTTAAAGACTTTATTTATTTATTTGACAGACAGAGATCACAAGCAGGCAGAGAGGCAGGCAGAGAGAAAGAGGAAGGGAAGCAGGCTCCCTGCTGAGCAGAGAACCCAATTCGAGGCTCGATTCCAGGACCGTGGGATCATGACCTGAGGCGAAGGCAACGGCTTTAACCCACTGAGCCACCCAGGTGCCCCTCAGAATGTGATTTTAACCTCCCACATCCCCTTCCAAAGATGCTACTGCTGAGCCTTTAGGATTGGTAATTACAGACCTAGTCACACACCTGTTTTCTGCTGTCTCGAGAACTAATGCTACATTATAGTATAATAGACTCTCTAGCTAGCCTGCCTGGCTTCGAATCCTGGCTGCTGCTTTTCACTGGGATGCCTTTAGGCAAGATGCTTAGCCACTCTAATCCCGTTTTCTCATGTGGAAAATGGGGATGGTATTAACAACAGAATATACATCATACATACAAAATAATCAGACCAGTGTAGTATGTTAATTCTACTTTTAGCATTTTTATGTTTCAAAATTGCCCCCAAATGATAGGGTAAGCCTTATTTATCTGTATATAATTTATGCATTTTTTAAAAGATTTATTTATTTATTTGAGAGAGAGAATGTGTGTGTGCACGTAAGTGGGTGGAGGGGCAGAAGGAGAGAGAATCTTAAGCAGACTCCCTGCTGAGCTTGGAGCCCAACACAGGGCTCCATCCCAGGAATCTGAGATCATGACCTGAGCTGTAATGAAGAGCCAGATGCTTAAGCGATGGAGTCACTCAGGCACCCCATGATTTATGCATTTTAAGTGGTTAACAAATCGGTGTTCTAAGCAACACATTGGGATATTTTTACTGTTCCTTTGTTTCATCATCCCCATAATTACCCAGTGTGTGCTCAAGAAAGGCCAGCAGATTATGCAGTTTCATTAAAATTTGATTATTTATACCCTCATTTTTTTCCAAAAGGGTTTTGAGCAGGTACCTTACAAAATACATCTATAATATAACAAGTTATAAGAGATAAATACTAAAATCAGAGCAAAGGATAAACAAGGGCAGGAAGATAAATTAACCTTTTGAGTTTAGCTCTCAAGAGGGTACCCTATAAGGTCCTGTACTCTTCCAGCCCAGGCCCACATCACTCATTCAGGGCTAAATTCATACCAAAGTGATATTTTATGTTATCTGTGCAATAGCTTTCCTGTTAATATAGGAATAGAAAAATGACTTTTATTATTGTTGTTTTCATAAGAGGAAAGTTAAGTTTCTAAAAATGAAGCAAGTTATTCCAGATACTTTTATGGGTTAGTGACAATGAAATACCAATATTCAGATGTTATTTGTTTTACCTAAAAATAGCTTAATTTATATAATGTTACAAGATAAAATATAAATGCTTTAAAAATACCTGCTGGGCATTACCACCCCGTAAAAGACAACTGTTTATATTCAACTGTCCAAAGAAATGAGTCTACGGTGTGTGCCAGATATGGCATTTTTTTCCATTTCTATGATCCACTTTTATCGAAGCACGCAACTGCTTGTGGTTAGCTCTCAAGTCTATAAAAGGACACTAATAAGAAGTTAAGCAGTTTGGCCTAGAGTTCACCCCCAATCTCCTTCTGACATCCTTCCCCTGTGTTGCCAAGCAGCTGCCACAAGTACACCCTACAGCCCGATCTGTAGGGCGTCCATCCCAGCCTGCAGGCAGATGGGCTGGTGTGCATTCCCTCAGCTTCCGGAGAATACGCCACGTTCTTGTGGACTATTCCACGAGGACAGGAGAATGACAACTGTCAAATCTGAATTTGTTAGAAACAGGCCTAGTGCTCCAACACTTACCATCTCTAAGCTTGACTGTGACAGCTTTTTCTTCTCTGTGTCAGAGGAGGCAGGTATGAGATGGAGCACATTAGTCACCGATGACCTTAAACTTCTTAGTATTGTTTTGTTTTGTGAATCTATTCCAAGACTAAAAATTTCCAAGGATCTTAAAGGTTACAGAGCCCCCTGGGACTTCCCAGGAAAAGCCACCTGTAGTATGTATGTAAAATATCTCCTCCTGTGTAGCTAACACATCTTAATCTCGCTGAAAATAATAGGTTGGCAGGGAAAGTGGAACTAGGAGGTGAATGCCTCCTAATTAATCTAATTTTAGTTTTGGTCTTAAGTTCGGTGGTGTCTTCTTCTATTTCAGACTGATAATTTTTATCATCATATTCTTACCAATCCATTCTGAAGAGTGAAGAATTAGAGTATAGAAACTCCATCTGTGTTTTTATTCAGAACGTAGAAAATTACAGATTTTTTTTTTTTTTTAAAGTAGGCTCCTATGCAGGGCTTGAACTCATTACTCTGAGATCAAGAACTGATCAAAGCTCAAGAGTTGGATACCAACTGAGCCACCCAGGTGCTCAAACAAATACAGCTTTTAATTTATTTCTTTGGCTGAAATATTACTGGTGGATTGTACTTAAAAATGTAATTATCCTTCTTTATATTCTGCTCCCTGCCTTATAGGATAGCTGTTATTACCAGAGCATATTTATTCATTCATTGGTTACTATTGAGTGTTTATTAAGGACATGGTCCTGGGGTAGATATTGTGGAGAATATAGAGAACAACCCAGAAAACTTAGGTAGTAGTAAAAAAACAAACAGACATATATTTTCATGTCTGATCTGGGTTTGAATCTCAGCTCCATCATTAATTTGCTGTGAAAATTCTCACTTCTTTTCCTTTATCTGTATGACTATCCTTAGGCTAGTTCCACACCATCTTGATTACTGTAGCTTTGTAGTATTGAAGTAGGGAAGCGTGTTTTCTAGCTTTGTTCTTTTTCAAGATAGTTTTTGCTATTTGGGGATCCCTTGAATCTCCATATGAATTTTAGGATCACCTTGTCAATTTCAGATAAAAATGTCAACTGGTATTTTGATTGGGATTGTGTTGAATCTATAGATTAATGTGGGGAGTATTTCCATCTTAATAGCATTGATTCTTTCCATTCAAATATATCTTTCCATTTATTTAGGTTTTCATTGACTTAAATTTTAATTATGCTCTGTAGTTTTCAGTGTACTTACATTGCACTTCTTTTGTTAGATTTATTCCTTTGTGTTTTATTCTTTTTGATTCTATTATCAAATGGAATCATGGTCTTAGGTTCATTTCTGGTTTACTCATTTTTAGTGTATTGTAACATAACTGATTTTTTAAAAATATTTTTAATTTTTATTTCTTTTTTTAAATTTCTATTCAGTGTCCCAGAATTCATTGCTTATGCACCGCATGCAGTGCTCCATACATGCCCTCCATAGTACCCATCACCAGGTTCACCAAACCTCCTACCCCCTCCCCTCCAAAACCCTCAGATTGTTTTTCAGAGTCCACAGTCTCTCAAGATTCATCTCACCCTCTAAATTCCCCCAACTCCCTTCTCCTCTCCATCTCCCCATGTCCTCCCTGATATTCCTTATGCTCCACAAATAAGCAAAACCATATGATAATTGACTTTCTCTGCTTGACTTACTTCACTCAGCATAATCTCTTCGAGTCCTGACTGCACTGATAGAAAAGTTCAGTATTCATACTTTCTGATGGAGGCATAATACTCCATAGTGTATATGGACCACAACTTCCTTAACCATTCGTCTGTTGAAGGGCATATACTGGTTTTATATCCTGCAACAGTGCTGAACTCATGTTATTAGCTCTAATAGTATGTGTGTGTTTGGCATAAAAATCATGTAACCTGCAAATGGAAATGATTTTACCTCTTCCTTTCCAATCTGAATGCTTCTATTTCTTTTTCTTGTCTAACTGCCCTGGCTAGTATCTGTGGTGTAATGTTCCGTAGAAATAGTGAGATGTGAACATTTTTTTCTGATTCCTGATCATAGGGGGATAATTTTCAGTTTTTCACCATTGATGACATAAGCTGGCTTTTTTTTTTTGGTAGATGTCATTATCAGGTTGAATGTCATTATCATTGGTTTTGTGTGTGTATGTGTGTGTGTTTAAGATTTTATTTATGTATTTGAGAGAGAGAGCGTGCATGCATGAGCAGGGGGCAGAGAGAGGGAAAGGGAGAAGCAGACTCCCTGCTGAGCAGGGAGCCCAATGTGGGACTCATTCCCAGGACACTGAGCTCATGACTTTGAGCTGAAGGCAGACTCTTATCTGACTAAGCCACTCAGGTGCCCCTGATTGAATGTTTTTTTCATGAAAGAATTTTGAAATCTGGAATTTGTCAAATGCTTTGTCTGCATCTATTGAGATGATTATGAGACTTTTATCTTTTATTTAGTTAATGTACTATATATTACATTGTAGTGTAATATGCAACATAGTATATTACAATGTTTGATTTTCATATATTAAACCAACCTGTATTTCTGGGTTAAAACCCATTTGGTTATTATTATTTTTAAACGACTGGTCTAAAACAGTGTTTCCCCAGTGTAAGCAAACATTCCATAAGGATGCTAATAGCTGTTCCATGAAAACAAGAGGTACATCAAGTAAATTTAGGAAACGCTGGGTTAGAATTAAACAGGTATCTGTACAGCAGACTATCTCAGAGACTATAATATATTAACACACTTCAAATCTCCAAGATGGAGGTATGGAGGTATGGTAAGCCATATTTTATAAATTTATCTGGAAAGAGTATTTTGTCCATCAAACATACCTTAAGAAATTTAGTTGCAAGAATTTTGGTTAAACTTCTCCATCAGTTAGTAGTGACACAGAAAAACTTAAAATTTATAGGATCATCAATGTTAAATTATGTTACTATGTAGAAAAATTCAATCAACATACAATAAATATTTATAGAATGTCTATTACGCTCTAGGTATTCTTCTAGGCACTGGAAAGACAGCAATCGGAAAATGGTACAAAAGAAATCTCTGCTTTTATGAAGCTTACATTCTGGAAGAGAGGCAAATAATGAATATAAAAATCATGCAAATTATAAAATATGTTAGAGAGCATTATATATTACACAAAAAAGAAAAATCAAGTATATTACATAAAAAATCATTAGCAACCATTTCTTGGATTTGAAAACAAAAGCAAAGGCAAAAAAAGCAAAAATAATCAAGTGGGATTACATCAATGAAAAAGTTTCTACACAGCAAAGAAAACCATCAACAAAATGAAAAGGCAATATACTGAGTGGGAGAAAATATTCACAAATCATGTATCTGATAAGGCATTAATATCCAAAATACATTAAAAAATTCATACAACTCAATAGCAAAACATTAAAAATCCGATTGGAAAATAAGCGGAGCATCTGAATAGACATTTTTCCAAAGTAGACATGCAGGTGGCCAGTGGATAGATGAAAAGATGCTCAACATCACTAATCATCATGGAAATGCAAACCAAAACCATGATGCAATATTACATCATACCCGTCAGAATGGTTATTATAAAAAAGACAAGAAATAACATATATAGGTAAGGATGTGGAGAAAAGGGAATCCTTGTATACTCTTGGTGGAAATGTAAGTTAGTACAGTCATTACAGAAAACAGTATGGACTTTCCTCAAAAACTTAAAAATAAAACTTCCATATGACCCAGCATTTCCACTTCTGAGTATTTATCTGAAGAAAATGAAAATACTAATTTGAAAAGATGTATGCACCCCCAACGTTCACTGTAGCATTATTTATAATAGCCAAGACATGGAAACAACATAAGTGTTCATCAATGGATGAATAAAGAAAATAGGATATATAGATACAATGGAATGTTATTTAGCCATGAAAAATGAAATCTTGCCATTTGCAATAACATAGATAGGACTTGAGGGCATTTTGCAAAGTGAAATAAGTCAGAGAGAGATGAATACAATACAATATCACTTGTATGTGAAATATTTAAAACAAACAAATAAAAATGAGCTCATAGATAGAGAGCAGATTTGTGGTTGCCAAAAACAGGGAGTGAGTGGTGGTTGCAATGGATGAAGGTGGTTGTCAAAAGGTACAAATTTCCAGTTATAATGTAAATAAGTCACAGGGATGTAATGTGTATCATAGTTACTACAATCAATATTGTATTCCATATTTGACAGTTGCAAAGAAAACAGAACTTAAAAGTACTTATCACCAAAAAAATTGTTTTTGGTAACTATGTAGATGATGGATGTTATCAAGACTTGTAGTTTTATTTTTATATTTTATTTAATATACTTAATATATTATTTATATTTATCTATTTTGTTAAATGATATTTGAAATTTTAAAAATATATTTCATATACTTAAGGCCATATTTTATCTGTATTTTAATTTTTATATTATAATTTTATATTTCAAATATATTATATATTTTATATTATAAAATGGTATATTTTATATATTTCATTATATTATTTATATATTATATATATTTTATTTATTTATATACTGTATATATTTTATTTTACATAGTTTACAATATATGCAAATATCAAATTATCACACTGCACACCTGAAACTAATATAATGTTATATGTCAATTATACCTCAATTTTAAAAAAAGAAAAAGGGAAATCAGTTTAAGAAGACTTGGAAATTGTCGTGGGGGCACTTGGATGGCTCAGTTGGTTGAGGGTTTGCCTTCAGCTCAGTTCATGTTCCTAGGGTCCTGGGATCCAGTTCTGCATCAGGCTCCTTGCTCAGTGGGGAGTCTGCTTCTCCCTTTACTCCTCTCCCCTCCTTGTGATCTCTCTTTCTTTCAAATTAAAAGAAAAAAAGAAGACTTGGAAATTCTGGGTAGGAGGACGAGTAACACATTGGAATATTTAATAGGATGCTCGAGGGATAAGTCTTGTTTAGAAGGCAACATTGGGAAGAAAGATAAGAGAATATCTAGTTTGTGCCCAAAGAGCAATGAGGTCATTATGGTTGAAGCTAAATGAGTGAGAGAGAGAGTAGTAGGAGCACTTATTATTTCTAAACGTCATAACTGCAATAGCCTCCTAATTTCACTGCTTCTCCTTTTTCCCCTCCTTCCTCCCCCATGGGTCGAGAGTAGATTCTCTGTGTGTGTGTGTGTGTGTGTGTGTGTGTGTGTGTGTGTGTAAGAGCATGGAGGTGGTCATGGTGATGATGTTAGGTAGAAGTAGAAGCACTGAAATTATTTAGTGGTCTTTCTCAGTATCCAGGCAACAGAGGATGGGGGCTTGACACCGAGCAGGGAAGATGGGGAGAAGCACTTATGTTCTGAGCATTCTGAATATAGAGTCAACAGTATTTCCTGGAAGCTTAGATAAGATGTGTGAGAGAAGGAGAAAAGTAAAAAATGATTCTGAAGTTTTAGTCCTGTGGAAAAATTCAGATAGAGTTGCATCAGCAAAAAAGGGAAAAGATGTGTGTGGAGCAGGTTTGTAGAGGATAAAGTCAACTTTTCAGTTTGGGGACATGTTACATTTAAGATTTCTATTAGATCTTTTATGCGTGCCAGCTCAGCATAGGAATTAAGACATATGGTCTCTATTATTGAATTAAGATGCAGCTTTCACCTAATACCAGCAGCCACCTGCCTGGCACTATTTTACATTGTGAATAACTAAAGAGATGAGGAAAAAAACCAGAATTGAATAGATGCTATTTATAATATCTATTCCTTAATTTGTATCCCTCCTCTCTTTTCCAGAAAATTGACTGCTTTTTAGAATTTGCCTCACTTGTGGACTAAGGAGTTCGTGCTTAAAGTTTTTTTTTTTTTTTTAAAGATTTTTTTAAATTTATTTGACAGAGAGAGATGACAAGCAGGCAGAGAGGCAGGCAGAGAGAGAGGAGGAAGCAGGCTCCCTGCTGAGCTGAGAGCCCGATTTGGGGCTCGATCCCAGGACCCTGGGATCATGACCTGAGTGGAAGACAGCAGCTTAACCCACTGAGCCACCCAGGCGTCCCTCCATTCAATTTCTTTCTTTTTTTTTTTTTTTAAATTTTTTATTTTTTATAAACATATGTTTTTATCCCCAGGGGTACAGGTCTGTGTGTAGGGTTGCTGGGGGGAGGGGGTTTGGGTTAAAGTTTTTTTTGATCCTGATTTACAAAACCCACAAAACAACATACAACAAAACAAAACAACAACAAAACTCCTACGTGTGTCTTTTACGAGTGAATAACCATTCTCTAGGCTTCTGTTTTTAAATTGCACACCCAGGGCTGACACGTAACTGTGAATTAATTAATGAGTCTACTTTCCTCCTGCAATTGAAGAGATGATGGAGGCAGCTGGGAAAGCTCTAGTGACTGAGGAGAGGAAACTATACAGCCTGCAGGCTGGAGATTATTCAGAAGGGTAAGGCACTGTTGCCTGTCATCCCTGGCATATCTTAGGCTCTATTTCCCAGCTTCCTTTGCATGTGACCACGTTTCAGCCAGTGGTATATGAGTGGAACGCCTGGCCCAGGAAACCTTTCCACCTGATGCTATTTATTCTTTCCCTTTTTGATTGGTTGTAGGCTAGCATGGCCATATTGGAAACATGTTGAAAAGAATGGAGCCAAAACTGAAAGAAGCCTAGGTCTCTGAATTTCTGCTCAAAGGAGACCATCTGTCAAAAAAGAACTCCCATTTGGACTTAAAATGAGGAGGAGATAAATGTCTACTGTATTTGAGCTCTCATACCTCTGTAAACTAATAGTTTCAAAGCTAATACAAAGAGGCACGCCTGGTTGGTGCAGTCTGTTGAAGTGCTCGACTCCTGGTTTTGGCTTAAGTCAAGGTCTCAAGGTCCTGAGATTGAGCCCGGCTGAGCCCTTTGTCAGTCTCTATGCTCAGCAGGAAGTCTGCTAGGGGGGTGGTGTGTGTGTGGGGGGGTTCTCTCACTCTCTCTCCCTCTGCCTTCCCTCACCCTCCCCCATGAATAAATAAATACTTTTTTTAAAAAGCTAATACAAAGAGAGAAACAAGGGTTCAAAAGCACACTTGTCTACTGCCCACATTTCTCTATTTAGCTCTCCAGTTTGGAGCCGATTACTTCCTTCAAATCTCCTAAAAGCATACAGTTGAGGAATCAGCTGGGGAACGGAATCACAAGTACATACCTTTGAAGGTGAGATTTAAACTAAACTCGTGGAACATTTCATATACTATACTTCTGACTTAAGCGTGGATTCAAAGGTCTAAATCCTGGAGGTTTGAGAAGTTGGCAGCATTACTGAGATGTTCAGGTTTCCCAATTTGATTTGCCTGGCCAGCTAACTCTGTTTACTGAGTGCATGGTGGCATTTAGAAATCTAATTCAATGCTCCACTTGAAAACTTCTGATCATGCTTTTGGATGAAAGCCTTTCACAAATACTGCATCTTTTCTCGGGCAGTATTCACTATAGAAAAGTCTTCTTAGGAATTTTTTCTGTTTTTAATATATCCGTTCTTTGGCTTTATAGGCAGATAGAGTAAAGTCCCTATTTTTCAAATCTCATGCACATGTCCTTCAGAGAAAAATGCACTTGTTTCAGCATGGGGGACATATTTTGCAGTAACTCTATGTCCAAAATATATTCTTCAAAACAAAGTACAAAAATTACAAAAGAGTATGGATTTTCCAATCTTGTACTGAGAAGAAAAAGGTATGTAAATTAACATTCCTTAAGGAAATGAAAATATTTGGAGGTTTTATCTACAAATTTAGGTATCTGGAGCAAAAATCTTCCAGTATGTAAATTCCCATTTAGTTTTCTGTGAAAACAGACACTGTAATAGTATGTTGACATTGGTAAGCTCCCCCTTGTCAAATACCTCCTCTAAGTGGATGATACAGTGTCCCAAATGTATTTAGTTTACCTTGCAAAATTCCTTGCAATTTTCTTTTTTTTCAAAAAGATTTTATTTATTTATTTGACACAGAGAGAGAAAGAGAGAGCAGAGGGAGAGGGGAGAAGCAGACTCTCGGCCTGATTCAAAACTTGATCCCTGGACTCTGGGATCACAATCTGAACCAAAGGCTGCTGTTAAGCCACCCAGGTGCCCATCCTTGCAATTTTCATGAATCTTTTTATGTAACTCTCACAATGACCTGATGAAGAGATGAATATTATTTTCTACTTTCCCATGAGGAAACTGGCGCACAGGAAACTGAAGAACAATGACTTGTTCAAAGGCATTTCTAGTATGTGGAAGAGCTGGGAATTGAACAGTCTTATAGTCTGGCTCCACAGCCCAGGCTCAATGTATCTGGAAGGGTTAACGTATTAAACCTCTTTCAGCATGTGCAAATCAATTCATAATTTTTATTAATGATGTTACACGTCAGGTGTTAACACCTAATGCAAGAAATTAGAAAAAGAAACTCTTAGTACTTATCTTTATATTAGTCCATATGCTTACAGTTGTTTTTATGGTTATGTAAGTATAGTTAAACCTATAGTATTTATTATGGGAAATATAGTACTTATATTAGTATTTATATTTATATTAGTATATTAGTGTTATCTACTATACACAAAACTAAATCATGCTTTAAATAGTGGGAACATTTTAAACTAATTGTTACCTAAAAATGTAGCAAAAACCTTAAATATTTGATATAATACACATATATTTATACTGTACCATATGCAAAAGTGTTATACTAAAGAAACAATCATATAATCACTATAAAGTACAATTAAATAAAATATTAAAAATATCCTTATTTTGTATTCATCTGAGAAAGGTTTAGTATTATTTATGTGAAAATATGAAATATGAAACACATTAAAGTGATGTGACATATTTAGAAATAAAAGTGAGGTTTTTTTGGATGTTAAATGGTTTAGTGTCCTTGCATATCTTCAAGGAGTCAAATATATTAATATTAAATTCTACTAAGTCAAAAGTATACATTTATTCTTTCGGGAAAAAATGAGCTTCTTCTAAGCAAGTTTTTTTAAAAAATAATCTTCAGTGTTAGTCTAGTGTCTGGCATGTAGTTTGACTAAATGCTTAAGTATATAAATATTAAGGAATTGTATTGGGTAGGGTTCTCCAGAAAAACAGAATCAAGGGGCTATATATGTATATATGTAAGAGGAGATTTATTTTAGGAATGGGCTCACATGTTACGGAGGCCAAGAAGCCCTATGATCTGCAATTTGCAACCTGAAGAGACAGAAAAGCCGGTGGTATAATACAGTCTGAGCCTGAAGGCCTGAGAAGTAAGGGAGCTGAGGATGTAAGGGCCAAAGTTGCAATGTCCAAAACCCAGAAGTTCTGATGTCTGAGGACAGGAGAAGAGGGATCTCGCAGCTCAAGAAGAGAGAATGAAAACTTGCCCTTCCTTTGTCTTTTTGTTCTATTTAGGCCCTCAGTGGGTTGGAAGATGTCCATCTGCAATGGTGAGGGCAGATCTCTTTACTCAGTTTAATTAAAATGCTAACCTCTTTTAGGAATACCGTCACAGACTCACCCAGAAATAGTTTTACCAGCTATTTGGACATCCCTTAGCCCAGTGAAATTGACACATAAAATTAACCATCTCCAGAGTGTTTCCATGTAAGGGCTCATTTAGACCTACTTCACATCAATGAATAATGAAAGTGATTCATCATTTAACAAATCTGCTATTAATTTATAAATGATTTATAAATAGTTTTAATGGTTCTAAATTAGTTTTTGTAGTTCTGCTCTTATGCAACTTTTTATCTTAATCTGATTATCAGTATTTATCAGCCATTTCTTCATTTTTTTTTATAGTTTGAGAAGTCAGTGACAGAGAACCTCTTAAGTGGATTCTGCACTAAATTTGGAACCTGAAGTGGGGCTCAATCCCATGACCCTGAGATTGTGACCTGAGCAGAAACCAAGAGTCAGTCAACTGACTAAGCCACCCAGGCATCCCAAGACAGGGAGAATTTTTAATATGAATCAATTATATTCATAGATAGTTAAAATAGATTAAATAGGTAATAAAATTCATTGATAATTTTTAAAAAACTTAACTTATGCTGGCAATTTCTTATTTTCCATAACCTCTTCCAGCAAGCCTCTAATAACATGGCTGGCCTAAATTTGAAGTCTTAAATTCCTCTAACTCAAGGTCTGGAGAAGGCACTAGCCATGGAAAAACATGCCTAAAAGAAGCAAGTTAGTGGGCACCAGAATGGCTCAGTTGGTTAAGTGTCTGCCTTTGGCTCAAGCCATGATCTCAGGGTTCTGGGATTGAGTTTGCACTGGGCTCCCTGCTCTGTGGGGAGTCTGCTTCTCCCTCTCCCTCTGCCTGCCTTTTCTCCTCTTTGTGCTTTCTTTTTCTCTCTCTCTCTCTGTCAAATAAGCTAATAAAGTCTTTTTAAAAAATGAAGGAAGCAAGTAGAAAAGCAAAAAGAAGCAGCATAATACACAGATTGCACAGTCAGCTTTTATGAGATCTAGAAAGTTGTCTATAATACACCATAGATGAGTCATTTATTCTTATAACCTTTGCTGAGTAAAGATTTCCTTAAAAGAGGTGTAAAAGAGCTATAGAGTCCTTTGTGACTCATCAGTTGGGTGATTAGCCTACAATCAAACAGTACAAATAAAAAATTTAGAAACTGCTAGTATAAAAGGACATAGGTAAATTCCAAACCATCCAATAGCAATTCAACTACTGCAGAGGAGAGAATTTTTCCATGATGCTTCGATACTTACATTGTGGAGATTCCCAGGGCTTCCTTTCTTTTAGCAATCGGTCCCCTTCAGTGGGTTCTTGATGTCTAGGTTTCCAAACACAACCACTAGCTCTCCTCTAGATATTAATCTCCTATTTGAACTTTTCCATCTGAAATTCCTTTTTCAAGCCTACCCCCCAAAAAAGACTGGTTATATCCAAGTAGGTTTCCAAGGCAATGGTACAATATCAGCTATTTAAATGTTCCAGAATATTTCCTATTTCCATTACAAATACGTTCATTCCTAGCCTCTTGCTGACCCAGTTACGGTAGGTCACTGTAATTAGATCTCTTACAGTTACCATCCTCTCTTTTTCAAGCTACATTTTAACCTGTCTCTTTTTTAAACACAATGTAATAAATATTAGATTTCAAGAATTCACAGACAAAAAGAAAAAGGTGTTTGCACATAAGCAGAGAAATAAATCACTGCAGTGTTTAATCTTCGTCTTTTTAAAACAAACTCTAGCTTTGTGAGGAATACTGCAGGAAACAGAAAAGGAAACAATGTCTCCAATGCTTCCAAATGTAGTTGAGACATTATAAATAAAATATTTAGTGATTTAACCAAAATTTTTTATCACCAAGCAATCCCGAGTCTTACGACTTACTTGTTCATACACTGCATTGTGTAAGACACATCAATTTCATCTTAAGTAGGATTAACAAAGAATATTTATGGGAGTATTTCAGGAAGTCTTAAATCATTTTGGTGGCTTATTTTGAACTGAGCAAAAAATAAACATTAAAACTTACAATATCTAATGGTACCTTCTTAAACTACTGTGTCTAGTCCCCTGCTGGTTGTTCTCTTGGCATAAGACATATGCACGTCATTTTGGGCAGATTCTAGAGAACTGTGAGCCTCCTGGAGTTACTTGATTTATGGCATGTTTTTCTCTAATAGTAGGAGAGACACAGTATTTTCAGAGGTAAAACTTACCATGGTGTTAAGCTTGGGAGTATAATAATTTTTCCAGAAATTCAAGAGGTTACAGACTTGACTCAACATTTTTAGTGAAATGGAGGAATAGATGAGATAATAAAATGACTGCTGATTGTCTAAAGCATGTTTATATGAAGAATTTAGGAACTTCCTTGGAAAGACGTCAAATTAAAGGAAAGAGGAATTTAGATATGACATATTTATCTATGTAAAAATACCCTCATTACTGGAGATGAGTTTCAGTTTTGAGTATAGCCATACTGGTGTGGCTCCAATTTGATTCCTGTAGGGAATGAGAGATGTGTTCTCTTCATCTCCAGCTTGCACTTTTTTAAATTATAAAA